>NC_063180.1:22997437-23313025 GCF_023159225.1 Perognathus longimembris pacificus
AAGTGTTTTGTCTTTCTTGAGTGTCTGTGAGCTCCATAAGTAGGTGAGCAGCCCACCCCATCATACACAGGACTACTGTCGGTACAGGTGGCGTCTTGGTGATAATCACCAGGTCATGCAAAAGAAGGCATGTTGGGAGCTGGTAAGGGATGTTTTATTGACTTACTCACAAGCCAGCTTGCCATCAAAACTGGATAAGCAGATAGCAAAGGCTTGCAGGGGGCAAAGAGGGTAGCGGAAATCCATAGTGAACGTATCTGAGGCCACACGTCCAAACTGGAGCACCAGGTAGTCCGCTGAGGAAGAAATCGGAACCACACATTAGCCTTACCCTATCAATGGCCCTTCTTCTTTAATTCCAGGGCCCCAGTAGCATCCCGCCCCAGCTAGGAAAGCCTGTAAGGGTTGCTTAATTTCCCAAAAGGCTTTGCAACAGAGAGGTGCCTGTGCAGCCTCAGAAAGTAGTCAGGGGCTGATGGGAAATGTACTTTTTCGTGCTCTCAACCTCTTTTCCCTTCCCCAACCCGAGCGGCCTAGGCAAGCGGGAGGGCTCCCAGGTGCTCACGGTCATTTGGAAGCGTGATCTGGAAGTTCTTTATGGAGGCCTGAGTGACCCGACCATGAAAATCAAGCACATAGGCGCCATCATTTTCGCTCCACATGGGGGGTTTGTTTTGCAGCAGAATCAGCCCTTCGTTGTCCCCCTGTTGGACACGACTCAGCAGAGTCTCTTGTTCCTGGAAAAGTTTAGTAGAGAGCTTGCTAACCTTGGCCCCTTCTCCCCAGGTTTTTCCAGATTTTTTTTTTTTTTGCCAGTCCTGGGGCTTGAACTCAGGGCCCGAGCACTGTCCCTGGCTTCTTTTGCTCAAAGCTAACACTCCTCTTGAGCCACAGAGCCACTTCTGGCTTTTTCTTGTTTATGTGGCACTGAGGAATTGAACACAGGGTTTCATGAATGCTAGGGCAAGCACTCTACCACTGAGCCACATTCCCAGCTCCAACATCCATAATTTTTGAGCCTCTAGTCCTTACATCCTAAAAACCAGAGTAAAGTCCTCCAGGCTTCATTTAGCCCCCTCCTCCCCTGGAAGTCCCCCCAGCTCCTCCTCCTGCCCTGGCCCAGGAATCACCAGCCCCCACACCTTGACGACTCACATTTTGTGGCTGGACCTTAATTCTCTGGTTCCGCCTGTCTATTCCTGGGAGGATTACAGCCATTTTCCGAGGCCCCCGGAATCCCAAGACGTTGGTCTCCTTGGGAGAATCATATTCTTTTGTTTTGTTTTTTGCCAGTCCTGGGGCTTGAACTCAAGGCCTAAGCACTGTCCTGGCTTCTTTTTTTGGCTCAAGGCTAGCACTCTACCACTTGAGCCACAGCGCCACTTCTGGCTTTTTCTATATATGTGGTGCTGAGGAATCAAACCCAGGGCTTCATGTATGCGAGGCAAGCACTTTACCACTAGGCCATATTCCCAGCCCGGGAGAATCATATTCTACGTTTCCTGCCTTTTCCTACTATCCAGCCCCATCTTATTCTCTCTCCCTTCTCCTCTCCCATCCCTCTCCCACAGCTTACGTAACACACAGCCCCAAGCTCCTCTCTGATCTGTGATATCATGGGGATAAAATGTTTCCGGTCCGGATTCACTCCATTGTTAAAGATGGTGAACTTAGTACCCAAGACATTAGATCTGCAGATGGGCAGTAGATAAAACAGCAACCATAGAAGTCACAGTTTAGTTGTCACTCTGGCTGTACCTTAAGTGCTTTCTCAAATCAAACATTTATATGTGAAGAATTGTCCCCTGGGCTGGGAACATGGCTTAGTGGTAGAGTACTTCCATAGCATTCACAAAGCCCTGGGTTTGATTCCTTAGTACCACATAAACAGAAAAAAAGCCAGAAGTGGCACTGTGGCTCAAGTGGTAGAGTGCTGGTCTTGAATAAAAGAAGCTTAGGGACAGCGCCCAGGCACTGAGTTCAAGCCCCAGGACTGGAAAAAAAATTTGTTCCCTGTACCCAAGATCCTAGGCCCTTTCTTAGATGAGCCATGATAGTTTTTATTTCTATTTGGTCCCCCTTTTCTTCCCTCTAGACTAGGATACAAGAATAAACATATACCAGACCTTTTGTCCCACTGGAACTTACAAATCTCAGTCCCTAACCTCTGAAGAAGTCACCTATCTTAAATCACAGCCCAAAACGCTTTCAACTTTTCTCTTCCCCAACCTCCAGAATGCACAACCTGTAGAACTACAAAACCCATCAGTCATCTAGGACAGAAGGAACATATAGCCAGTTGGGAAATGTTGTCTATTTGTTGCCTTTCTAGGTTTTCACCTGGGTCTCATTATACACACTTTGACTCTGCCTTACCTAACTTTGCCCACAAAGTTGACCCCATCTCGAGACATATCTGTGGGGTCCATGGAGATGAGATAATTCGAAGTTTTGCTCCTTTTCCTCTTTCGCCCAGCCAAGAGGAAGCGCTGTCATGGAACAAACAGTTTGTCACAAATGGATTTCAGGTAACAGAGAGATGGCAGAATGGCCTGAGTCACCAAATTTGTTGGGTAATATATATATATATATATATATATATATATATATATATATATATATATATATATATATTGGCTTGTCATGGGGCTTGAACTCTGGGCCTGAGCGCTGTCCCTGAGCTCTTCAGCTCGAGGCTAGCACTCTACCACTTGAGCCACAGAGCCATTTCTGGTTTTCTGGTGATTAAGAGTCTCACAGACTTTCCTGCCCAGGCTGGCTTTGAACCACGATCCTCAGATCTCAGCCTCCTGAGTGGCTAGGATTACATGTCTGAGCCAGTGGTGCTTGGCTTTGGGTGATATTCTTATTGAAGGAACTATCAATTGAGTCCTGAAGGGGAGCTTTAGATCCTAATGTTACCCCCTTTCCTTCTGCCCATGGGTCCCAGAACTGGTCATAGCATAGGCAGCTCCAGGCTGTGGAGAATGAAGAGCCTTGCTTGGAATATTATAAGGGGCTCTGGTAGACATTTCATCCATGCAAAATGGGTCTGATCCTGAATAGGGAAGGAAGCCTCTCTTTGGGAGAGAATACCCAGAGAGGAGACCACACTGGAAGGGAACTGGCGAGCTAGAGAAGAGCATGGCTTGCTCCAGGATTAGGGAGGATCTGACAACCAAGGCTCAAGGAGGGGACCAAAGAAAGGACTGGGGCACATCTAGAGACTTGTGGTGGGGCTAGGTACCAGTTGCTCACACCTGTAGTCCTAATTACTCTGGAGGCTGAGATCTGAGGATCATTGTTTGAAACCAATGCTGGCAGAAAAGTCCATGAGACTCTCACTGGAGACTCTCCAGTGAACTACTTACAAAAATCCAGAGGTAATGCTGTGGCTTAAGTGGTAGAGCCCTAGCCTTGAGCACAAAGAGGCTCAGGGACAGCTTCCAGACCCTGAGTTCAAGCCCCAGGACTGACAGTGGGAGGTGGAGAGAGGTGGTGGGTAAGGGCTTTGAATCTGATTGGACAAGGTAGAGCCAACTCTGGGAAGGACAGAACTTGAGTATGGAAAGGGAAGGCCTATGCCACTAGGCTCCATAAGAAAAAGACCCCTTTTCTTAGATGCTTGGTGGCTCACATCTGCAAGCCTAGCTACTCATGAGGCTGAGATCTGAGGATCAGGGTCCAAAGCCAGTTACGGCAGGAAAGTCCCTGAGATTCATTTCTAATTAATCACCTAAAAAGCTGGAAGTGGAGCCGTGGCTCAAGTGGTAGAGCCCCGGCGCCAAGCAAAAAAGCTAAGGGACAGCATCCAGGCCCTCTGAATTCAAGCCCCAGAACTAGCACAAAAACTTAAGTGTGGAAGTTGACAAGGTCTAGATAAGAGCCAAGCCAGGGCTAGGTTTGTAAATCGTACAACCCTGGGAGGAGGGGCCTGCTCCCCTGGAATGTGGGAGCTACATCATACCTTGCTGCCATCGGCCGCCTCCAGGTACACTTGGTAGGTGGGGTACAAGGTCTTGTCCATGCCATGCTTGTTGCGATGGATGAGACACTGTACTATGTGACCAACCATTGCTGGCCGCAGGACGTATGCCATCATGTCCTCGTCCAGCTGAGGGCCAGGGACACAGGGTGGCGGGCCTTGGGTGCTGACTAGGTTGAAACCGCCCTTGCCATCCTTGACTTTGGGGGCAGTGGGCCCCTCTTTGTTGACGGTTTCTGGGAAGTTTGTCTCTGCAGGCTCAAATTTGTTCCCTTCCAGGACTTCACTCTAGTTCGTAGGACAAATCCAAAGTTAAAGGACAGTCAGGCACAACTCTGCCATCTGATTGGCCCTTTTAGCTGAATATTATGCCCTCTATTACCATGCCTTCTGCTTATTGGTCATGTATCTCAACCAACCCACCCAGCTGAATCTTTTTTTTTTTTTGGCCAGTCCTGGGCCTTGGACTCAGGGCCTGAGCACTGTCCCTGGCTTCTTCCCGCTCAAGGCTAGCACTCTGCCACTTGAGCCACAGCGCCGCTTCTGGCCGTTTTCTGTATATGTGGTGCTGGGGAATCGAACCTAGGGCCTCGTGTATCCGAGGCAGGCACTCTTGCCACTAGGCTATATCCCCAGCCCCACCCAGCTGAATCTTGACCAGCCATCAGTTGATTGGCTTCTTCCCTGTAACGCTGGTCCACTCCATCAGGAGAATCCATTTGAGAGCTTATTCTACTAAAACCAATGTTAATCGAGATAATATAAAAGCTCAGTTCTACTCAAGTGAAGCCATTAATTACATCTTACAATAGGTACATGAGTCTACTGCTATACAACCCTCACTGCCTTTACATGGCTATGGCTTCTTGTTTTGTGTTAGACAGAGTCTCACTGTGTAGATGATTCTAGCTTCTAATTCACCACCTTCTATCTCGGCCTCTAGAGTTCTGAAATAACAAGCACACACACACCCCATGCCCAGCCATAGGCTGCATCTTCGTGGCCATGCCCACATTCATATTTTGATAAATTACACACACCACACACACACACACACACACACACACACACACACACACACACACACACACACACACCGTCTGTTACCCTATTACCAGAAGCTGTGGATACTTTGGCCCATCAGGGTAGTCACTGACAAAGGCCTCTGACTGGGCAGCAAGATTTTAGCATCATCCTCTCCTGATGTCAGAGGCTAGCCTTCCGGTTCTTGCTTAGTGGTGTCTGTGCCTCTTCTCACCTGGAAGAATGACATGTCCCCTTGTCCTCCATTTGTGTCCATTCCAAGGGCTGGTTTCAGACTGGGCGTCTTGTATTCATCTCCAATACCCTGAGATTCACTCTCCTCTTCACTGGCTCCTAATGGATAGGAAAAGTTGGGGACAAAGCTAAGCATAGCTAACTCTCAGGAGTTTGCAAGGGGTTGAGAGGAAATCATCAAAGCTAGAACTCCTGGGGTTCTCAGCCCTTTTAGTGCCAGTTCTAGTCCTGGGGCTTCAGCTCGGGACCTGGGTCTTATCTCTAAGCTTTGTTGCTCAAGACTACCCTTCTACCATTTGAGCCCACAGCTCCACTTCCTGTTTTCTGGAAGTTAATTGGAAATAAGAGTGTCACAGACTTTCCTGCCAGGGCTGGCTTTGAACTGTGATCTACAGATCTCAGCTTCCTGAGCAGTTAAGATGACAGGCGTGAGCCACCAGTGCGACCAGCTATCAGCTCCTACTACTTACCCTTATCTGTTGTCTCATCTTGCTCCCCAATAAAGGAGAATCTATGAGAGCCAAAGCAAGTGCTGTACTAAGCTGCTACTCTCAGCTCCTCAGTCCTCATTTGCCTTAGTCCCAGAGGAAGCAACGGAGACTAGTATGTGGGAGTGTGGACTTTGGGGTGCCAGTTAGAGAGTTCTGTCATTGAAATTATTGCCTTGGTTATTAGAGTAAAAGAAATTGTTTTGAATTTTTTTTTTTTTACTTTTGCCAGTCATGGGGCTTGAACTCAGGGCCTAGATGCTGTCCCTGAGCTCTGTCACTCAAGCCTAATGCTCTACCATTTTGAGCCAGAGCAGCACTCAGGTTTTCTGGTGGTTAACTAGAGATAAGTGTCTCATGGATTTTCCTGGCTGGGCTGATTTCAAACCATGATCCTCAGATTGCAGCCTCCTGAGTGGCTAGGATTACAGGCGTGAGCCACCAGTGCCAGGTTAGCATGTTTTTCTTTTTAGGGTGTGGTACTTGGGTTTGAATTTAGGGCTTCAGGGCTGGAAAGGTGGTTTAGTGGTAGAGTGCTTGCCTAGCATGATGAAGCCCTGGGTTTGATTCTTCAGCACCACATACACAGAAAAGGCCAGAAGTGGCGCGGTGGCTCAAGTGGTAGAGCGCTAGTCTTAAGCAAAAGAAGCTCAGGGATAGTGCCCAGGCCCTGGGTTCAAGCCCGAGGACTGGCAAGAAAAAATTTAGGGCTTCATACTTGCTAAGCTGGCATTGCACCACTGGGGTCACTTCTCCCAGACGTTCTAACATGGATGGTTGATCAGAAGCTAGGCGTTGTGGTACATGCCTGTAATCCCAGTGGGAAAGGGAAGGCAGTGAATTTGAGGCCAACTTGAACTAGAGGGAGACCCTATCTCAAAAACAAATCAATACTAACAAACTTGCTAAAAAGGCATAGTAACACCTGCCTTGAGTCCCAGTTGCTCCAGAGTCTAAGATGAGATGATCACTCGAGCCAAGAAGTTCGAGATCATCCTGGTCGACATAGTGAGAACCTGTCTCAAAAACAAAATAAAGAGTTTGCTAAGTGAAAGAAAACAGACACAAAAGACCACACGTTTTATTATTCCATTTAGATTAAACATATACAATGTGCAAATCTAAAAAAGGGGTTTCGGGGGAGTAAAAGAGGGTGATTGATTCAGTTTCTTTGCTTTCTGGGTAAGTGTGTGTGTATGGAGCATGAGCACTGGTGTAAGCACACACTTGGCCTTCAATGCTTGCTAGGCTTTTGTGTTCAAGGCTGGTGCTCTACTTAAGCCACACCTCCACTTCTGGCTTTTGGGTGGTTCATTGAAGGTAAGAGTCTCGTGGACTTTTCTGCCTGAGCTGGCTTTGAGCCAGAAGCCTGGACGCTCACATCTCAGCCTCCTGACTTGCTGGGGTTACCGTGTGAGTCACCGTGAGCCGCCAGTGCCTGGCCTCAACTCTGAATAGTCTAATGTGCAAAGAATGATCAACTTGACAGAAGGGAACTGTTTTGTTTATAAAGCAAAAAGGGAGACAATTTGCCATATGGACCAGGGACTAGATCACACACACACACACACACATCTCCCTCATGTGTGCCTGAAAATTACCACGTCGTTGGCGGGCTAGCCAACCCCTTCGTCGAGTTCTGGGTCGCTGCTTGTAAGGCAGGGGGAACACAGGAATGTCCTCCACGCAGACTTCCTCCAGCTCGGAATCGGTGCTGTCTGGGAGCCAGGACAGGGAGGGGTAATGGACACCAGGCCTTTGGAGTGCCCCCTGGGGAGAAGAGACTGGAGACTCAAAATGACTGGGTGAGCGGGGATGCCAGATCTAAACTCCTTGGTGCTAGGGAGGAAGGGCTGGGATCTTGAACTCCTGAGTTGTTTGGAGAGCAAGGATCTGGGGCTCAGCCTCCTGGGTTCAAAAGGCCCAGGATCTTGAGGTTACCTGTATGTGTCCGCAATGCCAAAGCGCCACCCTCTCTGCTGCAATCTCCACCACCAGTCACGGTGCCAGGGGCGCGGTGGGCACCAGAGGTCAGATGTGCCTCTGGCACGCTCTCCTGGAGAAAAGGGTTTCCAAAACCTGGGAGATAGTGTGGTGAAGCCCATTAAAATGATCTCCAGCTGGGGATATGGCCTAGTGGCAAGAGTGTTTGCCTCATATACATGAAGCCCTGGGTTCAATTCCCCAGCACCACATATACAGAAAATGGCCAGAAGTGGCACTGAGGCTCAAGTGGCAGAGTGCTAGCCATGAGCAGAAAGAAGCCAGGGACAGTGCTCAGGCCCTGAGTCCAAGCCCCAGGACTGCCAAAAAAAAAAAAAGATCTCCAAATTGGAAGCCCCCCAGATGCCCCTCCCTCCCCCTCTACTGCAGCCCACCCTATCCTAATGCACAAACAAGCAGAGTTCCGCTGCGACACTGCCGAGGATCCTGAGCCTGCAGGACCCCGGGCATCCATGCCAGGGCTGGGAAGGGCGCTCAGCCAGCAGTAGAGCGCTGGCCTGGCAGGCTGAAGGCCCTGGGTTTGATCCCCAGTACTGTAAACAATCCTAGGCCAGGTTCTCCTGGTCACTCTAGGGCTTGCTTCATCTCTTAAATTACAAAAGCTGGGAAATCTTGCTACCTAACTGCCCTGCTGGACTCTCCCTAGACGCCACCTACTGTCAGCACCCAAGGCTCTCCCAGGCTCCACCCCCTTGCCCCGTGGAGCCACATTCTCTTGGGCCGGGCCTGATCTCAAACCATGCCCACCCCTTAGCAGGCCCTTTACCCCCCCCACCCCCCACTTATAGACCTAGGTCTCAGTCTTTTTTTTTTTTTTTTTTTGCCAGTCCTGGGGTTTGAACTTTGGGACTGGGCACTGTCCCTGAGATTCCTTTGCTCAAGGCTAGCTCTCTACCGTTTTAGTCACAGCACCACTTCCTGACTTTTTTTTTTTAAACTGGATCACTTATTAAATATTCTATGTTTGTACGAACGTGGGAGGAGGAGCACTCTGTAAAATTTGTTGTATTTATTTTATTATTTTTTTTTTTTTGGCCAGTCCTGGAGCTTGGACTCAGGGCCTGAGCACTGTCCCAGGCTTCTTTTTGCTCAAGGCTAGCACTCTACCACATGAGCCACAGCGCCACTTTTGGCCATTTTCTGTATATGTGGTGCTGGGGAATCGAACCCAGGGCTTCATGTATACAAGGCAAGCACTCTTGCCACTAGGCCATATCCCCAGCCCCTCTTCCCAACTTTTTGTTTATGTGATACTAAGGAATCAAACCCAGGGCTTCATGCATGCTAGGCATGCACTCTACCACTAAGCCACACTTCCAGGCCTGTATTTATTTATTTATTTATTTATTTTTGGGCCAGTCCTGGGGCTTGAACTCAGGGCCTGAGCACTGTCCCTGGTTCCTTTTTGCTCAAGGATAGCACTCTACCTCTACCACTTGAGCCACAGCACCACTTCTGGCCTTTTCTATGTATGTGGTGCTGAGGAATTGAACCCAGGGCTTCATGTATGTGAGGCGAGCACTCTATTAAGATTTCACCAGGCCCCAAACCCTTCCACTCCACCAAGCCCCGCCCACCAACTATAAGACCCCCCCCCTCCCTCTCCCCACTAGGCCCCACCCCTGGACTCCAGTAGCCGCCCCCCTCCAAATGCCCGGATGGGAGATTCTCCACACCGCTGTCACCCTGGAAACGCTCATCCCATCGCCTCAGCCGAGGGTGCCTCAGGAAGGAATCAGGATTGGCCTGAACCATAAGAGGTTCCTGGCGCTTCCGTCGTCGCTTCTTCTCAAATAGAAGGCGCTGTGGGAGCAGGAAAGAGAGTGTGGGAGCCAGGAACCAGAGGGGAAACGGGGTGAAGTGGGAGAATCCGTGAACCCCACTTTCCACTGGGTCCCCGCTGGTGCCTAGGCCCTCACCTTCTCTTCCCTCAGATCCATGGGTCCTAGCACCCAGCCACCTCCTCCCCCAGAATCTAGGGTCCCACCCAGTTCCAAGGAACCCCCATCCTTAAATTTTGGAGGGTCTCATCACGAGGATTTCTCCTTAATAGCTCAAATTCCTGTTTGTCATCTCCGTGTCTGAGGACTTGAAGTCCAGAGAATAGAACAAAGGTCTTGGAGACCCAGAGCGAGTTCTGGGGCTGGGTTTTCTGGGAAGGTTTGAAAGATGAAAGGGTGGGGAAGGCCAGGTTCTTGGGCATGGTACCTACCTGCTGTTCTAGCTTCTGTAGCCTCATGGCAGCGATCTCATCCCCCAAGGTTCTAGGACAAAGACAGGCCGGTAGTGACAGCAAGAAGGACATCTTGCTGGCCCAAGGGCTTCTTCCTCCTCTCCTGTCTCCACCCAACTTGGTTTCTTAGACCAAGTGAGGTCACAGAGGGGACAGAACCTTCTCAGGTTCTGAAGTCACTGCCCCAGCACTGGCCATTCTAGAATTTCAGTAGAGGCCAGTGGGGCAGGGGTTCATGCCTATAGTCCCAACCACTGGAAAGGCAGAAGTTGGGGATTAGGAAAGTTAACCCTGGACAAAAAGCTATCAAGATCTCATCTCCACAAACATGCCAAGCATGGTAGGGTATGCCTGTCATCCCAGTAAAGTGGGAGGCATAGGTAGGAGGATCAAATTCTGAGGTTGGTTGTGAGCAAAACCCTGAGACTGTACCTGAAAAAAAGAACTAAAGCAAAAAGGGATAGAGGTGTGGCTCAAGTGGTAGAAAAACTGCCTAGCAAGCAGGAGGCCTTGAGTTCAAACCTTGGCACTGTCAAAAGAAAAAAGGAGGGGCTGGGGATATGGCCTAGTGGCAAGAGAGCTTGCCTCGTATACATGAGGCCCTGGGTTCGATTCCCCAGCACCACATATACAGAAAACGGCCAGAAGTGGTGCTGTGGCTCAAGTGGCAGAGTGCTAGCCTTGAGCAAAAGGAAGCCAGGGACAGTGCTCAGGCCCTGAGTCCAAGGCCCGGTACTGGCCAAAAAAAAGAAAAAAGGAGGCTGGGGATATGGCCTAGTGGCAAGAGTGCTTGTCTCGTATACATGAGGGTCTGGGTTCAATTCCCCAGCACCACATATATAGAAAATGGCCAGAAGTGGCGCTGTGGCTCAAGTGGTAGGGTGCTAGCCTTGAGCAAAAAGAAGCCAGGGACGGTGCTCAGGCCCTGAGTCCAAGTCCCAGGACTGGCCAAAAAAAAAAAAGAAAAAAGGAATCCAAGTAGAGATCCCAGGTCCTTGTTGTCTGAGAGCCAAAGTTCAATAACAATGACTGCCCCCTGTAGGATCCAGAAGTTGGGGGTCCCTCAGCATTTTCCTGCAAAGCTGAAGTTGCTGAGCCTGCAAGCATTCATGATATCAAAGCTAAGTGTAGCCAGGCACCATTGGCTCATGCCTGTAATCCTAGCTACTGAGGGGGCTGAGAACGGAGGATCATGGTTCAAAGCCAACCCAGGCAGGAAAGTCTGTGAGACTTTCATCTTCAATTAACCACTAAAAACCCCTAAGAGGAGGTGTGACTCAAATGGTAGAGCACTAGACATGAGACCAAATTTCAGGGACAATGCCCAGGCCCTGAGTTCAAGCTCCAGGACCAGCACACACACACACACACACACACACACACACACACACACACACACACACCTATGTGTAGGAGAAGGTTCACAATGCACCATCAGGTTTTAAGCTATCCCATCCCCCCTGCCACTGCTCATTTGATTTTCCCACTCACTCTTTCTTCAATGCGTCAGTCTCCTGAGACATTCTGGAAAATCAAGAGGGCAGTCAGGATCCAAACCTAATATCCCCATTGCAGCTGCCCTCCAAAACAAACCCTAAATATTCATTGTTCCTCCGGACCCAAGCAGCCCAAACACACCACCCACTTTCTGGACTGTATCACTATTAGCAAGCCCAAAAGTCTTGCCTGACCAAATCCCTATATCTCTCCTATCCAAGAGCTCAGGGCTCTCAGCTCCAAACCCCAGACTCTTCCAGCATCCACCTGCCTGGCATCTTGGAGATGCCCCTCTTTTCCCTTGAGGAGTTACTAACATTCACCCCCTCAGTGGCCAAACTCTAAGCATACCTGACCCTTTCTTCTGGACCCAAAGAACTAATCTTAGGGTCTGAAAAGTAGGCAGGGAAAGGAAAAGGCCCTGAGAGAAGTGGGAGTCCCACTAGGGGCTTTCCCTAGTCCTGGCCCTACTGGCCTCTCAACTCTTCTCCCAGCAAACAATGCCTGCCCCCTCTGCCAGCCTCCTAGGCAGCCTGGCAACAGTTTCCCAGGGGTTCCAAATTGGAATTGGAAAGGCCTGCGGGTGTTTCTTAAAGGGACCCCAGAGAGGGCAGCTGAGCATTTGTGGCTGTCTACATTTTGCTTAGAAGAAATGCATAAAAAATCACCCCCCTTTTTTTTGTTGCCAGTCCTGGGGCGTGGACTCAGGGCCTGAGCACTGTCCCTGGCTTCTTTTTGCTCAAAGCTAGCACTCTGCCACTTGAGCCACAGCACCACTTCTGGCTTTTTTCTATATATGTGGTGCTGAGGAATCGAACCCAGGGCTTCATGTATACAAGGCGAGCACTTTGCCACTAGGCCATATTCCCAACCAAGAAATCACCCCTATACAACTAAGACATGCTAATAAAAAGATTTTCATTTGAAAAAGAAAGAAAGAAGGCTAGGTGCCAGTGGCTCACACATGCATGCAATCCTAGTTACTCAGGAAGCTGAGATCTGAGATCATGGTTCAAAGCCAGTCCTGGCAGGAAAGTCCATGAGATTCTCATCTCCAATTAAGCACCAAAAAGTTTAGAAGTGGAAGTGGAGCTATGGCTCCAGTGGTAGAGCACCAGGACTCGGTGGGAGGTGGTGGTGGTGGAGAGAGACGAATAAATAAAGAAGCTCAAGGACAATACACAGGCTCTGAATTCAAGCCAGGCATTAAAAAAAAAAAAAAAAAAGACAAGGAAAGAAACACACACACATGCACACACACACACACACACACACACACACACACACACACAGAGACACGGGCTGGGAATGTGGCCTAGTGGCAGAGTGCTTGCCTAGCATGCACAAATCTCTGGGTTTGATTCCTTAGCATCACATATACAGAAAAAGCTGGAGGTGGCCCTGTGGCTCAAGTGGCAGAGTGCTAGCCTTGAGCAAAAAGAAGCCAGGGACAGAGCTCAGGCCTGGAGTTCAAGCCCCAGTACTGGCAAAAACAAAAAACAAAAAAAAAACACCAAAAACAAATAGAGAAAGAAAATAAACACACACACACACACACACACACACACACACACACACGTTGGGCATTGTCCATTAGGCAAGTAGTCACTTTCAGGTTCAGTTGCACGAAAATGAATGGGAAAACTACATCTCCCAGGAGGCGAAGGGGCCAAGATGCTTGGAGGGGGGAAATGAGGGAAGTTTGTTGTCTTGTTTTTGGGGTGTGTTATTTGATGTCCCCTCCCCCCCCTACCAGGAACTGTGCTCACTTTTTGCCTACAAAACAGGGAATATTGCAAGAAGGCTTTGATCTTCTGAGAAAGGAGGCGGGGAGGGGCGGAGAAAGGAAGAGAGGAAGGATCCGGGGCCTGGGAAAAGAAGCCAGCGCCTAAGTTACAACGCGCGCAGACGCTGGCCCGGCCCGCGGAGCCCCGAGCCCTCGTGGACCAATCAGGGCCGCGGGGGCGTGGCCTATTCGGGAAGTAGGCGTGGCCTAGGAGGGAAATCACCAGAAAGTGGCCCGGAGGTCCTTGCTCGGAAAACGCCCACTGCGGTGCGGGGGGCCGAGGTGAGGGGTTCCAGACTGCCTGGGGTGCTTGGTGGGAGGGGTTGTATGGAGAGAGGAGTAGTAGGGTACAGTCCTGGGGCGGGAGCAGTCCGGGGCCTGGATTGTTGGGTCTGGGGGAGGAGAGTGGCTCCCTCCAGGATCCTCAGCAGAGGGAGGAGAAGGTTGGCAGCCAGACCCATGGATCTGGGGACCTGGGCCCTTGTCAGGGCAAGGCAAGTCTAAAGGCCTGGAATTCTGAGTCCCAGGTAACTACATGGCTTGGGTTTTAGTTCTTATAAGTGGGGATGGCCCTGGGGACGTTCCATGTGTGGGTTCCAGGGAGGTAGAGGCTTGACACCGACAACCATCGTCTGCCTCTCTGCCTGCCGTAGCGCACGCCGCCATGCCTGGCTCCGGGCCGCGCCGAGCCCTCTTCCTGTTGCTGCTGCCTGCTGCGCTGGCCGTTCCCCTGGAGCGGGGGGCCCCCAAGAAGGAGGAGAACCCCGCCACCGAGAGCCCGGTGAGTAGCCTTGGGCAGGTGTGTTTGCTTGGTATCTCCTGGGTAGGGCACTCCAGGGACTCCCTGCCGCACGCTTGTGGCTTCTCATGTACCTGACATTCTTTGGCAGTACCAGGGATGGGACTTGGTGTAAAACGTGGTGGCTGAGAGGATGTCCCTGCTTTTAAGATGTGGAAAATCAAGTCAGATTTTTAAGTGGGAAGGTTTGCATTACTCCCCCAGGAAGACCTCTCTGTGCTTTTAATATCCCTCCTGGCAGAGTGTTGGTGGTCCATGCCTGTACTGGGTAGGTAGGTAGATCAGGAGGGTCTGAGTTCAAGGCTAGCTTGAGCAAAAAAAAATCATTGGGATTTCATTGCAACAAATAAGAGCCAGGTGTAGTGGTACACACCTGTAAACCCAGATATCCAGGAGGCATAGATAAGAGGGATTTCTGTCAAAGGCCACCCCCACAAAAAACACCAAACAACAAAACTACCCTGAAAAGTAAAGCAAAGAGGGCTGGCATAACTCAAGTGGAGGGCTGGCATAACTCAAGTGGTAGAATACCTAGCAAGCATGAAACCTTGAGTTCAATCCCCAGTACATAAATATAAAAAAAAGAAAATTACAATTTTAAGACAGAGATCCTTCTTTTGTGTGTGTGTGTGCCATTCCTGGGGCTTGGACTCAGGGCCCAAGCACTGTCCCTGGCTTCTTTCTACCTCTACCTCTTGAGCCACAGCACCACTTCTGGCCTTTTCTGTATATGTGGTGCTGAGGAATTGAACCCAGGGCTCCATGCATGCTAGGCAAGCACTCTACCGCTAAGCCACATTCCCAGCCCCAGAGATCCTTCTCTTTTGAGAAGTAATCTGGACAAAAACAAACAGAAAACAAATAATATAAATTACCCAGAAGCACCACGGGCCATGGATGCAGTTTAGCTTGAGTAGCCTAACTTAAATTAGGAAAGGACATGTTGGAAACCTCTGAAACTTTTTTTTTTTTTTTTTTTTTTTGCCAGTCCTAGGCCTTGCACTCAGGGCCTGAGCACTGGCCCTGGCTTCCTTTTGCTCAAGGCTAGCACTGCCACTTGAGCCACAGTGCCACTTCTGGCCATTTTCTATATATGTGGTGCTGGGGAATCGAACCCAGGGCTTCATGTATATGAGGCAAGCTCTCTTGCCACTAGGCCATATTCGCAGCCACCTCAGAAACTTTTGGTCTCAGGACAAGTTGGAACTTTCAAGGTCCAGCGCCCTGATTTGTGACCTGCCTCTTCCTGTAGGCCTTCTCCTAGCAGCTGTTTACCTCCTGAATCTGGTCATCCTCCTATATGGAAAAGCCCCTTACCAGGGTGTGTGTGTGTGTGCGTGTGTGTGTGTGTGTGTGTGTGTGTGCACACACACAAAGATGGAAGCAGGGAAGGGAAAGGGAATGAGCAAGAAGGATCTTCTTTTTTTTCTTTTTCTTTTTTTGTCCATCATGGGGCTTGAACTCAGGGCTTGGGCACTTTTCCTGAGCCTTTAGGCTAGCACTCTACTACTTTGAGCCACAGGCATTACCACTTTTGATTTTCTTTCTTTTTTCTTTTTTGCCAGTCCTGGAACTTGAACTCAGGGCTGGAGTACTGTCCCTGGCTTCTTTTTGCTCAAGGCTAGCACTCTGCCACTTGAGCCACAGTGCCACTTCTGGCCATTTTCTATATATGTGGTACTGGGGAATCGAACCCAGAGCTTCATGTATACGAGGCAAGCACTCTTGCCACTAGGCCATATTCCCAGCCCCAACTTCTGATTTTCTCATGGTTAATTGGACATAAGAGTCTCACAGAAGCCAGGTGCCGGTGGCTCATGCCTATAATCCTAGCTACTCAGGAAGCTGAGACCTGAGGATCATGGTTCAAAGCTAACTCAGGCAGGAAAGTCCGTGAGACTTACACCAGAAAACCAGAAGTGGCACTGTGGCTCAAGTGGTAGAGTGCTAGCCTTGAGCTGAAGAGCTCAGGGACAGCATGCCCAGGACCAGAGTTCAAACCCCATGACCGACAAAGAAAAGATTCCCACAGACATTCCTGCCTGGGCTAGCTTTGAACTGGAGTCCTTGGATCTCAGCCTCCTGAGTAGCTAGGATTATAGACAGGAGCCACCAGGGCCTGGCTAGGGAGGATTTTTTTTTTTCTGGTCTTGAGGCTTGAACTCAGGGGCCTGGGCACTGTCCCTGAGCCTCTCTGTGCTCAAGACTAGCACTCTACCACTTGAGCCACAGCGCCACTTCCTAGGAAGGATCTTTTAAGCCAAGATAGAAGTTATTCTTTTTTCTCTCTCTTTCTTTCTCTAGCACAAGGGATGGAACCCAGGGTCTTACACTTGCTAGAATCATGCATTAGGCCTGAAAACGTATTTTTTATTACAAAGCTAATAAAATGCAAAGAAACTTACAACCCTCAGTAATTTGGAGTAGGGCATGGCTCAGTGGTAGAGCTTGTGCAGCATGCTAGAAGCCCTGGCTTCTATCCGTAGCATCATCATCATCATCATCATCATCATCATTAACAGCAACAGCACATGCAGGAAGTTTTGCATACTTTATATGCAAACATGATGATGCTACTTTCTACAGCAGACTTGAACACTGTGGTGTCTGTAGGGGAACTAGGATCAGTTGCCTGTGAATACCCCATGCATACCAAGGGACAGTGTATCTATTGCCCATTTTACAGACAGGAAGAATGAGGTCCAGGGCTAAGACAGGAGGATCTTGGTGGTGTTGCTTGCTTGATCCCTGGTAGAACTCTGTGGATGCGTGTTGGAACTGGATGGATGGACAGAGGATGGTGCTTTACTGCTTCCCAACCAGCTCTGGGGTTGGGACAGGTGCACATCTATATGCTATTTTTTTTTCTTGGTGGTACTAAAGTTTGAACTCAGGACTTTGTGCTTGCTAGAGAGGTGCTCTACTCATTGAATCAGGCCCAGGAGTGTTCCCCTCCAGTCCTGATTTGTACATGTATGTGGTCATTTTGTCTTGGCAATCAAGCCCAGGCCCTTTTGATGTATGGCTGCAGTACCCCTGAGCTCTGTCCCCAGTATTTGGTTATTGTTGTTATTGATTATTGTACAAGGTTTGAACTCAGGGCCCTTCAACCTCTCAAGGTAAGCACTCTACTGCTTGAACCATACCCTGCAGCAGCTCTTGACTTCTTTTATTTATTTACGCTTGGTCTGTGTGCCTCAGTCTGGCTTCAAACTCACTGTATAGCCAGGCTGTATTCTAGAACTTGAAATCTCCTGCCTCAACTTCCAGATTGCTGGGATTACAGGCATACCCACCAAGCCTGGTGCCTCTGTAAGATTCTTTTTTTTTTTAATTTTAGCCAGTCCTGGGCCTTGTACTCAGGGCCTGAGCACTGTCCCTGGCTTATTTTTGTTCAAGGCCAGTACTCTGCCAACTTGAGCCACAGCACCACTTCTGACCTTTTCTGTATATGTGGTGCTGAGGACTCGAACGCAGGGCTTCATGTATATGAGGCAAGCACTCTCACCACTAGGCCACATTCCCAGCCCCTCTGTATGGTTTTTTTTTTTTTGCCAGTCCTGAGCCTTGGACTCAGGGCCTGAGCACTGTCCCTGGCTTCTCTTTGCTCAAGGCTAGCACTCTACCACTTGAGTCACAGCGCCACTTCTGGCCATTTTCTGTATATGTGATGCTGGGGAATCGAACCCAGGGCTTCAAGTATACGCGGCAAGCGCTCTTGCCACTAGGCCATATCCCCAGCCCCCTCTGTATGATTTTTACAGACAAAAAAAAAAAAAAAAAGTGGAAATGTGACTTGGGGGCTCATACAGCCGGTGGGGCTGGAGCCTGGGTCAGCTGGCGGGATCCTTTGTCCTGTGAAGTGGGACTTGAGGCTCTGGGTGGTGCCAGGATCTAGCCACAGGAGGGTGAGGCAGAGCTGTTGTGTTGACCCTTGATCCTCAGGACACAGGCCTGTACTACCACCGCTACCTGCAAGAGGTCATCAACGTGCTGGAGACGGATGGCCACTTCCGGGAGAAGCTGCAGGCAGCCAATGCCGAGGACATCAAGGTATGGCTGTGGCACAGGGGCAAGGTGCCAGCCCTGCCTGCCAGGCTCCAAACCTCCAGAGTGAGAATTGGGGAGGTGGGGAGGATAGCCCAGGTTGTCTAGTCAATCATGGCAGCAGTTGGGCAGGCCTTGGAGAAAAATTACAGAAGACTGGAAAGGGCAGAGACCACCCAGCATCCTCCAGCCTGACCACCGTCCCCTCTCCCTCCTGGCAGAGCGGGAAGCTGAGCCGGGAGCTGGACTTTGTCAGCCACCACGTCCGCACCAAGCTGGACGAGCTGAAGCGACAGGAGGTGTCCCGGCTGCGCATGCTGCTCAAGGCCAAGATGGATGCCGAACAGGAGCCCAGTGAGCAGGAGTGGGGCAGGGTGCCTGGGCTGCCAGGTGGAGCCCACGTTCCTCCTGGAATTGTGCTGCCATACAGTCCCATTGCTTTGCGCGTGGAGGTTTGCATTTTCTGCTCCTTGTGGCTACCGTGCGTCAGCCTGAGCTCCATAGAGACCCCATCTCAAAAGAGCCAAAGCTGGGGCTGGGGATATGGCCTAGTGGCAAGAATGCCTGCCTCAGATACACGAGGCCCTAGGTTCGATTCCCCAGCACCACATATACAGAAAACGGCCAGAAGCGGCGCTGTGGCTCAAGTGGCAGAGTGCTAGCCTTGAGCGGGAAGAAGCCAGGGACAGTGCTCAGGCCCTGAGTCCAAGGCCCAGGACTGGCCAAAAAAAAAAAAAAAAAAAAAAAAGGAGCCAAAGCTGAGTACAGGTGGCACACACTCGTAACCCTAACTACCCAGGAAACTGAGATCTGAGGATCGCGGGTCGAAGCCAGCCTGGACAGGAAAGTCAGTGAGATTTTTTTGCTTTCTTTTTTAACCAAACCCTCTGTGAGACTTGTGTCTCCAATAAACTACTCAGAAACGGCCAGAAGTGGAGCTTAGGGACAGCACCTAGCCCCTGAGTTCAAGCCCCAGGAAGGACTGTCGCAAAAAAAAGAAAACAAAACAAAAAAACCCCACAAAACCAAACCCCAACCCTTTTTGCTTTCCTTCTTTTTCAAGGAAAGTCTCGGATTTTACTTCAGCGGGCTGGAGCCATGACTCTGTTATTTGTGTTTCCCTTTAGTAGCTAGGATGATTGCCATATGTTACCACACTTAGCTTTTTTGTTGGTTGAGATGAATCTCATGGGCTTTTCCCTCAGGCTGGCTTAAAACTCCCATCCTTCTCCAGATCTTAGTCTCTGAAATAGCTTGAGTTATAGGCATTCGCCCCCACTGCCCAGCTCATTTTTATCATTATTATTACTTTTTGTTGTTGTTGGTAGTGGTGGTGGTCGTGGAGCCTAAACTCTGGGCCTGGGCCCTATCCCTGAGCTCTTCAGCTCAAGGCTAGTGCTCTACCTCTTGAGCCACAGCTCTGCTTCTGGTTTTCTGGTGTTTTATTGGAGGTAAGAGTCTCACAGACTTTCTTGCCCCCGCTGGCTTTGAACCACAATCCTCAGATTTCAGCTTCCTGAGTAGCTAGGATTATAGGCGTGAGCCACTGGTGCCTGGCTTCATTGTAATTAATTAATTAATTAATTTTGCCAGTCCTGGGCCTGAACTTGGCCTGGGCACTGTCCCTGAGCTTCTTTTGCTTAAGGCTAGTGTTCTACCACTTGAGCTACAGTCACTTCTGGCTTTTTCTATTTATGTGGTATTAAGGAATTGAACCTAGGGCTTCATGTATACTAGGGAAGCACTCTACCACTAAGCCACATTCGCAGACCCTCATTGTATTATTTCAACATCAGACTCGGTGGTGGTGTCAACCCCTCCAGAATCACCTTCCTGATTGGCGCAGGCCCAGCTGGCAATCTTTGGTTCTCTCCCCTGACTACCCTCAGTACACCTGTCCCGAGACTAGGACTCTGAAAGTAAGCATGAATGTCCCATGCATACTTTCATTTGACCCTTCTCTCATCCAGATGTGCAGCTGGATCACTTGAATCTTCTGAAGCAATTTGAACACCTGGACCCTCAGAACCAGCACACATTTGAGGCCCGGGACCTGGAGCTGCTGATCCAGACGGTAAGGAGAAGGGCCTGACTGTAGGGGTCCTGGGAAGCTTGACTGTGGGGTGGGGGTAAGAAGGAGGCAAGGTTTACACTGGAGTGGATCCTCTTCCCTCTCATGGCTGAAGCTGGCAGAGGGCAGGTTTTTCCAAAAGTCTTCCCAGACCTGGAGGCTGTCAGTTCATACTATTAGGTAGTTATGACTGGGTACATGGCGGTTCAAGGCTAGCCCAGAGAGAAATGTGTATGAGACCCCTTCTCAAATCCTACATGGCATACACCTGCCATCTCCCTCAGTAGGAAGCATAAATAGCCCAGATCATGATCCAGGTAAATGCCCAGGCAGGAAATGAGATCCTATCTGAAAAATAACCTGTGCCCAGTGCCAGTGACGTACATCTGCAATCCTAGCCACTCAGGAGGCTGAGATCTGAGGATTGCAGGACACCATCTTAACTAGCCTTTCCGTAGGCAACCAAGGACCTTGCACAGTATGACGCTGCCCACCACGAGGAGTTCAAACGCTATGAGATGCTTAAAGAGCATGAGAGGCGCCGTTACTTGGAGTCACTGGGAGAGGAGCAGAGGAAGGAAGCTGAGAGGAAGCTGGAAGAACAACAGCGCCGGCACCGGGAGCACCCCAAAGTCAATGTGCCTGTAAGGATCCCCATGTGTCCAACTCCCAAAGGGTCGGACTGACGTAAAGCTCCCATGGGGCTGGGGATATGGCCTAGTGGCAAGAGTGCTTGCCTCATATACATGAAGCCCTGGGTTCGATTCCCCAGCACCACATATATAGGAAATGGCCAGAAGTGGCGCTGTGGCTCAAGTGGCAGAGTGCTAGCCTTGAGCAAAAAGAAGCCAGGGACAGTGCTCAGACCCTGAGTCCAAGGCCCAGGACTGGCAAAAAAAAAAAAAAAAAAAAAAAAAAAAACCACACACACAAAAACAACAACAAACTACAGCTCCCAGCTGCCTCTTAGGCGATAAAACTCCTTGATACTAAAAACCTGGCTGCCCTACTGGTGATGGGAATTGTAGTTTTTTTTGGCTTTCTTGCTTGAAGAGAGTGAAGTTTCTTGGATGGAGCAATGGATTAATTCCCAGGGCACACAGATTTCTTGCTTATGAGCTTCTGTCTCTCCACAGGGCAGCCAAGCCCAGTTAAAGGAGGTCTGGGAGGAGCTGGATGGATTGGACCCCAACAGGTTTAACCCCAAGACCTTCTTCATACTGCATGGTAAGATGGGATGGATGTCCCAGACATGGGGAGAACCTGGAAGCTCTAGTTATTATGTGGCCCAAATGCCAACAGGCATCGCCTTATCCTCGAGGGTCTTCATTACCATTTAATACCCACTTTCCCTGCCCAGTCTTCCTGGTAAGCTTAGGATCCATTGTGAGTTGGGTACAGTTCAGAAATAACCATGGTGGGACAGGGGATGTAGCTTAGCAATAGAGTGCTTGCCTAGCACTCTGGGTTTGATTCTTCAGTACCAGAAAAAGCCAGAAGTGGTATTGTGGCTCAAGTGGTAGAATGCTAGCCTTGAGCAAAAGAAACTCAGGAACAGTGCCAAGGCCCTGAACTCAGCACCAGGACTGGCAAAAATAAATAAATTAATAAATAACCCTTGTAGGGGTTGGGAATATGGCCTAGTGGCAAGAGTGCTTGCCTCCTATACATGAAGCTCTGGGTTTGATTCCCCAGCACCACATATATAGAAAATGGCCAGAAGTAGCACTGTGGCTCAAGTGGCAGAGTGCTAGCCTTGAGCAAAAAGAAGCCAGGGACAGTGCTCCGGCCCTGAGTCCAAGGCCCAGGAATGGCAATAATTAAATAAACAGCCCTTGTATTTACAAGATCAGGTTTCTGGGCCACCTGAGCAGGAACAAGGTGAGTATTTACTTAGGGAATTATTCACTTGGGAATGCACAGAGGTATGGGAGAGGTTCTGAGACCAGTGGGATCTAGAGCTCTGTATCTGCCAGATCCCCCAGAAAGTGAAGTGGGCACTGGCCGGATTATCTGGGAGGCAGAGGTCCCAATACCCCTGTATCTTGGGAAGAGGATCGGTAGCAGGCATAGGGACTGTCCCGTAAGACAGCCAGCCCCATCCACTTTATCTACTTCCCTTCTCAGGACCCTGGTTGCTAGGAACAGGCTCTCCTGGCAGTGGGCTGAGCATGATGCTAATATAGGCCTCACACCCTAGCCTTACTTGTCCACTGATACCAGAACTCCCCTCTCCCCCATACACTGGCTCAAAATCCCTTCACCAGTTGATCCTTTGGGGTCGGGACTCACTCGGACATCAGATATAGCTTGTGGTTTTTCCTTGTTTCAGATATCAACA
This sequence comes from Perognathus longimembris pacificus, assembly GCF_023159225.1. NCBI lineage: Eukaryota > Metazoa > Chordata > Mammalia > Rodentia > Heteromyidae > Perognathus > Perognathus longimembris. The sequence goes on from NC_063180.1 coordinate 23,019,967, forward strand.
GTGATGGTGTCCTGGATGAGCAGGAGCTGGAGGCTCTCTTCACCAAGGAGGTGAGTGTCTTGGAAGCCATGGGAACAGGGCATACTCAAATCAGCCACCTGTACCCTCAGGGATACAACTGGCCCCCTTCAGTAATCCCTGTGCGACAGTTCAAAAATGATCATTCCCAGTAGCCCCTGGGGCAGAAAGCAAATGACAGTTGCTGCATGCCCCAAGGCCTGCTGGGAATTGAAGTCCAGTGTGTTTATCAGGCCTAAGTAAGGGTACTATGCTGGATCTTTCACTCCTTTCCCACTTTTCTCTTGATCCTGCAGCTGGAGAAGGTGTATGACCCTAAGAATGAAGAGGATGACATGCGGGAGATGGAGGAGGAGCGGCTACGCATGCGGGAACATGTGATGAAGAATGTAAGGCATGAACTGGGCTTGGGACGGGCCCTGGCATCAGGTCTGTGTCTTACTCTCATCTGGCTCTCCAGGTGGACACCAACCAGGACCGCCTCGTGACCCTGGAGGAGTTCCTTGCATCTACACAGAGAAAGGAGTTTGGGGACACCGGGGAGGGTTGGGAGGTGAGGACATGGGCAATACCCAGGCCCTAATCTCTATCTTCAGTTATTTCTTGCTTTTAAGGTCCTTTTCCATCTGTGCCACTCTCCTTCTCCCTCTGACTCTAGCTTCCACTGTCTCTGAGTCTCTATTCCCCTTCCCCTCTCATTCGGTCTCTGTCTCCCTCTTTCTGGATCTCTGATCTCTCTCTCTGTCTCTCCCTCTCTCTCTCTTTGGTTGTGGGGCCTGAACTCTGTACCTGGGCACTACCCCTGAGCTCTTTGGCTCAAGGCTAATGTTGAGCCACAGAGACACTTTGAGTTTTCCGGCAGTTCATTGGAGATAAGAGTCTGGTGGATTTTTCTGCCCAGGCTGGCTTTGAACTGCGATCCTCAGATCTCAGTCTCCTGAGTAGCTAGGATTACAGGCATGAGCCACCGGCACCTGACTCTGATCTCTCTTATATTGGTCTCTCTGTCACAAGTCTCTTTCTCTCTTAGCTCCTGTCCTGTTACTAAGTCTCTGACCCCTTTCTCTCTTGGGGGTCTCTGGCCCCCTTCATTTCTGTCTCCCTCTCTCAGTTCCCTTCTCTGTCCCTCTCTTTCCATTCACTTCCCTGAATCTTTGTCCCTCCTCCTCCTGATCTGTTTCCTGTCTGGGTCTGTTACGCCTGGCTCTGTGTCAGATCACCTGCACTCAAGCTCTCTCTAAGCCCTCTTAGTCTCAGCACAGGGGCAAGTGGGGAGCATGCCCACCCATGATGCCCCAACTGATAGCCACGTTCCTGGGCCCTGCAGACCGTGGAGATGCACCCGGCTTACACAGAAGAGGAGCTGAGGCGATTTGAAGAGGAGCTGGCTGCCCGAGAGGCGGAGCTGAATGCCAAGGCTCAGCGCCTCAGCTTGGAGACTGAGGCCCTAGGGCGATCCCAGGATCGACTAGAGGCCCAGAGGAGAGAGCTGCAGCAGGTGACCAGCCAGGGAAGCGGAGACCCATCCCTGCATCTCCGAGGGCCTTGGCCCCTTGTCCACATGGGTGTCTGAATTAGCCCCTGGTAGATCCTCTGGTGGTTGGCACCATCTTCAGTAAAGGCAGAGTTTCTCCTCACACTGCAGCAGCCACGTTTGATGAGAGCAGCCGGGGGAGCAAGAGGGACTCAGTGAGGACATCTTTGTTCCATCACCTCTTGTCACCTCTCATGCAGGCCGTCTTGCACATGGAACAGAGGAAGCAGCAGCAGCAGCAGGAAAGCCATAATGCCCCACCCTCCAACCCTGAGGGACAGCTCAAGTTCCACGCTGACACAGGTGCTGGTCCTGGGCCCAGGGAGAAAGGCTGGGTTCCTTCTCCTTGAAGGAAGGAGACCTGGAGTCTGGACTCCTGGGTCTGAGGGAGAAGGGATGCTCCTCCTAGGTGCCTGGAGTGCTCATTCCTCTATCATTTCCAGATGATGTTCCTGTTCCAGCCCCCGCAGGTGACCAGAAGGGTGTAGATGCTGCAGGACAGAAGGCTCCAGAGCAGTCCCCAGAGCTGCCCCAGCTGGATTCCCAGCACCCATGATCCTCTGGGGCTGAGGGGCCGTGAGTTCCCACTGACACAGCTGGTGGTGCATCACAAGGCTTCTCTGTGGACCAGCCTGAGGAGGGGACCTGTGGCATTTCAGGCATCGCTGCGTAGGCCCTGTGTCTGTCTTTATCTGCCAGCTTTTACACTCTTCAAGCCTGCGGTCCGTTCTTTCTGTCCCTCTCCAAGGGACTTGCCTTTTCTTGTGTCTAGTCAGGGACTGGCTGTACCAGATGGGATTTGGGACTCCCTACCTGTCCTGCATCCCCAGGGAGCATGAGCGACAGGTCTGCCCTTCCCTTCTGGTTGGCTCTCAGCTTTCCAGTTTGGGGCTTCATCCTGTGCCACAGTCCCAGGCTCCTGGGCCCAGTGCCTGGAGCCTTATGGTCGCTCCAGGCCTCCTCCTCTGTGTGGGTCCAGAGAGTTCTCTATCTTGTGCAGAGGGATGCTAAGAGACACTAAGCGACCTCTGCAGACCCACAATGCTGCTTCCCAATACCACACTCTCCCTGGGACTGTCACTTCCAGTTACCTCAGCTTCAGCCTCCTCCCTGACTTTCTGGCCCTATTTGGCCCTATACTAGATTTGGCTCCTAGGCTAGGAATCAGGCTCATCTGCCTTTCTGGCTGCTTCTCCTTGCTGTTAACTGCTGTGCTCTGTTCCATCCAAATACACAATTCAGAACAAACGCGTGTTTGTGTATCCATGTTTACACACAGTCCTATTTCTTGTGCTTTGCACATGCTAAGCAAGTACTGTCACCTTGAAGTCCAGCGCCCCAAGTTGAAATTTGGCAAACTCTCCTCTGAAGTATATATTAGCCAGGCATGGAAACTCATACCTCTAATCCTAGCTACTTAGAGGTTGACGTTGGAAGATTACAGTTTGAAGCTGGCCAGGGTAGGAAAGTCCATGAAATGCTTATTTCCAATTAAACACCAGAAAAAGCCAAGGGCAGGCGGTTCACACCTGTAATCCTAGCTACTCAGGAGGCTGAGATCTGAGGATCATGGTTCAAAGCCAGCCTGGACAGAAATGTCCCTGTGAGACTTTATCTCTGATGAACTACTCAAAGAAGCCAGTAGTGGCACTGTGGCTTAAGTGATAGAACACTAACCTTGAGCACATAGAGGATCAGAGACAGCACCCAGGCCCTGAGTTCATACTCCACAGCTGACAAAAAAAGAAAAATCTCAGGGACAGTGCTCAGGCCTTTAGTTCAAGCCCCAAGACTGGCGCACATACACAAACATGGAGCTGTGGCTCAAATGGTAGAGCACCAGCCTCGAGAGAAAAAGTTAAGAGCAGTGAAGCTCTGAGTTCAAGCCACAATGTTGGCACAAAAACAAAAAAAACTCGGCCTGGGCTGGAGGCAGGCTCAGGGAACACAGATCTCTTGCATAGCAGGCCGAATTCAAACCCCAGCACTACCAGAAGTAAACAGTGGTCCTGGATTATCATTCTCCTATGTTAGAACTGGCTCAGACCAGCTTTCAAGAGACAGTTGATCTTTACAAGCTATTAAGTCTGGTAGCAAAGCAACAAAAACTGGGACTTGAGTTTCATTGAGCTGATCTGTGAAACTGGCATAAAATAGCGGCAGCTCTACATGGTTTCCTGGAATTAATCTGATAAGGCTGCTTAGAAAAGGTGTGGCTCCTGTCCTAAAATCTGAGTCACCCAGCAGCACTTGTCATTGATATTTGAGAACTTTGGCCCACAGGTGTTAGGTGTACCTGTTCCTGACCTCCATTATGTAAGGTACCAGCAAATCAATAAAACCTACAGGAGGCTGGGAATGTGGCTTAGTAATAGAGTGCTTGTCTAGCATGCATGAAGCCCTTGGTTCAATTCCGCAGCACCACATACACAGAAAAGGCCATAAGTGACAGTGTGGCTCAAGTGGTAGAGTGCTAGCCTTGAGCAAAAAGAAGCCAGGCACAGTGCTCAGGCCCTGAGTCCAAGCCCCAGAACTGGTTAAATAAAATAAAAAATAAAACCTACAGCCTGTGACTCAAGCCTGTAATCCTAGTTACTCAGGAGGCTGAGATCTGAGGATTGGGGTTTGAAGCCAGCCCAGGCAGAAAAGTCCCTGTGATTAACTACTCAAAACTACTTCAATTAACTTCTTCAATTAACTACTCAAAAACTAAAAGTGGGGCTGTGGCTCAAGTGATAGAGCTAACCATGAGAGCACAAAGAGGCTCAGGGACAGCACCCAGACCCTAGGTTCAAGCACCACAACTGACAAAAAAATAAAACCTGCAAGGCTTGGGAATGTGGCTTAGCAGTAGAGTGCTTGCCTTGCATGCATGAAGCCCTGGGTTTGATTCCTCAGCACCACATACACTTAGAGCCGGAAGTGGCGCCGTGGCTCAAGAGGTAGAGTGCTAGCCTTGAGCAAAAAGAACCAGGGACAGTGCTCAGGCCCTGAGCCCCAAGCCCCAGGACTGGCAAGAATAGATAGATGATAGATAGATAGATAGAACTCTCCTTTCTGTAATAGTAGAATAATGGCTTTCCAAAGATTGTCATGCCTATCAAACAGCTCATAGCACTTGCTATCACATGCCTTGGACAATTCTGATGACCTAGCAAATGAAGGCAGGGGACTGGTGCAAATATAATCCTTCATTTGCATGAGAGCCTATGATTGGTTCGAGTCGGGGCCTTCATGTGCATGAGCATCAATGCCCTGATGGGTGCAAAGACAGTATTTCATTTGCATGAAGGACTGTATGATTGGTATAGATAGCCTTCCGAACTCCCTTTCTAATTGTATAAATGGGCTTCTCAGCTAGCTTTGTAATTTTTTTCTTCTCTCTCTCTCTCTCTCTCTCTTTTTTTTTGCCAGTCCTGGGGTGTGAATTCTGGGCTAGGGTGCTACCCCTGAGCTTCTTTTTTTGCTCAAGGCTACCACTCTATCATTTGAGCCACAGTGCCATTTCTGGCTTTTTCTGTTTATGTGGTACTGAGGAGTCAAATCCAAGGCTTCATGTACTCTACCACTAAGCCACATTCCTAGCCACAGTTTTGTGATTGTTTATTTTTATTTTTTTGTTGGTTGTGGGGCTTGACCTCTGGGCCTGAATGCTTTCCCTAAGCTCAAGGCTAGGGCTCTATCACCTGAACCACAGAGCAACTTCTGGTTTTCTGGTGGTTAATTGGAGATCAGAGTCTCCTGGACTTTCTTGCCTGAGCTGGCTTTGAACCTTGATCTCAGATCTCAGCCTCTGGGTAGCTAGGATGACAGGTGTGAGTCACCCGCGCTCCACCTGATTTTGTGTACAGATACTGCTGTTTCAAGTGGGAGCCTAAGGAGGGCAATCCAGCCTTGGTAGACAGATCCGTGAGACTCATCTCCAGTTAACCAGCAAAGGGTCAGAAGTAGAGGTGTGGCTCAAGTGTTAGAGCTCAAGCCTGGAGTAATTTAAAAAAAAAAAAAAAGGCCAGTCAAGAGCACAAGGCACTGAGCCCAAGCCCCTTGCATTCCGCATGTGGATACACACACACACACACACACACACACACACACACACACACACACACACACCGAGAATGGTAAACGGATTTGGGGTACATTGCAAGACTGTCTTAAAACAAACAAAAAAATGAAAATTGGCTATAATTCCAGCTACTAGGAAGGCAAACAGTTGGTACTAGTATTCAACCAATAAACCAAAAAGCAAGAAAGAAGAAAAAAAAGAATGGAAGAAAGAAGAGAGAAAAGACGGAAGGAAAAAGAAAGAGACAGAAGGAAAGAAAGAAAAAGGAAAGAAAGAGATTCTATATTGTATTTGGGGTGTGGCTCAGTGGTGAAGTGCTGACTAGACTCTGGGTTAAAAATAATAATATAAACCAGCACTAGTGGCTCACACCTGTAATCCTAGCTACTCAGGAGGCTGAGATCTGGGGATCTTGGTTCAAAACCAGTCCAGACAAGAAAGTCTGAGAGTCTTATCTCCAGTTAATCACCAGAAAACTGGAAGTGGCGGAGTGGCTCATGTGGTAGAGTGCTAGCCTTGAGCTAAAGAGCCCAGGCCCAGAGTTTAAGCCCTCAACCAGAAAAAAAAAAAATATATATATATATATACATATATATGTGTATATATATATATATATATATATATATATATATATATATAAATTATAGCCAGGCACCAGTGGCTCATGCTTGTAATCCTAGCTACTCAGGAGGCTGAGATCTGAGGATCACAGTTCGAAGCCAGCTTGGACTGAAAATTCTCTGAAATTTATTTTTTTTTTGCCAGTCCTGGGGCTTGAACTCAGGGCCTGAGCACTGTCCCTGGCTTCTTTTTGCTCAAGGCTAGCACTCGGCCACTTGAGCCACAGCGCCACTTCTGGCTGTTTTCTATATATGTGGTGCTTGGGAATCGAATCCACAGCTTCATGTATATGAGGCAAGCACTCTTGCCACTAGGCCATATTCCCGGCCCTCTCTGAAACTCTTATCTCCAATAAACTACTAAAAAACAAAAGCCAGGAGAAGAGAAATGGGGGAGGGGGCAACAGTGTGGGGGGGGAGGAGGGAGGAGGAGTTGGATAAAAAAATGTATGCACTGGGGTTGGGGATATGGCCTAGTGGCAGGAGAGCTTGCCTCGTATACATGAGGCCCTGGGTTCGATTCCCCAGCACCACATATACAGAAAACGGCCAGAAGTGGCACTGTGGCTCAAGTGGCAGAGTGCTAAGCCTTGAGCAAAAAGGAAGCCAGGGACAGTGCTCAGGCCCTGAGTCCAAAGCCCAGGACTGGCAAAAAAAAAAAAAAAATGTATGCACTGTATTACGTATGAAATTATAACTCTTCTGTACATCACTTTGGCAGTAAGTAAATAATTTTTAAAAAAAAGCCAGAAGGGGCCTTGTGGCTCAAGTGGTAGAACACTAACCTTGAGCACAAAGAGACTCATGAACAGTGTCCAGGCCCTGAGTTCAAGCCTCAGGACTGGCAAAAAAGGGGCTGGGAATATGGCCTAGTTTCAAGTGCTTGCCTCATATACATGAAGCTCTAGGTTCGATTCCCCAGCACCACATACATAGAAAATGGCCAGAAGTAGCACTGTGGCTCAAGTGGCCGAGTGCTAGCCTTGAGCAAAAAGAAGCCAGGGACAGTGCTCAGGCCCTGAGTCCAAGGCCCAGGACTGGCAAAAAAAAAAAAAAAAAAAAAAAGACTGGCAAAAAAGAGAAAGAAATCTGGTTTGAAATTTTCATGGAGGACTACAGCATTTCAGTCCTGAAACTGATTCAGCCCCCTTACTGGCTTATTAAAATATTTAAGAACATTTTAATATAACCAGGCGCTGGTGGCTCACACCTGTCATCCTAGCTACTCAGGAGACTGAGATCTGAGGATCACGGTTCAAAGCCAGTCTTGAGGCAGAAAAGTCCGTGAGACTTTTATCTCCAATAAACTACTCAGAAAACGCCAGAAGTGGCTCTGTGGCTCAAATGGTAGCACAAAGAGGCTAAGCGACAGTACCCAGGCCATGAGTTTAAAGCCCCATAACTGGCAAGAAAGCACACACACACACACACACACACACACACACACACCCCAAAGAGGGGTTTGAGAACACTCAGCCTAACTCCACGGCTTATAAGAAGAAGGGTAGCCTGGTTTGAAGACCTGGGCTGTCAGGTCTGTTTCCCCTCTGTGGAAAATTAGGAAAGGTAAAGCAGTGAACTGGAAACCCTGTTGGCAGCAGACCCTCTATACATAATACTCATCATTTTTGGTATTCCTTCCTCCTTTTTCCCCGGGACAACTCCTAAGGGTGTGTTAAGTTATCAACCCCCACGCCTCCACGTTACTAGAGCCGCACTCTCGGCCCCTTGGACTTTTTGTTTTTCTGAGATAAGCCTCCACAACCTTGGCCCAGTGGCCTCGCTCGATCAGTATGATTCCTAGCTTTGCTATTACCCATCTGTTTTCACTGGACAGCGCCAGGTAACAGGGCAAAGTCCGCCCCCGGCAGGCGGGACCAAGCAATAGGTTCCTCCAATGGGACACTGGAAGCAATGACCGCCCCTTTGCTTTGAGCCAAGAGAAGCGTCGAAGGCGCCACGGGGGCGGGGCCTCTCGCGTCTGCGGTTGCTGCTGCGACATCCACACGCTGGGACCACCATGGCGCTTCGCTGGGGCATTGTGTCGGCCGGCCTCATCTCCAACGACTTCACCACCACGCTGGGCACGCTGCCTCGCTCCGACCACGAGGTCTGCCATCCAAGCCCTGGGGAAGGGGGCCGAGGTCGGGGCGACCTCCAGGGACTGAGGGAGGAGGGGGAAGGAGGAGCCCTAAGGCTTTCCTGCTGGCTTCTCTTCCTCTGTCCTGTGAAGCCTGGGGCCTTGGGAGGGTCAGTCGGGCTCTGGTGGTTCATTCTGTCATCCCAGCTACTCAGGTGGCTGAGATCTGAGGATTGTAGTTCAAAGCCAGCCCGGGTGGAAAAATCCCTGAGACTCTCATCGCTAACCCGCAGAAAAAAAACTGGAAGTGGAGCTGTGGCACAAGTGGTAGAGCAGCCTTGAGCAAGAAGAAGCTCAGAGACAGCACCCAGGCCCTGAGTTCAAGTTCCAGGAACAGCACACCAAAAATAAATTGATCAGGGGAGGGTCTTGGTTTAAGTGCTAGGGTGACAAGAAGCCATTATGTAGAGTTTAGGGGATTAGGCTGTCTTTCTCAGAGGACTCCCCTGAGCCAAGTCTCCAGGGGAGACTTCTCCCCCATGGCTGTGCCCTCTCATCTTGAAGGCCCTCACTCCAGGGCCTCCCCTATCACCTGCATCCCACCTGTCCCAGCTTCTGAGTCTGACCCTGGTGCCCCTCTAGGTGGTGGTGGTGGCAGCCCGCGATCTGAGCCGGGCAAAGGAGTTTGCCCGGAAACACAACATCCCCAAAGCCTATGGCTCCTATGAGGAACTGGCCAAGGACCCCAACGTGGGTGAGTGGGGAACTCACTATGTACCCTGAGTAGACCCCAAGAAAGGCCTCAGACTTTCCAGTGCTGGGATTACAAGTGTGCACTGCCATACCTGTCTGAGGTGACAACACGGGCTTAGTCTTTTTACTTTTTTTTTTTCTTTTTGGGAAAGGGTCTCACTATATGTAGCAAGCCAGCTTTGAACTGTCAACCTTGCCTATACCTCCAGAGTGCTGAGATCACAGGCATGTGTGACGATTCAGGACCAGTTCTCTCCTTGTGGGAGTCTAGGCATGCTGGTGTGGGGCCTCTAATGCCTTGGGTCCTGCAGGTCTTTGGTGGAGAGTGCTGATGACCTCAAGACTTCCCTCCTTGCACCCTTAGAGGTAGTCTACATTGGTACTCAGCACCCCCAGCACAAGGCCGCTGTGCTGCTCTGCCTGGCAGCAGGCAAGGCTGTTCTGTGTGAGAAGCCCATGGGTGTGACTGCTGCAGAAGTCCGGGAGATGGTCACTGAGGCGCGATCCAGAGGTCTCTTTCTTAATGGAGGTGAGGTTGGAAGGCCCTGCTTAATGCCCAGCAAAACTCTGCTTGCCATTACTAAAGATGGTTGCCAGTGATCATTTCTGAGGTGGACGGTGGGAATTTGCCAATAGTCAAGATGGCTGCAGACATGGAGCTGTGTTTGACAGGATGTAACTGAATCTCCTGGAAGCATGTATTGAAAATTGGAACCCAAATCCCTTCCTCCTCATTTGGAGCAGACCACTGACTTCAGGACATGTTTTTGGCAAGGAAAAACTTTTGGAAAGCTGCCAAACCAGAGAAGATGGAGACAATTGCCAATAAGACCTAAGGGTTTCAGGCAAAAAGGCTTTTTTGGGGTGGGAATGTGGCTTAGTGGTAGAGTGCTTGCCTAATATATATGAAGCTCTGGGTTCGATTCTTCAGTACCACATAAACAGAAAAAGCTCAAAGTGGTTCTGTGGCTCAAGTAGTACAATGCTAGCCTTGAGCACCAAGAGGCTCAAAGCCCAGGCCCTGAGTTCAAGCCCCAGGACTGGCCAAAAGAAATAAAAGTGTTGGTTTTTTTTTTAAATAAATGCTAGTACTGACGTTTGAACTCAGAGTCCAAATGGGGCTTACCAGCTGTGGAAGAAATGGGACCTTTTTGTATTTATTTATTTTTTTATTTTTTATTTTTTGGCCAGTCCTGGGCCTTGGACTCAGGGCCGAGCACTGTCCCTGGCTTCTTCCCGCTCAAGGCTAGCACTCTGCCACTTGAGCCACAGTGCCGCTTCTGGCCGTTTTCTGTATATGTGGTGCTGGGGATTCGAACCTAGGGCCTCGGGTATACCGAGGCAGGCACTCTTGCCACTAGGCTATATCCCCAACCCAGAAATGGGACCTTTTTGGAGTTTGGGGAATAGTGAGTATCCCATCAAGACTGGGACCCCAGCTGGGCATTGGCATCTTATATCTGTAATCCTTGCTACTCAAGAGGCTGAGATCTGAGGGTCATGATTCCAAGCCAGCCCAGGAAGCATGGTCCATGAGGCTCTTTTCTCCAATAAACAAATAAAAAAGCCAGAAGTGGAGCTGTGGCTCAAGCATTAGCTGGCTAGCCTTAAGCAAAAGTAGTAACTCAGGGGTAGCATCCAGGCCCTGAGTTCCAAGTCCACAACTGGCACGTGTGCATGCACACACACATACACACACAGACACACACAACTGGGACCCCAGCAGGGCTGGCTGCTTTATTAATCTGAGTCCTCACTCTTTTCCTGTGCTTTATGTGTCCTGTCTTCTTCCCTCTGTGGTCTGCAGGCCATCTGGACCCGGTTCTTTCCTGCTGTGGATGCTCTGAAGTCTGCTTTGGCCCAGGGAATTGTGGGAGACCTTCGAGTGGCTCGGGCAGAGTTTGGGTTTGACCTAACCCAGGTTCTTCGAGCCACAGATGCAGCCCAGGCTGGGGGAGGCCTGCTGGACCTGGGTATCTACTGTGTCCAGTTTATCTCCATGGTCTTCAATGGGCAGAGGCCTGAGAAGATTTCAGCCGTGGGACGGTTGTATGAGACAGGTACTGTTAGTGCTGGACTATTTGATGGGGTGAAGGTAGGTGTGAATCTCTCCTTGAGATCCCCAAGGCAAAAGCAATTCTCCCCCATCCACACAAACATCAGATTAGTAGGTTTCATTTTCACTTAAGAGGTGAAGTTTCTGGCCCAAAGTTCCACAGGCAAGATTTGAGGCCTGTACCCCTGACCTTAGCAACCCAACAGTGCCCTGATGGTGACTTCTTTCCACTCAGGTGTGGACGACACGGTCAGTGTGCTGCTTCAGTACCCAGGAGGGGTCCATGCTAGCTTCACCTGTAGCATCACTGCCCAGCTCTCCAACACAGCATCTGTGTGTGGGACTAAGGGTATAGCTCAGGTGAGGTGCTGCAGGGCCCAGTGTGGGGCATTGTGGAGGAAGAGCAATTGGAGGGTGATTATGGTGACTGAGGCTGGCTAGGAACTGAAGCAGCCAGTTTTCAACCCATGGCTATAGACTATCCTCCTTGATAGCTGAGCTGTTAATATGTAGATACTGGGGGGGGGGGCGGGGGAGGGTTGCCTGGGTGTAAATGTATTGGTGGGTCAAGTGTCCTTAGGCCTGAGAAGAAACGTGAGTGTGTGTGTGTACATGTGTGTGTACATATGCTCGTACATGAGCACGTACCTGTGCCAGTCCTGAGGCTTGAACTCAGGATCTGGGTGAAGCTTTTTCATTCAAAGCTGGTACTCTACCACCTGAGCCACAGCTCCACTTCCATCTTTTTTTGGTAGGTTATTGGAGGTAACAGTCTCACAGGCTTTCCTGCCTGGGCTGGTTTCAAACCATGATCCTCAGATCATAGCTTCTTGAGTAGCTACGATTATAGGCGTGAGCCACTGGCACCAGGGAGCAGAGCCATGTCTTACCCTTCCAGATTCAGAAAACTTGGTGCCCAACAGAGCTGGTGTTGAATGGTGAGCGAAAGGAGTTCCCGTTGCCACACAACCCGAACACCATGTACAACTTTGTAAATGGGGCAGGCATGATTTATGAGGCTGAACATGTCCGAGAGTGTCTGCGCAAGGGTAAGGATCTGGCTGATATGGGCGGGGGGGGGGGGGGGCGAGGGCGGGGAGCAAGCATAGTTGGATGATGTTGGGTCCCACCTAAGTCCCATAAATACTCAACCTGTCTCCTAGCTTTATAGAACTACATCTCCCATAATGCCATGGGACACCATCTACCTAAACCCTGGTGTATGCCAATGCCACAGGATTCTGGCAATCCAGAATCCCACAGTTCTTTTGGTCTCAATGTATGGGTAGGAGGGTTCTTTTTTTTTTTTTTTTTTTTTGCCAGTCCTGGGCCTTGGACTCCGGGCCTGAGCACTGTCCCTGGCTTCTTCCCGCTCAAGGCTAGCACTCCGCCACTTGAGCCACAGCACCGCTTCTGGCCGTTTTCTGTATATGTGGTGCTGGGGAATCGAGGCACTCTTGCCACTAGGCTATATCCCCAGCCCTGTAGGAGGGTTCTTAATCTCTCTCTCTCTCTCTCTCTCTCTCTCCCCTCCCCCTCTCTCTCCTCCCTCCACACCTCCAGGTCTGAAGGAAAGTCCTGTGATTCCTCTAGCAGAAAGTGAGCTCCTGGCTGACATTCTTGAAGAGGTGAGAAAGGCCATTGGAATAACTTTCCCCCAAGACAAACACTGAGACCTGCCCTTCATAAATAAAAATATGGTTTTTATAGAGATCGTCCATGTTGGTGGTGTTTGGGGAGGAGCATGCTTTGGTTCAAATGATGATGGAAGAGACAGAAGGGATGAGGGGGACTGGGAATATGGCCTAGTGGCAAGAGTACTTGCCTCATACATGAAGCCCTGGGTTCGATTCCTCAGCACCACATATATAGAAAATGGCCAGAAGTGGCACTGTGGCTCAAGTGGCAGAGCGCTAGTGTTGAGCAAAAAGAAGCCAGAGACAGTGTTCAGGCCATGAGTCCAAGCCCCAGGTCTGGCCAGAAAAAAAAAAAAAAGAGGTGAGGGGTGAGGGCTACCCTCCTACAGACACCTGCAGGAGACATATGTTTTCCTAAAAAGGGTTGCACAGCCCTGAGTTCAAGCCCTTGTACTGACACACACACACACACGCACACACACACACCTCTTCTCAACCTGTAGTTGTATAGCAACTACATCTACCATTCTACCATTCTAACTTAAACAGGAAGCCTAAAATGATGAGTAGAACAGTGTCCAGGCACTCACACAGGTTGGACCCTGGCTCAGCATTAGAGCCCCCCTCCGCCCCTCCCCCCCGCCCCCCGCTGCCAATTCAAGGCTTGAGTTTAATCTCAGTACTACCAAAAGCAAGCAAGAAAACAAACAAAAGCTAAGCAGGAAACACAACTTATTTCCATGGCCTACTTTCTTCTTCACTCAGAAACTTTGTTTTCTCAAATCACAAACTGTTAGAAATTCTATCCATAAAAATGAAATAATTTGCCTGGTGCCAGTGGCTCTCACTTGTATGTAATCCTAGCTACTCAGGAGGTTGAAATCTGATGATCATGGTTCTAAGCCAGCTGGGGCAGGAAATTCCATGACACTCTTATATCTCCAATAAACCATTCAGAAAAAGCCAGTAATGGCACTGTTGCTCAAGTGGTAGAGGCCTACCCTTGAGCACAAAGAGGCTCAGGGACAATGCCCAGGCCCTGAGTTCAAACCCTAAGACTGGCAACAATACTATAAAATAAAGACACATTTCCTTGTTGCCCTAAGGGTGGAAATTACTTGTTACTTCTATTGTTTTCCAACACAAGCACTACATTTTCTTTTCTTTTTTTTGGCCAGTCCTGGGCCTTGGACTCAGGGCCTGAGCACTGTCCCTGGCTTCCTTTTTGCTCAAGGCTAGCACTCTGCCACTTGAGCCACAGCGCCACTTCTGGACGTTTTCTGTATATGTGGTGCTGGGGAATCGAACCCAGGGCCTCATGTATAGGAGGCAAGCTCTCTTGTCACTAGGCCATATCCCGAGCCCGCACTACATTTTCTGTTCATTGGTCATGGCTGGATGCTGAGTGTCCCAACTGCGGCATACGCTTGTAGAGATTGTGCACAAATACGTGCATAAGTTAATGAAGGAACGAATGAATGAACGCATCAGTGAATGGCTGAGTCAAAGAGTAAATGAGCAAAAGACAGTAAAGGCTGGGACTGGATGGGCGGAGCCTGGCACGGGTAACGCCCAGCTTCCTAAGGAAGGCGCTGATTGGATAGTGCAGTGACAGCGGCCACACCCCCGAGGGCCGGCCGGCTGCTACAGTCACGTGACCCCCGCTCTAAGGGGCAGCGGCCATTTTGCGGGGCGCCCACGTGTGGGGCGCACGTTCAGCGGGTCCTCACGTGACCGGGGCGCGCTGCAGCCGCCCGGGCGGACCCGGCGAGAGGCGGTGGCGGCAGTGGCAGTGATGGACGGATCCGGGGAGCAGCCCAGAGGAGGCGGTGAGGCGGGAGGTGCGGGGCGGGGGGGCGGGGGCCGGTGGGCGGGGGCAGGGCGAGGCCCGTCGCCAGCCGTCGCTGAAACCCCGGCCGCGGGCCCGGGAACGTGCGATCCCCCCAGATCTCTGGGACAGAAAATCCCTGACCGGGCTCTACCCGTCTCCCAGGCCCTCCCTCTGTCCCTTTCTCCTTCTGCGGAGCGTCGCGGCTCTCCGGCCTCCGGCGCCCCGATCTTTTTCTGTCTGGAGCCCTCGGGTCCTCGACCAACTGGGGATTTCAGGATCCAGGCCCACCCCGGGCAGGCCCGGGCTTGTCGCCGGCACCACTTCCTGCCTGTGGCCCTGGTGGGAGGGGCTGGTCTCACCTCTGCCCCGTCAGGCCGGGGAGCTGGTGGTTACTAAGTGTCCCCCAGCTTCCTCCCTTGGAATAATAATCTAGGGTACTGGCCCTGAGCCCATCATCGATCAGAGACTTACTAGCCTAGGCACCCAGGCCTCTCAGACTGCCCTCTCCAGGAATCATGAGGGCCCCCCCCATTCTCCTGATGCCCCAGAACCCCCGAGTCCAGCCACCTCTTCTCCCTCCTTTCTCCTCTAGGGCCCACCAGCTCTGAGCAGATCATGAAGACAGGGGCCCATTTGCTTCAGGGGTGAGTTTGAGGTCAGTCTGCTTCTTGAGCAGATTTCGGGGGTGACTCCCTATTCTGACTCTGCACCCCCACTCCATTCCCAATTTAGTTTCATCCAGGATCGAGCAGGGCGGATGGGTGGGGAGACACCGGAGCTGGCCTTGGAGCAGGTGCCTCAAGATGCATCCACCAAGAAGCTGAGCGAGTGTCTCAAGCGCATCGGGGACGAACTGGACAGTAACATGGAACTACAGAGGTGTGGATCCCCAGCCCCCGGAAGCCAGGGTCCCCTCCCACTTCAGACCCCAGGAACCCCTCTACCAAATCTTTGTCTTGCCACCAGAACTAGGAGTCTAGGCCCCACCACTCCTCCTGGATCGGGTCTTCCCTCCCTAGGAGCTGTGGTTGGTTGTGTGCCTGTGCGCTGGCACTGGGACTTGAATCAGGCCAAGAGTGCTGCCCATTAGCTTTTTCTCTGTAAGGCTGGTAGCTCTACCACTTGAGCTACACCTCCACTTCTAGTTTTTTGCTGCTTGAGCAGGCATCAAACTGCGATCTTCATATCTCAGCATCCTGGGAGCCATTCTGAAATGATTGTTTTTGTTTTTGAGAGGCTTGCCATGTTTCCCAGCCTTTAACTCAAGATCAGCTTTCTTCAGCCTTCCAAGTGCTGGGATTCCCCAGGGTCTTGGGACCCTCCTTCAAGGAGTTATTGTTCTCTCTCTCTCCCCCTCTCTCTCTCTCCCTCCCTCCCTCTCCCTCTCTCTCCCTCTCCCCATCCTCCCCAAGTCCTGGTGCTTGAACTCAGAGGCTGGTTACTGTCTCTGATCTTCTTTTGCTCAAGACTAGAACTCTACTACTTGAGCCATAGCGCTACTTCTGGCTTTTTCTGTATATGTGGTGCTGAGGAATCAAACCCAGGGCTTCATACATGATAGGCAAGCACTCTACCACTAAGCCACCTTCCCAGCCCTCTCTACTTTTCTAAAGGTCCCATTGGCAGAGCCTGGCTCCTGCCTCAGTTTCCTTCACTTTTGAATGGAGAGGATGCTGGAAGTCCTACCCTTGGCCTGACCCACCCATCCCCAGCATCTGTCCTCTTTCCTGCAGGATGATTGCCGCTGTGGACACGGACTCCCCTCGAGAGGTCTTTTTCCAAGTGGCAGCTGACATGTTTGCTGATGGCAACTTCAACTGGGGCCGAGTTGTTGCTCTTTTCTACTTTGCCAGCAAACTGGTGCTCAAGGTGGGCAGTGGGCCCAGGGGTGTACTCCTCAGACCTTGGACAACCTTGGGGTCAATTCTTACTGCAGCCAGTGACCGCAAAGGGAATGGAGACACCCCTGTGGGCTGTCTGTGGCCTCACTTATTCATTCTGTGCTGGGTCAACTCTGTGTGGGCCTGTTTTTGGCACCTGATATAACACTAGTTTGGGTCCCTAGTCTCATAGAGCTCAGATCCCAAGATGGGGATGAGGTGAAGTGATACAGGCTGAAGTGATAGAACAGGTTGGTCAGAATAGATTTCTAAGCAGGTGACATTAAAGCTGGTGTGGTAACAGCAAGAAGGATGCTCTAAGGTGCAGTCATCAGGAAGAAAGGCATTAGTAGAGGGAAGGACCTCACCTTGAGTGGGTATGAAGGAAGCCATGGTTAGAGTGCAGTTGAGGAGAATGGTGTTGAATAAGGGCAGACTGTGGAGTCTCTTAGGTTACTATAAAGGCCTTAACTTTATTCAGAGTGAGATAGGAGTGATTGTTGGGTTTTATTTTTAGATTCTAATTTTTGGAGGGCTTGAACTCAGGGCCTAGACTCTATTCTTTAGCTTTTTCAATCAAGCCTAATACTCTGCCACACGGGCCACATCTATGTACTTCTAGCTTTTTGCTGGTTAAATGGAGATAAGACCCTTGAGGACTCCTCTGCCCAGGCTGAATAAAGGCTACCCTAGTTCTGAATAAAGGAATGAAGTGACTGTATTTAAGAGATTATTCTAGATTGGCAGTGGTGGCTATTAGCTACTCTCGAGGCTGAGATCTGAGGATCAGGAGTCCTAGCTAGCCCTGGGAAACAAAATCCAGACTTTTCTCCTATTAAGCAGCAGAAAGCTGGGGGGGGGGGGTGTCTCTAGGGTAGAGCACCCTTCCATTGAATTCTACCTTCTCCCCACCCCCCACCCGCTTGAACTTAGGGTCTGGGAACTGTCCTTGGGCCTCTTTGTACTCAAAGGTGATCACTTTACCATTTCCAGCTTTTTCTGAGTAGTTTACTGGAGATAAGAGTCTAAGGGACTATTCTGCCTGGGCTGGCTTTGAACTGAGATCCTCAGATCTCAGCCTCCCGAGTACCTAGAATTACAGGCATGAGCCACTAGCCCCTGGCTTTTGCTCTTTTTTTTTTTTTTTTTTTTTTTTTTTCCAGTCCTGGGGCTTTGGCTTCTTTTTGCTCAAGGCTAGCACTTTACCACTTGAGCCACAGCACCACCTCTGGCTTTTCCTATATATGTGGTCCTGAGGAATTGAACCCAGGGGTTCATGTATACAAAACAAGCACTCTATACCATTAGGCCATATTCCCAGTCCCTTGCTTTTTATTTATTTATTTATTTATTGCCAGTCCTGGAGCTTGGACTCAGGGCCTGAGTACTGTCCCTGGCTTGTTTTTTTTTTGTTTGTTTGTTTGTTTGTTTTTGCTCAAGGATAGCATTCTGCCAGTTGAGCCACAGTGCCTCTTCTGGCCCTTTCTATATATGTGGTGCTTAGGAATTGAACCCAGGGCTTCATGTATACGAGGCAAGCACTCTTGCTACTAGGCCATATTCCTAGCCCTGCTTTTGCTTTTGAGACAGGATCTTACCCTGCAACTCAGCCAGCCAGGACAGAAAAATCTTCAGGATTCCATATGCAATTAACTGTCAAAAGAAATGAAAATAAGTTGGACTGGAGGTGTGGTTCAAGTGACAGCATACCATCCATGAAGTTGGGGGGAAGGTGAGGGAGAATATAGTACCCTGTACAGTCTCAGCATGTGTGAGGCCCTGGAATCAATGCCCAGCAATACACAAAATATTCTACCAAGTACAGCAAAAATGTCCATAATAGGGTCTAGATTATAGATATCTGGCTTGTCTCTGGAATTCTTTTATTAGCTTTTCTCTATCCAGGTGTGCATTATAAAATATTGGCCCAACCAATTATCCTGGCCATTGTGGGTCAGAAAAAGGAATTAAGAGTCAGGTGTGGTGGTGCATGCCTGTAACCTAGTGGGAGGTGTAGGCAAAGGATCCAGAGTTCAAGGCCAGGGGGAACAGTGGCAGGGTCTCAAAAACTATAAACTGAAGAGTTGGGAGCACAGTTCAAGTGGTAAGCACTTGCCTAGAATGCGCAGGACCCTGGGTTCCATCCTCAGTAACACACACACGCAATAATCCTTAGTTTGTGCTGGGCCTTGGATTTGATCTCCAGCCTTGAGGGGCTCATGACTATAGTCCTAGCTACTAAGGAGGCTGAGATCTGAGTCGGATTATCCTCTCAGGTAGAAAAGTGTGAAATTTGTTTTTTTCCTTTTCTTTGCCAGTCCTGGGGCTTGGACTCAGGGCCTGAGCACTGTCAGCTGTCCCTGGCTAGCACTCTGCCACTTGAGCCACAACGCCACTTCTGGCTGTTTTCTGTATATGTGGTGCTGGGGAATCGAACCCAGGGCTTCAAGTATACGAGGCAAGCGCTCTTGCCACTAGGCCATATCCCCAGCCCCCCAGTGTGAAATTCTTATCTCCACTGAACTACCAAAAAGAAAGAAAGGGGCTGGGAATATGGCCTAGTGGCAAGAGTGCTTGCCTCATATACATGAAGCCCTAGGTTCGATTCCCCAGCACCACATATATAGGAAACTGCCAGAAGTGGCCCTGTGGCTCAAGTTGGCAGAGGGCTAGCCGTAAGTAAAAAGAAGCCAGAGACAGTGCACAGTGCTCAGGCCCTGAGTTCAAGCCCCAGGGCTGGCAAAAAACAACAACACATATTGAACAGGAGATTGGCTAGGCAGCACAAATGTATTCCTTAATGTGTTTTATTTAGTTTTTTGTCGGTCATTTGGCTTGAACTCAGTCTTGGGTGCTGTCCCTGAGCTTTTTTACTCAAGGCTAATAGTACTCTATCACTATGAGCCATAGCTCCACTTCTAGTTTTCTGGGGGTTCATTGGAGATAAGAATCTTACGGACTTTCCTGCCCTGGCTGACTTTGAACCATGATCCTCAAATCTCAGTCTCCTGAGTAGGATTACAGGTGTGAGACACAGGTGACCGGCTGTGTTTTATTTTTTAGTTTTTTGTTTGCTTATTTATTGTTAGTCATGGGGCTTCAACTCTGGGCTGGGCACTGTCTCTGAGTTCTTCACATCAAGGCTAACAGTCTACTACTTGAGCAACAGTGCCACTTCCGTTTTTTTGGTGGTTCGTTGGAGATGAGTCTCACTGACTTTCCTGCCCGAGGGCTGGCTTTGGACTGTGATCCTCAGATCTCGGCCTCCTGAGTACCTAGGGTTACAGGCATGAGCCACTGGCACCTGGCTCCTTGAGGTGTCTTTAAGAGCTGAGATGGGGCTTAGATTTTGGAGGTGAAGGATCAGGGTTCAGCATGGCTGTGGGGTAGGATTGCATACAGAATTGGGGGCTCTAGAGGAGTAAGCAAGCAGATAAGCACTTGAAGATTTCTGGGAATCAGGAGTACAAAGTCTAGAAAATCTGCAGGAAAGTGACATTTGACCTGAGGGTTTTTTTGTGGGGGGCAGCTCTTGGGGCTACAACTTACAGCCTGAGGGCAGTCCCTAAGCTTTTTTACTCAAGGCTAGGGCTGTACTATTTGAGCCCCAGCTCCAAGTCTAGTTTTCCTGAATTTACTGCCTAGGCTGACTTCAAACCTTGATCCTCGATCTCAGCCTCCTGAGTAGGCACCTACTCAGGATTACTGGTGCCTGGCTTGACCTGAGATTGGAGGGGTGAGAGGATTTGCTGGTTTGACGCCGGCTTTGTCAGAAGGATCAGCATGTACAAAGGTCCCAAGTCAAGGAAGAGTGACAGAATGAAAAAGGAAAAGTGGACCACCCAGCTTGGTGGTATACCGATGTAGTCCCAGCTTTTTGGACACTGAGGTTGGAAGATGAGTTAGAGTCAAAATGAAGACATAGGAAACAAGCTGAAAGTTGGAAATAGGGAAATAGATCAAGTCATTAGTGGTGCCTCAAGGTCCCAGGCCTTGTGGGTGGGGCTGTTTGAGTTTATATCCTGAGGGCACTGAGGAGCTGAGGTATGCTCTTAAGCCAGTTAAGCCACACAGTGAAGTGTTTACAACTTCTGAAGCTGTGTAACTGAGGCTGGAAGAGACAGCCCGGAGAGGCCAAAGACTGAGAAAGAAGGCTTGGCGCCGCTTTGTCCAAGCAGTGAGATCCAGGTTTAGTCAACAACTAACCCACCCAACTCCCTGCAGGCCCTGTGCACAAAGGTGCCTGAACTTATCAGAACCATCATGGGCTGGACACTGGAGTTCCTCCGAGATCGGCTGCTGGGCTGGATCCAAGAACAGGGTGGTTGGGTGAGACCCCTGCCCCCTTGCCCCTGGGACCCTCTGAACTCCCAGCATTCACCCTACCCATTTTCAGATGCTCAGACCTGTCCATCGTGGCTGGTTCAGCCAATCCCCACCGACTTCTCTGTGACTGATTAGTGCCATCTACCCTCCCAGGCTTTTCTTCCTCTGTGCCCCAAGTTCATTGATTTTTAACCCCACATTCACCTTAAAGCCTTGTCCCCACTCCCACCCTCTCCCACTTGTTGGCCTCCTGGCTGACCCCCTCCAACTTGCTGAAGTGACCTCTCTGTCCCCAGGATGACCTCCTCTCCTACTTTGGGACCCCCACGTGGCAGACAGTGACGATCCTTGTGGCAGGAGTGCTCACCGCCTCCCTCACCATCTGGAAGAAGATGGGCTGAGGCCGCCTGCCGCCTTGTGGACTGTGTCTTTTCTGCATAAATTATGGCTTTTTTCTGGGTGGAATGGGGGTGGGGGGAAATGGGCATTTTTCTTACTTTTGTAATTATTGGGGTGGGGAAACGGTGGCCTGTGGAGGGGCAATAAACCTCCTTTGGTCTACGATTTGGAGTCTGTGTCTCTGGACCAGTTCTCCCCCCGCCCACCCCACCAAGCATCAGGACACTAAGGTCTCCCCCCATTCACTTGTCATTCCCATTCTCTACTTGCCCATTGTCTGCAGTCTGCAGCTCAGAGCTTGAAGCACTTTGCTCATCTTTTTTTTTAAGTAATCTGACTGGATTAGGGATGAGTCAGCCCCCATCTCTGCCCTCCAGGCGCCCACAAACCCACTAGGAAATGAAGGCTACTTGGGTCAGGTGTGAGCCCTGGGAGGCCATGAATGCACACTTGGGGGGAGGTGGGGAATGGGCCTCCTACACCTAGGGGACCAGGGCCTAGGGGCTTCAGTTGGGATCTTGTCCAGACTCCAGTGTCCTGGAGTGGAGAGATGGAAGCAATTGAGGCTCAGGAAAGTTACTGGGTGCTGGGAGATTGGGACAAGAAGGTTCCCCAGGAGAGGCGGGGACCTGAAGCAGGGCTGAGCGGACAATGGCTAGAGATGGGTGTGCTGAGTGAGGGGCGCCCAGGGCAGTCCTGGTGGCCTGGGCAAGCATCCTAGAACCCTCTGAAATCCCGACAGTAAAAGCAATTCGATCCTATAGGACCACCAGTCCATGTCCTTTTCTTTTTTGGCCAGTCCTGGGGCTTGGACTCGGCCTGAGCACTGTCTTCTTGCCACTTGAGCCACAGCGCCACATCTGGCCATTTTCTGTATATGTGGTGCTGGGGAATCAAACCCAGGGCCTCATGTATACGAGGCAAGCACTCTTGCCACTAGGCCATATCCCCAGCCCCCCCTTCTAATTTTTACATATTGGGGCAGGGGGTCCTGGCTATAGAACCCACATTCTCCAGCTTTTTTTTTTTTGCCAGTCCTGAGCCTTGGACTCAAGGCCTGAGCATTGTCCCTGGCTTCCTTTTGCTCAAGGCTAGCACTCTGCCACTTGAGCCACAGCACCACTTCTGGCTGTTTTCTATATATGTGGTGCTGGGGAATCGAACCCAGGGCCTCATGTATACGAGGCAGGCTCTCTTGCCACTAGGCCATATCCCCAGCCCCATTCTCCAGCTTTTAACCACACCTCAGCCCTTTTGTATTTTGTTTGAAGTCTCCCTAGAACTGCCCAGGCTGGTCACCAACTCCAAGATGTCCTGAGTAGCTGGGAGTTACAAGGGTGCACCCCAGTGCCAGGGTTCCTATCCCCAGCCTCCCTCCCACTACCTACCCCCTCCCAGCCCCAGGCTTTCTGTGAGCCCTCTGGGTATCTGACCCTCCCACCTGTGGGGCCCCTTTCTAGTTCTTCCCAGTCTGGGCCTGCTGGAGGCTAAAGGCCAGGTGGACCGTGGTCAATGAGTAACTCCTGCCCCATAATCAGCCGAGCAGTGGGGACACCCTCCCCGGAGCTCCCCGCAGACACCTGGTCAGGAAAAAGATCTGGGGGTAGACAGCCACCACCCACAGAGGCAGGCCCATGGCGCCCACAAGCAGGATCCCTGCGAAAGAGAACTATGGAGGAACCAAAAAAAACAAGGTGGTGGGAGATGGAAGCCGGCTCCCCACCCCCCTCACCCTCCGCCGCGGGGTTCCACCGCAGCCTCACCGGGAGAAGTTACGAGGGGGGGGTCCCAGCCTCCATCCTGGGGGGGGGAGGGTGAGGTCACCCGGCGGCCCCGCCCCCGTCCAGCGCTGAGCTCACCATGACTCAGCACCGGGCTGCGGGCCAGGCGCCCAGGCACCCCCAGGACCCCAGA
This sequence comes from Perognathus longimembris pacificus, assembly GCF_023159225.1. NCBI lineage: Eukaryota > Metazoa > Chordata > Mammalia > Rodentia > Heteromyidae > Perognathus > Perognathus longimembris. The sequence goes on from NC_063180.1 coordinate 23,043,081, forward strand.
TACGGCTGGGGAGGGGGCGCACATCCGGGACCCGCCAGCCCGCACCGGGGGGCCGCTTCCACGGGCTCCCGAGCCAAGCAGCCTCAACTGCTCACCCACCATCGGGGGCTTCTGTTGGCCCGGCTGCCTCTGCTAGGGTACAGAAAGTGGGGATAAGGCCTTGTCCCTTCGCCTTTGTCCTCCCTCCTGCCAAGATCATGGGGTCTGGGAAAGTGAGGACCCAGCACTGGGCCAGCTCGGCCTCCCAGACGGCGCCTTGGAGATGGCACACTTAAATTGTATGTCTGACCCACGACAGATCGGTGCCCGGGCCTTGTACCTGCCCCAGGACCCAGGGCCTCGCAGAGTGACTGCAGGTGTTGTGTTGGGGGGTCGGGTGTGGGTGAACTGGAGAAATTGGGAGACTTAGACTCAGGGTCTAGCAAGAGTCTGTTACCTCCCAAACAGCCCCTGGAAAATGCAAAACCTCGGAGAGGCACCCCCTGCCAGTCCTTTCCTTTCTCCTAAACCCCCTGCTCCCAGAAAAACACAAGCTCCCTAGACAGCTGGAGGGAACCCCTGAAAGTCTTCCCCGAGCTCGAGCTCCAAAGCCAAAGGGCTGCCCAGAATTCCACGTATCTGCCCTGACTCTAAAAATGTTCAAGCTAGGCTTCCAACGGTGTGCACACCCACGAACCCCAAGGCTCTATGGCAACGCTTTTCCATAGTGCAGGTTCTTTAAGAGACTTAAAAACCCCTTCTGGAGGCTTCCCGAAAAAGCTGGGACTTCCCTTTGTGACATCCCACACACAACATCCCCACGCCTGGAGCTCCAGGATCCCTCCCTCCCAACCTTTCCTCAGAGCTCTTCAAAAGTCCCAATGGCCCTGGAAATCCTTTATCCAGAGCAAACTCCAGACAACGAGGAATACTCTTAGTTCCTCTGAGGTCCCTCCTTCCTTCCCTCTTCCTTTCTCTCTTTCTTTCCCAGTCCTGGGGGCTTGAACCCCTGGCCTGGGCACTGTCCTTCCACATTCCCAGCCCCCAATAGGCTCTCTTGAGGGCCTCAGGACCTGAGTGTTCTATCACAGGGCCCCCCAAGAGACTCCATATATCTCAGCTCCCAAAGAGACTCCCAAGAATCCCAAGATTTTCCAAAGCCAGTCTCAAAACCCCGATGCCCCCACCCCCAACCTCCCCCACTCCAATTCCTCTTTACACAATCGCCTCGAGCTGGAGGCGCGTGATTTCCTACGTGAAGGAGGGGTGTGTGCTGAGACGCCGATCCGCACAGGATTGGTCCAGCATAGCTTTTCGTCCCGCCTCTCTCCAGCGCTGATTGGCTGACGGCGCGCTCTGAGCGCCCCGCCCTCGACGAGCGGAGCACTACAAAAGGAGCCGCCCAGGCCGCCCCCTGCCAGCAGCGCGCGCCAGTCCCGCGGATCTGTGTCTTGCTTCAACAGTGTTTGGACGGAACAGACCCGGGGACTCCTCTTTTCCACCACCAGCTGCCTTCGGATCTCCTCTCCACTCACAACCTCTGACCCTTATCTTCTCGCCCGTCTCCTGCTTCCAGGACCAACCAACGCCGTTTTTTTTTTTTGTGTGTGTGTGGTTAGCTCTGTATCGACGACTAGCCATGTCCTCCCAGATCCGTCAGAATTATTCCACCGAGGTGGAGGCTGCTGTCAACCGACTGGTCAACTTGCATTTGAGGGCCTCCTACACCTACCTCTCTCTGGTAAGTAGGCGTCCCGTTCCGTTCTCCACCCCCGCCCCGCCCCGCTCCGCTCCCCAACAGGCGCCCTGTTTTCCCAGGGCTCTTTCAGGGCCTTTTGCGCATGCGCGGCCGTCTTTGTTCGGTAGAGTAATCCGAGGGTGGAGTCCACGCGCCTCGTGTCTCCTCCCTCCCACTAACCTTTGTTGCCTCCATTTCTTCCCTCAGGGCTACTATTTCGATCGCGACGATGTGGCCCTGGACGGCGTGGGCCACTTCTTCCGCGAGCTGGCGGAGGAGAAGCGTGAGGGCGCCCACCGCCTCCTGAAGATGCAGAACCAGCGCGGCGGCCGCGCGCTGTTCCAGGATGTGCAGGTAAGAGCGGCTGGGTAGCCGCCCATACTCCCCAGCAGGCCTTGCGCGCTGGAGCATGGTTTTTAAACCTTCCAGGTGCCACCGGGACTTCTGGGAATTGTAGTTTTGGGTCCTTTCAGAACGGGCTGCCCAGTTCTGAGCCCGTTTCTGCCCTTTGTCTAGAAGCCATCTGAAGATGAGTGGGGTAAAACCGTGGAAGCCATGGAAGCCGCCCTGAACCTGGAGAAGAACCTGAACCAAGCCATTTTGGATCTTCATGCCTTGGGTTCTGCACGCACAGACCCCCATGTAAGTTTGCATAGCAATTCTGCAGCTTGATCTACTTCCTCTCCATTGTTGGCAAGACCGTAGCTCTGTTATCTCCTTTCCCAGGGTTTGTATTCCTGATTTCTGCTCTCCCCTTTCAGCTCTGTGACTTCCTAGAGAACCACTTCCTGGATGAAGAGGTGAAGCTCATCAAGAAGATGGGTGACCACCTAACCAACCTCCGCAGGCTGGCTTCCCCTCAGGCCGGGCTGGGCGAGTATCTCTTCGAACGTCTCACCCTCAAGCACGACTAGAGGACCCCAGAGTCCAGCAGCCTCTGGAGGCCATCTGTGCATCGCGTGACATCAGGGTTTCCACCTGAGCCTCTCCCTCTAGCCATGGGCAACTTCCTAACTAACCACCCCGGAGCCCTTCCCAAGCCTTGGACCAAATGAAATAAAGCTTTTTGCAGCAGCTGGTGGTTCTGTTTTTTGGGGATGTGGGATGGAAAGTGGAGCCCCCTGAGGTAGGGGGTGTGGATGGTGACAGTGAGAGATAATTTGGCCCTAATCCTATTTTCATGTAGGAGGCTCCTACTGAGGTGTGTTGCTGAGGTTTCTCTGCAGGCTGTAGACCCAGGATAGGGGTCGGTGGCTGCAAAATGTGCTAGATCCAAGGAACCCGAAATACCTGAAGAGGGGCTAGGAACTTGGGTCAAATGGTAGAGTGCCTACCAGACGAGTTCAAAAACCTACTGCTGCTCCCCCAAACTAAGGGGCTGGGTGCTGCTGGTGGCTCAGTCTGCAGTCCTAGCTACTCAGGAGGCTGAGATCTGAGGATCCCAGTTCAGGCCAGCCTGGGCAGGAAAGCTGAGACTTCTCTGCAGCTAACCACCAAAAAGCCAGAAATTGAGCGGTGGTTTAAGTGGTAGAGTACTACCCTTGAGCAAAAAAAGAAATCTTGGGAATGGTGTCTAGGTTCTGAGTTCAAGCCCAAAGATAGCCTAGAAAGTTGTGGGGACTGAACCTAGTGGGCTTGAACCCACTTAGCTGCACCATCCAACTCCAGAAATAACCCTGCTTAAATAACTATGAATATGAGGCTAAACACTAGGCTAAGCAGATAAGACAAATAGACCCTCTTTGAGCAAAGGTAGGATGGTCACTTGTAAACTGGCAACTTCCATACCTGCCTGTAATTGGTTCCAAAGATTGGTTATGTTAGGCTGGAGAGATACTAGCCCAAACCAGTGCAATTCCAGTGCTAGAAACACCCATGAATTGTCATGTGGATCTGATCCTCAAGGGTCACAGGATGCCTGGGAAGGGCGGAGCTGGGGCTCAGCCACCCAGCACAGAATCGGGATGTGAAACTTGGGGCCATATTCTCTAAATAGGAACTGAGTACACCCACACAGCCTTAGAGGGCATCAGTGGGTCCAAACTGCAAGGCTGCTGTGTCACTTCTGACCTTTCTCCCCACTTTACTGTAGGAGATGGCTTTTTTTCTTTTGTCTATGGTCAGTTATTAGCAAGGAACTGTCCTTAAATAACTACTCAGGGCCATGACTGTGCTGTGGATCTTCCTCCCCTTATGATAAGCATCACTAGAGTTAATTTTTTTTTCTTCTGGCTCTGGGGCTTGAACTTGGCCTGGGCGCTGTCCCTGAGTGTCTTAGCACTCAAGGCTAACACTCTACCATTTGAGCCACAACACTGCTTCAGCTTTTTCTGAGTAGTTTATTCCTGCCTGGGCTGGCTTCCAAACACGATCTTCAGATCTCAGCCTCCTGAGTAGCTAGGATGACACAGCTAAATCTGAGTGAAATTTCTGACATTTGCAAACCAAGTCCCAACTGAGGCCTGAGACCTGCCTTCAACAACAGGAATCTTGCAGCAGAAATCCAACTTTCCTGAGGACAACAGATAAGATGGCAGGAAGGAAACCAAGGCAGGGATTAAAACCTTGGGCACTGGGGGAGCCAGAAGTGAGGCCCACCAAGTGTTCATGTTCAACCACACTTGGCATTCTTAAATATAGATGTATTTTTTTTTTTAATCTCTGGACACAACTTGAATTATACGGCTCTGCCTTCCCCCTTCCCAATAGCAAACCAAGCATTTCTTTAGATAGCACAGCACACGTGAGGAGCCCCTCCCTTTCATGGAAGCTAGGGGATGGAAACGATTTGAGGTAATTGTGGAGTTTCAATAATAACCCAGTAGACTCAGTTCAAGGTCAGGGGAAAGAGAAGTGGTGGCAGCACAGTGGTAAGGTTCCAGATCCAACAGTGAGAATGGAGGACCCAGTGGTTTCATGGTGGGTTGAGAGGTCAGAGGTGGGGCTAGGTAGCCAGTTCCCTCCTCAGCAGGAGCCTCTGGTGGATACAAAAACTCCCAAGACACCAGAGAGCTCAGACTCAGAAGAGTAGAATCTGGTTCAGAAAACTCCAGGAAAATGACTACACCAAGAAGGAATGAGAGAGGGGGATAAGCACGTGGTTTGGCTACTCCCCCCACGTTCCCCCCCCCCCTACAGTTTGGATATAATGTTGTGGAGAACAAGACTTGGGAATCTTCCAGACAGACCTGGACCCCCAGGAAGGCCATCCCATGAACCTGTCCTGGGAGCTTGAGTTCTGAGTTGAAATGGAAGACAGCCTGAATTCCCTTAAGTCCCTGAAAAGTTCTAGCTCTGGAGTTGGTTGCTCCAGGAAAGGGTGGTGTCCAGGTGGTCCCCAGGGGAGCCCTGGACCCTGCATACTCTGTATGCCCTGGAATTTGCAAGCCACAAAGGGCTCTAGGAATCCCAGCCTGGAAAGCAACGGGTCAGGTTAAAGCGCTCTGGCACCAGACAGAATGGCAGATTCCTGGCAATGCGACTAGGATCCAGGCCAAGCCTGGCAGGGAGGGGGGCGGGGGAGGGCCTCCAGGGAACAGATAATGCATTCTGAAGTTCAAGAAAGGCACAGCTTTGGGGACTCTCAAGTGTGGGGTTGGAGGGGCTGGAGTGTATGGCAGGAGGGTCTGGGCTGTGTGTGGACTTACACAAATGTGGGTCCCCACTCAGGATCTGGCGTGGGGTTCACCACGCATGCACCCTCTGAAGAAGGGGGCATGGAGCAGGTGGGGAGTGCGGGCGGGGTGCAGGGTTAGTTGCGCTCCTCGCCCAGCGAGCTGGTGGGGCTGAGGGGCTCACTGGGCGTGCTGACCAAACTGGAGGGCGCCGTGTCCACGGAGTTACTGCGCTTGCTCGCGCCCGTGGACGAGGCGCAGGAGCTGCGGCGCGGCCACTCCGGTGCACGGATGTTCCGCCGGTCCTTGGCAGCCTCCTCTTCCTCATCATAACGCTCGCCATCTTCAAGTGGCCCATCCCGAGGCTCTTCCTCATCCTCACTCTGGTGCGGGCTCGAATGTCGTGACAGCGAGGGCGATGGGGGCACCGAGGCCGGCCGTGGGTAGCGGTACCCCTGGGTCTGCATACCCACGGGTGGGCACAAACCACAGAGTGAACAGAGGTGCCTAGAAGCCTGAACACCGTATCCAGCCTCCCTTAAGGCACCCGGGGAGAGATCCCCAGATTCCTGCCCAGCCCAGCCCTTTAGCTCCTTGTCCAGCAGAGATCTCGGGTCCACTCACCGCTTCGGCTTCATGAGGCTCATACGTGAAGTGATCAGGAAAAGCCTTGGCCAGCGCCATGTGGCGAGCAGACATGTAGTACTAAGGAGGGGGCAGGGGAAAGGGAAGAGGGGAGGAGTCAAGACCGGGCAGGCCCCGCCCCCTGCCCAATCAAAGGTGGTGGATCCTACCCCTACCTTCTAACCACATAAGCACATTCAGTCACATCTTCCAGTCTCCTCTATTCAAATATCCTTCCTTCTGGCCCCACCTCTGATGTAGATAAGCCGAGCTGTGATTGGACAAATCCTAAGCCACACCTCTCCAATTCCCAAGTCAGGTCCTGTTTTAGCCAAATGCTTATGCAAACGAGATCAACCAGACCAAAGCACTCCCTGGAGATGTGTGTGTGTGAGAGAGAATGTGTGTGTGTGTGTGTGTGTGTGTGTGTGTGTGTGTGTGAGAGAGAGAGAGAGAGAGAGAGAGAGAGAGGGAGAGACAGAGACAGAGTGTATTGGGGCTCACTTGAGCTCAGGGCCAGGCCACTGTCCCTTAGCTTTTTTACTCAAGGCTGGAGTTCTATCAATTGAGCCACTGCACCACTTTCTGCTTTTTCACGGTTAATTGGAGATACTTTCCTGCCTGGGCTGGCTTTGAACAAGGATCTTCAGATCTCAGCCTCCACAATAGATAGGATTACAGGTGTGAGCCACCATTAGCCAGCTGCTGGTGGTTTTTTTTTTGGCCAGTCCTGGGCCTTGGACTCGGGGCCTGAGCACTGTCCCTGGCTTCTTTCCCGCTCAAGGCTAGCACTCTGCCACCTGAGCCACAGCGCCCCTTCTGGCCGTTTTCCATATATGTTGTGCTGGGGAATTGAACCGAGAGCTTCATGTGTAGGAGGCAAGTGCTCTTGCCATTAGGCCATATTCCCAGCCCTGCTGGTGGTTTTTGAAACAATGTCTCCCTAATGCAGCGGAGGCTGGCTTCAAATTCTTGTTCCTCCTGCCTCAGTCTTCCCAATTGCTGGTGTTACAGAAGTGCCCATCACTCTTGGCAGAGATCAATTTCTGAAAAGCACAACCACTGTCTTTTAAGATCCTGCCACGCGTCCCAGCCTTCTGAGGCTACACAACCAGAGTTAGAGGTGGCTGAGAGAAAGGAAAAGTCATACCCGGCCTAGATATTTCCAATCCAAAAGGTCGGAGAGGCGCTCAGTGCGGTTCCGCTGGATGATGCGCTGTCGCCTGCTCTGCTGGCAGAAGCTGTAGAGGAAGGAGGTGAGCTGCGAGCAGGAGTCATCCAGGCTGCGGAAACGCCGGTCCAGAATGTAGATGCCTGCAAGAGGCCAGCACCACCAGGGGCGTTCAGAAATTGGTCTGGAGAGACCTTCATTCTCCCAAGGACTCTGTGACACCAGGACTCTTTAGCTCCCCTCCAGTGACCCAAGGGTCTACATTCCTCCTGACTCAGCACCATGGTGTACCGGTTCTCAGTGAGCCCCTAGGGCACTGACCATAAGCTGAGGGGTCTGCGATGTGCTCTTCCATGAAGCATCCAAAACCGGAGAGGTTGGTGGAGATACTGGGGATCCCCATGACAGTGCACTCCGCTGTGGGAAGGTCAGAGAAAGGCCGGCTTAGCGTTCATTCATTCCCCGGGCTTTATTTAGCATGCCTGCTGCCTGAATGGCCACAAAGCCTCAACTGCGCCACCTACTGGCCGGACAAGGAGTCACTGAGCTCACACAACCCTGCCAGGACTTGGGCTACATACGTTTTATTGGACAAAATGGAAAGGAAATTTTGTCAGAAAAAGTAAAGGCTAAGAATGTGTGGAATTTCATAATAGTTTTGTAAGGATGCCCACATCCATACTTTTACTTTGTTCTCGCAATCGCATGGTGTTTTATGTGTGGTTCTTTACTTTTTGATGCCTGTACTGGGGCCTGAATTCAGGGTCTCATGTTCTCACATGGCTGGTTTTGTTGTTTGGGTTTTTTCTTTTGCTCTACCACTTGAGCTATACTTTCAGTTATGGATTTTGGATGGTTAATTGGCGATAGACCTTACACCTTTCTGCCTACAATGGTTTCAAACCATGGTCCACAGATCTCAACCTCCTGCATAGGTAGGATTATGGGCAGATGCCACCCACACTTGGCTTTATTATACATTTTTGGTGGTACAAGAGACTGAAGTCCAAGCCTTGTGATTGCTAGGTAAGCCCTCTACCACTGAACTACATTATCGGCTAAGACCCTAGATTTGATCCCCAGCATCCCACCCCTCAAAACAAAGAAAACAATAAAGTAGCTTGATTAAATATGGCTTAGTGGTAGAGTGTTTGCCTTGCATGCATGAAGCCCTGAGTTTGATTCCTCAGCACCACATAAACAGAAAAAGCTGGAAATGGTGCTGTGGCTCAAGTGGCAGAGTGTTAGCCTTGAGCAAAAAGAAGCTAGTCCTGAGTCTAAGCCCCAAGACTGGCAAAAAATAAATAAATAAAAACAGCACGAAGAAGGGAGGTGTTTGTGGACGTGAAGGATCACAGAAAAGTGTTCTCAAAATGAAGGAGAACCGTAAATAAGCAATTCCACCTCAGACATGCCTTAAAAACAAAAACAGCCAGGCACCATTGGCTCACGCCTGTAATCCTAGCTACTCAGGAAGCTGAGATCTGAGGATTACGGTTCAAAGGCAGCCGGAGCAGGAAAGTCCATAAGACCAGAAAACTGGAAGTGGCGCTGTAGCTCAAGTGGTAGATCTGAAAAGCTCAGGGACAGTGCTCAGGCCCAGAGTTCAAGCCCCATGACTAACAAAAAAAAAAAAGAAAGAAAGTGAAGGGCACCAGGGACACAGGCTCCTGACCACCAGTTCTACTTACCTGGTGTGTAACCCCAAGGCTCGTAGTAGGATGGGAAGACCCCAAGGTGGCAGCCACGGACAAACTCCTCATAGTCCACAGGGAGCAGTGGGCTGGTGGAGGAGAGGAACTCGGGGTGGAAAATTACCTGGTAGTGAGAAAGCAGAGCTTAGTCTAAACACCTTATTGTAGCCATATCCTGAGAAACCAGAGTGGCTGGAGAGGGTGAAACACTTGTCTAATGTCAAGCCACATAGGAATAGCCTGATGAGAGAAGGATATAGCTCGATTCTGTTTGACTCAGAAGCCAGGGAGCTTTCTAAACACGTCCGTGCCTTTGATAAACTAGAGGGATGGGGAGTGTGGGGGCCACGTGTGACTCACGGCCCTTGCCACGCCTGGCCCACAGCTGGCCAGTCCCCTTACCTTCACCCGGTCCGCACTACTGTTGAAGAGGCCGATCCGGCGGATGGTGGTCAGGATGGGGTCCGAGGAGTCATCCAGCATATTATGGGTGCACACAGGGGGGAAAGACTGCCGCTGTAGAGGTCACAAGTGGAGTGGGGATCAGGGAAGGGGCAGAGACTTCCTGCTTCCTCCTGTGGGGCCATGCTAACCCAAGGATCCAAGAAAAGCATAATTCCCACCAGGCTACGGAGAAGAGTACCATGAGTTGTAAGGTCCTACTTGGCTGCATGATTAAAAATTCTCTCACCTATCATGGGCCTAAAAGAATGACAATTCCCAGCTATCTTTGAGGCAAAGTTCATGATGCCATGCCCCTTGGGAGTGTATCACTATGTTGTCCTATATGCTTGACTTTGGTATTAAAGGAACTCTAAATTACCCAGTCAACAGAGATATTGCCCACATGAGAGAAAGCTCCAGGGGATGCTAGGAATTGCAATTTTCTTATGACCTTGCCCCCATCCCAACCCAAAGAAACTCCAATTCCCAGAAGTCATAGTAGCAAGACAAAACTAAAGTAATAGGAAGCCCCAGAGACTGCTAAAAGGGATAGCTCTGAAACTGTGATATTACTGCTCATTAAAGACTGGTCTTACCTTCAGTGGCCTAATCCCAGAAGCCGAAGAAACTACAATTCCCAGCAACCCTAGGCTTGCATACATCATGAGTAAAAATGATTGCCTTGGTGACTTTTAAAAATGAGTTTGGGGGCTGGGAATATGGCCTAGAGGCAAGAGTGCTTGCCTCATAGACACGAAGCCCTGGTTTCCATTCCTCAGCACCACGTATATAGAAAACGGCCAGAAGTGATGCTGTGGCTCAAGTGGTAGAGTGCTAGCCTTGAGCAAAACAAAAACCAAAAATAACAAAAACAAAACAGAAGCCAGGGACAGTGCTCAGGCCCTGAGTCCAATGCCCAGGACTGGGGGAAAAAAAAAAGTTTGGCCAAACTGGACTTGTTTTTGTACCTTAGCTGGCTGACTTGCCATTCTTCAGGTTCACTGCACCTATCACAGGTACCAAATTCTCCAGATCCTCCCAAAAGATGAGGAATACCAATTCCCAAAAGGCTTTGAGGGCAGGGAACTCAAATAAGGCTGAGGGAACTGCTGGGAGTTGTAGTTCTCATTTTGTAGCTACCCATTCTGTTTCCTTGCCCCGTAATTCCATCAACCTCAGGAATCAAAGAAATTATAACTCCCAGGAATACTGAGGGACTAAGGAATAGTCAATGGGATAAGAAACTGGCTGCTGAGTTTTCTAAGTTTACCAGGGAATGCTAGGTGTGTTAGCTCACTTGGCTCCATCCCCAAAGAGGCTCAAGAAAACTACCTTTCCCAGAAGTTTCTGGGAGCAGAGGCAAAGCTAGTACTGGGAAAAGCCCAAGGCAAATCTGACTATTGAAATTCTCCTGTTCAAAGTGTGTTGACTCAATATCCGTTGAATCTTTGTCCATCCACCAGGCTACCCAGGGGAACGACAACTCCCAATAGACCTTGCAACTTTGAAGTCAGAAAAAAAGATCTTGCCCCAAGTTTTCTTGTGTATTAAAGTTGAAAGCCTCATTCAAGAAAAGAACTCCCAGCCGTCTCTGGGGCTAGCATGGCCAGCATCTCTGGGATGGGTAACTTCCATCTCTTTGCTAGGGATCTAAACCATACCTGTGTGGCAAAGATGGCCCTCTTCATGATAGTGAAGTCTTCCTTGTCCAGCATTTTATTCATGTCTGGGAGGCTCCCCCTGGAAGGAGGGTGGGAGCATGTGTGTGGGAAAGGGGTGCTGAGAGGGGCTAGGGTCCACCCATCAGGGTATAGAGCTGGGGTGGGTACTCACACCAGTAGGGATTCATACAGCTTCCTCCCGAATTTCTCCTTCACTGTGTTGGCGGTGTCCCTGGAAAGAACATATGATGTCACGTACAGCTGCCACCTATTGTCATCTTCAGAGGGTAGCAGGAAAACATGAGGTGTGAGCAGAGTAGTCACAGCCCTGGCAGGCCCCGTATATCAGCTGGAGGCCAAGGACAGACAGACAGCCTTTCCTTCGGACTTCAGTGAGTCATCCACCACATGAGAATAAAAATAGAATCAACCTCAGGGACATGCAGTGAGGACTTAGGAAGGCCAAGAGAGAACCTGGTACTGTGCAAACCTTCTAGAAATGTCAGCTATTATTAGGAGGACTTGTAGTGGTCCTGAAGGTGGCGTACTAAGACCCATTTTATTAAAAAAAAAAAGTAGGGGCTGGGGATATGGCCTAGTGGCAAGAGTGCCTGCCTCATATACATGAGGCCCTGGGTTCGATTCCCCAGCACCACATATACAGAAAATGGCCAGAAGTGGTGCTGTGGCTCAAGTGGCAGAGTGCTAGCCTTGAGCAAAAAGAAGCCAGGGACAGTGCTCAGGCCCTGAGTCCAAGCCCCAGGACTGGCAAAAAAAAAAAAAAAAAAAAAAGCAGAGCTTGAGAAAGGAGCAAAGGGTGTGTTTGTGTGCTGGTTCCTCACAACTGTAATTCTAGCTCCTTAGGAGGCTGATCTGAGGACTACAGCTTGAAGCCAGCCCAAGCAGCAAAGTCCATGAGACTCATCTCCCATTAACTCCATGAGACTCATCTCCCATTAACCAGGAAAAAGCCAGAAGTGAAGCTATGGCTCAAGTAATAGAGTACCAGCCTTAAGGAGAAGCCAAAAGAGAATGGGAGGCCCAGAATTCAAGGCTCAGGACCAGCACATACTCTCTCTCTCTCTCTCTTTCTCTCTGAAAAGATTATTTCCCTACAGCCCCACTGCTTACAATCCTTGAATGGTTCTGGGCTCGTTTTCTACCCCATCACCCTTGGCTGTGCTACTTCAGCCATGGTGGGATGCTTGTCATACCTCAAAAATGCTTCAGGACCTTTGCACGTGCTGTTACCTACGTCTGAAATGCTGTTGCTCCACACATATACAGGGAGAGAGAGGGGAAGGCTTGGCAGATGGTGTGGAGAGGTTTGAGATCCGAACTCTGGTCACGTGCTTATCTCTCTCTAGGCCATGACTCCACACTACCCCTGAGGTGGAGGTGTGCTTAGCCAATGACATCATTGGGAATGGGTAGGGAGGGCATTCATGTTGCAAGGGACCACTGCGACACTGGACATTAAGCACCTTTTGGAAAGGTGCCCGCAGGGTTCCAGATGTGGGCTACTAACCAAAGTTGCTTGCGTACTGCTTGACCCTTAAGGGTTTCCACGTTGAAATTGTTGGTCCGAGCTGGCATGATGAAGAAAGCCACTACTGTCTGTTCACTGCCATTTACCTGGAAGCAGGAAAAGGGGGAGGTTGTGCAAAGGAGGGTGTGCATGGGTCCTGGGGACCCTTTTCCCATTCTAGGACCAGCAGGACATGACCACACCCCTTTCTGCCAAGGAGAATTATGGGATCAACTGCTATCCCTCTAAACCTCTGATTTTTTTTTTCTTTGCCTGTTGGTTTGGCTGGTGTTCTGCCACTTGAATAGTACCTCCAGGCTGCCTTTTTCCCTTTCTTTCTTGTTAAAGTCAGAGCCTAGGACTCAAACTCGCTATCTGCTGCTTTCTCACACTGGCTAGCGCTCTACCAACTTGAGCCATGCCTCCAAGACCCAGCCTGGATTTTTGCTGTTTATTTTTATTTTATTTATTTATTTATGCCAGTCCTGGGGCTTGGACTCAGGGCCTGAGCACTGTCGCTGGCTTCTTTTTGCTCAATGCTAGCACTCTGCCACTTGAGCCACGGCACCACTTCTGGCCTTTTTGCATATATGTGGTGCTGAGGAATCGAACCCAGGGCTTCAGGTATACGAGGCAAGCACTCTTGCCATTAGGCCATGTTCCCAGCCCTTTGCTGGTTATTTTTATCAGTCATGGGGCTTAAACTCAGGGCCTGGGCACTGTCGCTGGGCTTTTTCACTCAAGGGCCACTTTGGGTTGCAGCTCCACTTCTGGTTTTCTGGTGATAAGAATCTCATGAACTTTCCTGCCCCGGCTGGCTTTGAACTCTTATCCTCAGATCTCAGCCTCCTGAGTAAAGATTACAGGCATGAGTCACTGGTGCCTTGCTTGTTGGTTATTTTAGAGATGGAGGGTTTTTATGTTTTGTGTGTGTGTGTGTGTTTTTGTTTTTGTTTGTTTGTTTGTTTGTTTTTGCTAGTCCTGGAGTTTGAACTCAAGCCCAGGCACTGTCCCTGAGCTTCTTTTGCTCAAGGCTGGCACTCTACCACTTGAACCACAGTGCCACTTCTGGCTTTTTGTGTGTGTATGTGGTACTGAGGAATCGAACCCAGGGCTTCAGACATGCTAGGCAAGAACTCTGCCACTAAGCCACCCTCCCAGCCCTAGAGATGGAGTTTCATAAAGTTTTCTACTGAGACTGGCTTCAAACATTGATCCTCTGGACCTCAGCCTGCTGAGTAGCTAGGATTTGCTAGGATTTGTTGGTAGCATGAACCACCCACAGCAGGCCATCATCTTTGCAAAACACAACAGCACAAAGCTGCCCAAGGCTGATCACAAACTCAAACTCTCCAATAAATAAACAAACAAACAAACAAACAAATAAATAAATAAAAGGCTGGGCCTGGCCAGGAGTTTGGCCTAGTGGTGGAGTGCTTGCCTAGCGATTCCTCAGTACCACATACACAGGAAAAGCCAGAAGTGGTTCATGTAGTACAGTGTTAGCCTTGAGCAAAAACAGCCCAGTTCAACCCAGTTCAAGCACCAGGACTGGCAAAAAAAAAAAAAAAAAAAAAAAAGCTAGGTGCCCGTGCTTGTAATCCTAGCTATTTAGGAGGCTGAGATGGAGGATTATAGTTCTAAGCCAGCCCCAGCAGGAAAGTCCTAGAGACTCTTATCTCCAATGAATCACAGAAAAAGTTGTGCTGTAGCTCAAGTGGCAAAGTACTAGCCATGAGCAAAAGGAGCTTAGGGATAGTGCCCAGGCCTAGAGTTCAAGCCTCAGAACCAAAAGAAATAAAAATTGAGAAGATAGGAGCTGGGAAGGTGGCTTAGCGGTGGAGTGCTTGCCTAGCATGCATGAAACCCTGGGTTCGATTCCTCATCACTACATATGCAGAAAAAGCCAGAAGTGGTGGTGTGCCTCAAGAGGTAGAGTGCTAGCCTTGAGCAAAAAGAAGCCAGGGACAGTGCTCACGCCCTGAGTCCAAGCCACAGGACTGGCAAAAAAAAACACAAAATTTTTTTTGAGAAGAAGATCTTCCAGTATAGCACTGGCTGGCCTCAAACTCCCAACCCTCCAGCTTCAGCCTTCTGAGTGAGGGTGACTGGTGTGTGGAACCACGTCTGGCCTCTGAACTACTTTCTGGGTCAGTAAAACCTGCATCAAACCATTGGGTTTTCTAACTCCATCTCCCAAGGTTTCCTTTCTCCCCCACCCCCCCACTTGACCGCCCTTTGCCCCCTGTCCACCCTTGCCCCAGGCCTCACTCTGAGCAGATAGTTGAGCCGAGCCAAGGCCTCTAGGAAGACGTCAGCCCCCTTGTTGGAGAACTCGTAGCGGCCAGCAATGAAGAAATACAAGGTCTTATCCAAGTTGAAATCAAGGTGCCTAAAGAAGCCACATGGCACACAGTGAAGCCCAAGACCTACACACTCCGGTCCTGTTCTCAAAACTACAAATCCCAGAAGCTATAGGGACAATGCAAGGCATCATGGGGCCTCCTGGAAGTTTATGGCACTTCTTTCCTCTGATGGAAGGCTACTTTATCAGCCAGTCCATTGTTCCAGCACCTAGATATCCCAGGATTCAAACCCAAGAGTCCAGACCCCATTCTTCCTCAGACCCAGGAGTCCAGGCCCCCACCTCCTCCCTCAGATCCCAGTCTAGGCTTCAGCCCTCCTCCCTTAGACACAAGGGTCTGAGCTCTGCTCCTCTCTTTCAGACTGAGGTGTTTAGCCCACATACCCATAAAAGTGGCCTCGTACAAACTCCTGGATCCGAGCTTTGCTCTGTGCATGGAGGTTCTGGAACTCGTGCATGGCAGAGAACTTCTTCACATTCAGTCCATTGGGGGTCACAATGTCTGGGAAGGTGAACAAGGTCCCATGTCACTCAGATCAATGTGATAGAATGACTCCATGAATGGAAAACCCCTGGGCTTCTACAACTTTTGTTCCAATGGCTCTCCTGTGAGCTTGCTAGTGATTTACGCACCTGCCATCCACATGTTTTACTTATTTGCTTATGTTTGAAAGGAGTCAGGTCTCCCCAACTCCTGGGAAAGGGTGGACAGGGCTTTCTTTCTCTTTATGATTAAATATCCCCAACATACCCCCTGCTTCTCCTAAGACATACTCTAAGCCTTCGTTCTCCTTTGGGAACTCATAGAAAATTAAAGTCTATTAAGGAAAAACTACAACTCCCATCATCTCCTCCCGGAGCAATGATCTGGGACCATAGGCAGTTGGGTGTCCAAGGCCTTCTGGGCATTTGAATTTTCACCTTATGTTCACTAAAAATTGTGGGAGGCCCAATTCTAACCTGACTTTTTTCCCCTCAACCAAATCCAATATACTTTCATTCCTTTCAAAAGACCACTACCTACATTAGCTTTAGTATTTTACTACTTCTGAAATTAAAACCAAAGAAACTACAAGTCCCATTAGCCTCCGGTATCCAGGCTCTGGAATGCAGGACAGTCTCATTTATAGGTAGGTTATTGCCAAGGCCTACTGGGACTTGTCGTTCTTTGCCATCTAGAGTTAAACAAAATTGGTATTGGCCTTGGCACACACAGTTGCCCAAACCTGGTTTCCTTTTGAGCAGGTGCTGAGCCTCGATAGCAGTGATCTGGGATACGGTCGTGAAGACGTGAGCACAGTGGGCTGCTGCCCGCTCCATGCAGTATCGATGATAGATCTGCCTCTCGCCAGCCTCCTTGTCCACGTTGAACTGGGCAGGAATGTGGAGGGAGCAACCAAGTTAGGAGGATGGGGGAGAAGACAAGAAGTCTAGATCCCAGGGTGCTGGGAAGGTTAAGACTGGGGTTTGACTTCTGGGGGAGTCTGGGTTCCACAGCCTTGAGCTAGCCTGCCCTCACCACTCACATTCTCCAGGTTGTTGTAGAAGTCCACAGCTCCGGCACACAAGTACCTCCCCAGCAGTGTGGCATGTGTGGTGAAGATGGTTGCCACAGGCAGTCGCCGGGCACGGCAAAGACACAGCCCGATGCCCGCCAGCCACTCGTGGAAGTGGGCAACCACGTGGGGTTTGTCCTCACTCTGGGCCAGGAACTATGAGGCAACAAGGACAGCGTCACTGTGTCTCCCTTGTGTGCTGGGAAAGGAATCAGCAATCCACCACGTGGACAGGAAAGCAGGGGAGAGGTGATGCCACACGCACCCTGCACCATCACCACACGCACAGGCCGCAATCCTCCGCAGATGGGGGCGGTGGGAGGTGAGCCTTACCTCTCCCAGGAACCAAGTGGTGAGGAAGCCAAACAGGACAGCGTCGTTGGCCTCACGGTCGTACCAGGGCACCCCGATATTACAGGTGTCCCAGAGCTCTCCTTTCCAGCGCTCCAGGGCCCAAGCGGAGGCACCCACATCCAGGAGCACCACCAGGGGGCCCCCTTCGATCAGCCAGCGCCCAAAATATACCTAGGAAGGGGGGGGGTACAGAGAAGCTCAGAGCGTTCACTGTTCTGGGGACGTGGGGCTTGAAGTCTACTGCTCATTTCAAGACCCTTGTCTCCCAACTGCCTTATTTTGCCAACCCGCCAATCATGTCTCCTACTGCTGTCACACTTCTTTTAGCAATTGCCATACATTTTCTGTCTACTGTTACTTGATTACACTGGGGGCTCTCTCTTTCTCTCTCTCGGTCTTGCTATTTAGCCCAGCTGGCCTCAAACTCCCAGTCCTCCTGCCTCAGCCTCCCAAGTGCTGGAACTGAAGATAGGTGTGTGCCATCACACCTGGCTAAGAAATAAGTTCCTTTTGCTGCTCTTGCTACCACATTTATTCTTCCTGTCCTCCCAATATCCCTTTCACCATATAGGTAGCACCTGCTACCCTTGCCCTTTTGCCTACATTATAGCCTGTGGTATAATTTTTTTTGGGGGGGGGGCTGGTTCTGGAGCTTGAATTCTGGTTTGTTTGTTTGTTTTTTTGGCCAGTCCTGGGCCTTGAACTCAGGGCCTGAGCACTGTTCCTGGCTTCTTTTTGCTCAAGGCTAGCACTCCGCCACTTGAGCCACAGCGCCACTTCTGCCCGTTTTCTGTATATGTGGTGCTGGGGAATTGAACCCAGGGCCTCATGTATACGAGGCAAGCTCTCTTGCCACTAGGCCATATCCACAGCCCTGAATTCTGGGTTTGGATGTTGTCTCTGATCTTCTTTTGCTCAAGGCTAGCCCCCTACCACTTGAGTCACAGCGCCACTTCTAGCTTTTTTTGAATAGTTTGTTGGAGATAAGTGTCTCATGGACTTTGCTGCCTGGCTGGCTTTGAACTCCAATCCTTAGATCTGTCTCTGGAGTAGCTAGGGTTACAGGCATAAGCCACCAGCGCATGACCCATAGTATGATTTTTAATGCCCCTTATCCTTTTCCTATGTTCCAGGTAAGTGTTTTTTTAGGTCCAGCACCATGTTCCTGAGACTTGCTGTCTCATTTTGGTCCCTACTGCATTTCTCCACTGGCCACTTTTCTCCTGAGACTATGGCCTTGGTTCTGGGCTCACTGCCACACTCTTAACCAGCTCTAGCATCCTCCTCTACCCCAACCTGGATCTCCCCAGCCAGAACCTCACTTAATACTCCTCCCCCTCCCAGCTGTTGTCTGCCCTTTAACTAGGGGGCTATTCTTAGGAGCAGCTGTCAGGAGGGAGGAACTAAGCTGTTCTGGGGTCTCTTAGGGACATAGTCCCACCTGATTGGACTCCTGGGACCCTGCCCTAAACTGAGGCTATGAATGGATGATAGCAGTACTACCTTTTATCTGCAGCCTTGAGGCTGGAGTCAGCTGCCAATCACCCACCCCTGTTCAAGTCTCCACCTTGAGGCCCAGACTTTCTCCTCTCCTCTCTTTAGTCTCCAATGGTCACAGACTCAGTCCCCTGGCTCTGTGCCTGCCTCTCTCCCACCCCTTTCATCAAGGTTCTTTGTCTCTCCTTCTAGGTCTTTCTCTCTGAGGCATTTGTAGCCTCTGTTCTGTATCTAAAAGAGATACATTCCTTTCCTTTGACGAGCCTGCCTCCTCTCTCCAGGCTCCGCTGTTTATAGTAATGACGATGATGATGGGGAGAGCACAGTGACAATAATACACATCATAGAAATAGCTTCATGCAGAAATGGTGCCACGGGATTCTGATTCTTAAGTACTTTAACTACTAACTACTTCATCCCCCGCCCACACACACACACCAAGCACCCCTATACAGTGGACACCAAGGACGTATTCATGAGTCAAGGTCATATAGGCAGCAGGCCGAGAGCAAGTTGCTTGCCTCAGTCCAAGTCCCCACACCTTGTTTCTGTCTGGCAGAATCACTTTATATCTAGTTTGTTCTTTTCTTTAGGGGGTGGGGCAGAGGGTGGGGGAAGCAAGATGGGGTTTGAACCCAGGGCTTTGCGCTTGCTTGGCAGGTGCTCTAATCACTTGATCTATGTCTCCAGTCATTTTCTGCTTTAGCTATTTCTTAATTATTTTTTTCTTACCCTGGCCAGCCTAGGCTGTGACCTTCCTATCTATGGTCTTTTGGGTAGCTGGAATGACACATGCCTAGCTTGTTGAGATGAGGGCTAAGTTTTTGCCTGGGCTGGCCTCAAACTGAGATCTCCCTGATCTCTAACTCTCAAGTAGCTGGGACTATAGGTTTACTACTGTGCCAGGCTTGTGTCTAGCTCTTTGTTTTTCTCTGAGTATGTGGATCTTGAGTGTATTTCTTAGTCATTAATAACTGCCCACGTCATGGGAGGCAGTGGGGAGCACCTACAGGAGTCTGCCCGGGACAGTGTCGCCTGTGACTGTCCATGCCATGCTGTCTGTTGAGTCGGCCGCCCTCACCTTGCAGCCTTTGCTATTCATGGAGTCCAGCGTCTTCTTCAGGGCGGGGGTTGGGGGCTCGATCAGCTCCACCTGCGTCCTCACACCCTGCTCCGTGTACGGTCCCACCAGGTAGTAGTTGTCGCCCCACTCATCTCCTGTTACCTTTGCCTTCGTCTGCAGCACCGTGTAGATGCCACCCACTGCAGGACCAAGCGCATGAGGACAGGCCCCAGCCAAGGTCCACAGGCCAGGGACCTGGGATGGGGGGGTGCGGTGTGTGTTTCAGGGGTGCTGGGGGTATGGGAGAAGGCCTGGGACCCCACAGAATGGAATCAAAGAAGGGGATCAGGGGCTGGGAGCTTGAATGGGGAGGGAAAGGGGGCTGAGGGCAGACTCCCTCAGGGAGAAGGAGCTCCAGTTAAGACTCCTGGATCTGTGAAAGGAAGGGAATGTGGATCTGGGTCCCTGGGAATTAGGAAATGGGAGGGAATTCGGGGCTGGGAGCCTGAGGATGGCAGACATTCTGGATTATTAGATTCCAGGTTTTGGACTTCTCAGCTTTAGGGATCTGGATTGTAATGGGCAGTCAGGATCCACCTAAATTGCTATTTCCTGCTCACTCTTCCTCCCCCACCTCCAGCATCCTAGGTACTCTGCCAGCCTATTTCCTAGTTTCCTCTCCCCAATTGAGGCCACAGGCATACAGGGCCTTGTCCTGCTGGCAAAGCCCAAATCATACTGAGAAACCCAGTAAAGCAAACCCTAAGATCTCAGCTCTTCTGAAGATGGAGACTAACACAACCCAGCTTGTCCCAGGCCTAGAAGCTCAGGCTCCCAGAGGCCTGGCCCACAGAAATGCAGCCCTGCCGGTCCCTCCCATAGCAGGGCCCAGCCCCTGCCCAACTTAGGACTTCCCAACTTGCCCCATCCCACTCTGCCCTGCACGTAACAGAGGCCACAGACTCCTCTGTTCTTAGGAGCTCATAGTTCAGGCTCTGGGTTCCTTCAAAACTAGCCATTCAGCTCTCTTTCATTCTAGAATCTAAGAAGAGTCTCCAGTTCCCTTCTGTCTTTACATTGAAACAGGCATGTCCTCAAATGTTTCCATCATCACCATGCATCCCACTCCCAGCTACTCTGTCCCCCACAATCCAGACTAACACCTAGAGACTGAAGTCTGAAACCCTAGCCACTCCCCCCAGATTTGTGGCAGAAGCCCCATCCGTCACACCTCACCCCAGCTCCTTCCCCCTTCAGGACTTAGATCTTTGGTCTCTCGAAAGCCCCTTTCTAGAAATATTTCATCGAGGTATTGTTTCCCTAGGGGCATAGGGCCTGGGAGCCTCCTTCCATCTTAAGTCTAGCCTCTCACCCCCTTCCCTCCAAGGCCTAGGACACGTTCTCCAGCCCCTCCCCAAGGGCACAGAAGTCACAGGCTTCTTGCCCAAGACCCAAGATTCCCTCGGGCAGCCCGGTGTCCCTAAGAGTCGGAATTCCCGACCCCCAGCCCCTCCCCCTTCCCGGCCGTCCTCCTCTCCTCGAGGGCTCCACGCTCACCCTTGTTGGCCACCTCCCAGGCCACCTCGAAGAGCACCGTGTTCTCCAAGTCGAATTCATCCTCCCAGTCCTCCAGTCCCGGCAGGGAGGACATGGACAGAGTGCGGCTGAGAGGCATGGCTGGTGTGGGAAGGGAACCCCAAGGATCACCGGCGGCGACCCTAGAGGTGACCAAGGAAGGCACCGGGCGGAGTGAGAGGACGGGTAGCGGTTGTCGGAAACGTGCAATCCGCTCCGCTTCCTATTGCACGACCGCACCCCCGCCAGGAGATCTCGGACCAAGGCAGGAGGCGTCCCCGGGCGTCACTGAGCCCGTCCGTGCCCCTGCAAGGGAACCTCGCAGCCGCCAGGAGGCGGTGCCCGACCTCGGCCGCCACCCATTGGACCGCGCTCGGGGGGGCGGAGTCTGCTGCGTCTTCTCATTGGTGGAGAGGATCGAGTTCGCTGGGTCCCGCCACAGCCCGAGTGACGGATGCGAGCTCCAGGGGGCGGGGCTTGCGGCTGCGCCGAAAGCAGCGGATTGCTCTTTAGATCTGTCCATCTTGGAGCTGGAGGCCCTGAAGTGGGGAGGGAGAAGAGGGAGGGACAAAGAGGAAAGGGAGCGTGGAGGACGTGTGGTTGTTGAAAGAAGTGGTGTCAAGAGTTTTGCAATCCGTCTCGGCAAAGGTGGGGGCGGGATTACAGGGGGGAGGAGCCAGGAGACCTCGCCCTGCAGGCGTGGCCTTGGCGCGACCCACGCCCCCAGACGGGATTTACATATTCATGAAAACCATCGAGAACGTGGGCGACCTGCGAGCCTAGAGAGGCCAAACGCCCCGCTGAAGCACATTTCCGCTTCCGCTAGGTCCTCGGCGGTTGGTGAGCATCATGGCAACCGTGGTAAGTGTCGGTGCGTGGAGCGAGCCCGCACTGTCAGATCTCTGGGAGAAGGGCTGGAATCGGGACCCCTGGGCCTGAGGGAGGAGGTTGGGCTTGGACCGCCTGGGTGTAAGGGAGGTGGTTGGGGTGTGCATCCCTGGGTCTGATTGAAGAGGCTGAGCCTGGATCCCTGGGTCTGAGGGAGGAGGCTGGGGCCTGGACCCCTGGGTCTGAGGGAGGAGACTGGGGTCCAGACTCTTGGGTCCGAGGAAGGAGGTAACTGGATATTTGTCCTGGGTCTAAAGGAGCGTGCTTAACACTAGGCAGTGATTGCAGGGCTGTCTCTGAAGACCTTTATGGTACCTTATTTTTATTACAGATGATACAGCGTCCCTTCTACTGGGTACCACTGTGGTCTCTCATTATGCCCTTGCCTACTCTCATTCACTGTGGGGCTTGAACTCAGCCTTGCACTCGTGCAGCCTTTTCCCATTTGAGACACCTTTTTTCCCTCCTAACTCTTGAGACGTGCCTTGGTGAGAGTGTCTAACAGACTTCTGCCCCAGCTGGCTTCAAACCCTGACCCTCAGATCCCAACCTTGATTATCTAGGATTACAGGTGTGAGCCACTACGGGTTTTGTTTTGAACTGGTCTTCCTTCATAGCCTGGGCTAGCCTGGAATTCTCAATGGTCCTGCGTCAGATTCTCAAGTTCTGAGATTATAGGTGTCCATGTGCCAAGTCCAGCTTCAGTAATCTACCTTGTGTCTGTGGATTTGCCTTTTCTGTTTATTTATTTTGTTTTTGTTGCCAGTCCTGGGCTTGGACTCAGGGCCTGAGCACTGTCCCTGGCTTCTTTTTGCTCAAGACTAGCATTCTACCTCTTGAGCCACAGAGCCTCTTCCGGCTTTTTTCTGTATATGTGGTGCTGAAGAATCAAACCCAGGGCTTCATGTATATGAGGCAGATTTGCCTTTTCTGGACATCTCATATAAATGAAACCTTACAACATGTGTGTTTGTGTGGGTGGGTTTTGTTTAGCATGATCTGGCTCATTCACATGGTAGCAAGGCAGAACACCACATTTCTTTGTTCCTATCTGTTTGCTGTTGTGAGTGGTAGTAACTGTGAGCAATTATATACTTGCCTTTTTTTTTTTTGGTAGTGGGTTTTGGAGTCAGGGGACCTCGTTTGCTAGCTAGGCTCTATTGCTGAGTCATGCTTCTGGCCCTTTTACTGCATTGGGTATTTTGAAATAGGGTCTCACTCTGCCTGAGCTTCTTGCTGTTACTAGGATGACAGGCGCACACCACCAGACCCAACCTCCTCCATGGAGATGGGAGGGGGTGGGGATTTGTGTGAGCTCTTTGCTCATACTGGCCTCAAACTGCAGTCCTTTCAGTCTCAACTCCCTGAATAACTAGGATTACAGGCACGAACCACCCCACCTGGCTAAGTGCAGGTTTTTTTTTTTTTTTGTTTTGTTTTTTTTGCCAGTCCTGGGGCTTGGACTCAGGGCCTGAGCACTGTCCCTGGCTTCTTCCCGCTCAAGGCTAGCACTCTGCCACCTGAGCCACAGCGCCACTTCTGGCCGTTTTCTGTATATGTGGTGCTGGGGAATTGAACCCAGGGCCTCATGTATATGAGGCAAGTACTCTTGCCACTAGGCCATATCCCCAGCCCCAAAGTGCAGGGTTTTTCTGTAGAGTTTCAGGGGCTCTTGAATTGCCTCTAGGATTGTGTCTCTCCTCATGTGAGAAGGGATGCTGTTGGCTCCTCCTTGGGGAACTGGAGATAAGCAGCCTTGATCAATATGTGTCCAATGAACTTGACCCTTCAGTGTATCAAACCAAACCAAAACATGGGCCCCAAAGTGAATGACAGAGGCATGGGCTATGCCCTTCATGAGACATCAACTGTGGCCCAAATCATTGACCCAAGAGTCTCCTTGGTGAACAGGGAGATTGGTTTTCCAAGAAAGTCCCTTCATCTGTCTGACCACCCAGAGTTCCTTGAACCAGCCTGTCAAGGACTGTGGTCAGTGCAGTATCCTGGCCATCCAGGACTCACACCCATGACAAGAAAGTCACCAGCACTCAGTCGTGCCAGGAGTCTTTATTTAGCTGTGCACAGAGTCTGCTCTCCACCATCAGGATGGTAAAGAACAGCAATGAGCCACCACAGGGCTGGGCTTTTAAAAGTAGAAGCTATGCACTCTACAGCAGGTGGTCACGTAGCACAGAC
This sequence comes from Perognathus longimembris pacificus, assembly GCF_023159225.1. Taxonomy (NCBI): domain Eukaryota; kingdom Metazoa; phylum Chordata; class Mammalia; order Rodentia; family Heteromyidae; genus Perognathus; species Perognathus longimembris. Next base: position 23,067,028 of record NC_063180.1, read on the forward strand.
TCAGGGGATCAATGCAGGGGGTAGAGCAAGTCACCAACAGGTTAAGCAAGCCATTTACAGAAGCAGAGTTTTTGCAGCCAGCTGACCTAATATCAACTTTAACAATTGTTACTATGTTTCCCTAATATCAAGTTAGCATGAGTGGGCTAAAACAATGCAGTAAGTGAACCAACCTGACAGTCGCCATGGCATTTCTATAACTACTACTATAATTATTTCTATAATCTATTACTATGATCGTTTTTACAATCCATGTCTACGGTTGCTACCTAGATACAGAGAGGAACGAGGGCTACATATATTTTTAAATGGAATGAGTCTCACAGGTGGGGGTGCAGTCCTCTAGTATGAAGTCACCAAAATGGAGTTATAGAAGCTAAGAGTAAACTCTTAAGACAGTGAAAGTATATAAGCCTTATTGTTTCTAGGAGCTCAAGGGGTTACACTTTTCTTTGATTTTCACATTCCAGGCAGGCCTCCTTTAGAGTGATTTTTTTTTTTTTTTTTTTTTTTTTTTTTTGCCAGTCCTGGGCCTTGGACTCAGGGCCTGAGCACTGTCCCTGGCTTCCTTTTGCTCAAGGCTAGCACTCTGCCACTTGAGCCACAGCGCCACTTCTGGCCGTTTTCTGGATATGTGGTGCTGGGGAATCGAACACAGGGCCTCATGTATACGAGGCAAGTGCTCTTGCCACTAGGCCATATCCCCAGCCCTAGAGAGTGATTTTTAAAAAATCTAATTTGGTGGGGGACTGGGTGCCTATGGCTCACACCTGTACTCATAGTTACTCAGGAGACTGAGATCCGAGAATCAGGTTTGAAGCCAGCCTGCAGCAAAGTCCACATGAGACTCTTATCTCCAACTGATCACTCAAAAACCAGAAGTGGCAAGTGGTGCCGTGGCTCAAATGGTAAATCACTAGCATTGAGCACAAACAGGCCTGGACAGTGCCCAGGCTCTGAAGGGAAAACATGGCTAATTTGGTGGGAGGTGAGGGGAAGAGAGCAGGCTGAACTGAAGATTGTATAAGGCCTTCGGGCAGAGGGACGGGGCAGTGTGGAGCCAAGGATGCTGGGAAGTCAGCAGGGACTGGGCCATGCCCCATCTGTGCCTGCTCTGCATCTTGCATATCCTGAGCTCACTGAGATCGAGGACTGCCTGCCTTAGACTCTCCGCTAGGCCCTAAAGATGCAGCTGGGATGCGTCATCCTTGAGTTCCTGGGGCCTCACAGTGTGGTGGCATCCGTCACACAGCCTTCAGTGACAACAGAGGCGGGGGCACTGTGCAAGAGATGGGGGTTTGACATGTTGTCTGCCTGAGCGGAGCCAGGAGTTTGTCTTGGGAGGGGCAGGAACTGAAAAGTTGAAGCAAGCTGGGACCACAAGGACACCTCTTTTTTTTTTTTTTTTTTGCCAGTCCTGGGGCTTGGACTCAGGGCTTGAGCACTGTCCCTGGCTTCTTTTTGCTCAAGGCTAGCACTCTACCTCTTGAGCCACAGAGCCTCTTCCGGCTTTTTTCTGTATATGTGGTGCTGAAGAATCAAACCCAGGGCTTCATGTATAGGAGGCAGACACTCTACCACTAGGCCATATTCCCAGCCCCACAAGCCCACACCTCTTAACACATCTTCCTGCACCCCTAGACGGCCACGACCAAGGTGCCTGAGATCCGTGATGTCACGAGGATCGAGCGGATTGGTGAGTGAGCAGGGAACAAGCTTAGGAACTGAGCCCTGATCACGCAAGGCTGGCCACACCCCCTGGAGGCCAGAACACAGCACGTGCCACAGCATGGAGTTCTTGGTTGGGCCAGTTTTTCCCCCTCTTGAGACAAGGTTTTTTTCTATGTAGCCTTGAACTCGAGATGCTTCTGACTCTGCCTCCCAAGTGCTGGGATGACAGGTGTGCAGTGCGCCCAGCTCTCTTGGGCCAGGTGTGTGGTTCAGCAGCTGGCCTGCTGTGGTGCATCCTTGGAGTGGCTCTGGTGTCCTCCCAGAGGGGGTGATTTCGGCCCAGGGCTCAGGGGACGTCCCTCACCTCAGTCTCACACTGCCATGAGCCAGCCAGTAATCATGTGCCCCCCCCCCCCACAGGTGCTCACTCCCACATCCGGGGCCTGGGCCTGGACGACGCCTTGGAGCCCAGACAGGTAGAGCCTCAGCCTGGGTATCAGGGCCCTGGGGAGCGTGGGGACCGAACCTGTCTCTCCATCCCTCTGAATACATATCCATAAAACTCAGCCACACATGGAGTTGTTTTGTTTTGTTTCACCAGTCCTGGGGCTTGGATTCAGGGCATGAGCACTATTCCTGGCTTTTTTCTTTTTTTTCTCAAGGCTAGCACTTTATCTTTTGAGCCACAGTGCTACTTTCAGCTTTTTCTGTTTATGTGATACTGAAGAATCAAACCCAGGGCTTCCTGCCTACTAGGCAAGCACCTTACTGCTAAGCTACATTCCCAGCCACATGGAGTTTAATTGGTATTAAAAAAAAAAAAGATGGAGGGGGCTGGGAATGTGGCCTGGTGGTAAGAATGCTTGCCTCGTATACCTGAAGCCCTGTGTTCGATTCCCCAGCACCACGTATATAAAAAATGGAAGTGGCACTGTGGCTCAAGTGGCAAAGTGCTTGCCCTGAGAGAAAAGAAGCCTGGGACAGTGCTCAGGCCCTGAGTCCAAGCCCCAGAACTGGCCAAAAAAAAAAAAAAGATGAAACAGTATATTGGCTTTTATCAAGTCCCAGGCAACAACATTTGCTTCTCTCAGTAGCCAGGATGTGCTAGATGCCCTGTGGGGTTGTGGGAGGAAGTCACCTCACGACCATGCCTTCTACCCTCCAGGCTTCCCAGGGCATGGTGGGTCAGCTGGCAGCCCGGCGCGCAGCTGGTGTGGTGCTGGAGATGATACGAGAAGGGAAGATTGCCGGGCGGGCGGTCCTCATTGCTGGTCAGCCGGGCACCGGGAAAACAGCCATCGCCATGGGTATGAGTCTTCCCAGGACTGGGCTTCTCATCACTGCCAAATAATATCCTCTGTGCAAATCAGCATTGAGTTCAGCTCCATTTAGTGGGCAACCCAAAATGGCATGATAAACACGGACATCTCCCGTCTGGGGTGTATCCAGCAGTCCCACAAAGTGCTCTGCTTTTCTACCTCAACATGTTTTGTACTTGTATGTCAAGGTGACCTCATGTTCCAAGAGGCTGCCTAAGCTCCAGCCTTCCCATCCACACTCCAGGTAGCAGGAAGACAGAGGAATGGCAGTGAATGTGTAGCTTCTGTAGTCACCTCCCTTGAGGCACTTGACTTAGAAGTCCCACATACTTTTGCATTTCTCACATTGGCTAGAAATTGATGGTGTGATTTTACTGTGCTTCAGAGGAGGCTAAGACAGGAAAGAGGTTTTTGTTGTTGTTTTGTTTTAACATTTTAACTTGGATCATTGTGGCCATAATAAAATGAGGATTCTGGAAGTAAGAAGGAAGATGGATGTTACTTTCTATTACAATCCATGAGGGATGTATAATCTTTTCACTCTCTTCTTTGTTGAACTCTTACCCATTCTTCAAAACCTTCCATAAGTACCTCTGTCCCTCAGGCTTTCTCTAACCTGTTTCTCCCCAGTCACTCTCCCCTCTGCTCTGCTTGTAGGGCCAGGCAGGGAAAAGCAAAGCTTAAGCAGAAGCCTTGGCTTGGTCTTGAGGACCCAGCTCAGTTGGACTGAGGCCCTGACCTCAAGCAGCACCCCGTGTTGGGGAGGGACTCATGGCCATGGTGCCTTTCAAGGACAGGAAGTGTGGCTGGCCCTAGTGAGATGGGTAGTATGGTGGCAGGGATGGCCACCTACCGCAAGGTGGTGTTGGGGACCTGGGATCCGACCCTGTATCCTCCCCTGCTTCCCCAGGCATGGCCCAGGCGCTGGGCCCTGACACCCCATTCACAGCCATTGCTGGCAGTGAGATCTTCTCCCTGGAGATGAGCAAGACCGAGGCGCTGACACAGGCCTTCCGCCGCTCCATTGGCGTCCGCATCAAGTGAGCACCGGGCGGGCTGGGGGCCGCCTCCACCTCCTAGGCTCGGGGCTCACGGGAGGGGCAGGGTGTGGGGCTGACCCGCTCTCTCTGGCCAGGGAGGAGACGGAGATCATCGAGGGCGAGGTGGTCGAGATCCAAATTGACCGGCCAGCCACAGGGACGGTGAGTTGTGTGCGCCTGCTCGTGCTCCAAGGGATGTTCCCGCCGCAACCAGAGCTATTTGTGTGCCTGTCGGGTAGGGTCAGTTTTGTGCTTGACCCTTAGAGTGGACAGAGTGGTGAAGACTCAGGCAGTACATGAGGAATGAATGTCTGGAAGTTTCTTTTAGTTCCATCCCACCAGTGAGGCTTCAGGACTGTTGTTCTGTGGGATTTAGGCAGCTCAAGGCCAAGGGCACTGACTGGGGCCCACAGCTGCCAGTCCTGGGGACTGAACTCAGGGCCTGAGCACTGTCCCTGGCTTCTTTTTGCTCAAGGCTAGCACTCTGCCACTTGAGTCACAGTGCCACTGTGTCTTTTTCTATATATGTGGTGCTGAGGAATTGAACCCAGAGCTTCATGTATACGAGACGAGCACTTTACCACTAGGCCAGATTCCCAGCCCCTGATCAGTGAAATTTGATTGACTCTCTTCCCATTAAGCCAAGGATTTTATGACACCCCCCCTTTTTTTTTTGCCAGTCCTGGGACTTGAACTCAGGGCCTGACCTCTGTCCTGGCTTCCTTTTGCTCAAGGCTAGCACTCTACCACTTGAGCCACCACTTCCGGCTTTTTCTGTATATGTGGTGCTGAGGAATCAAACCCAGGGCTTCATGCATGCAAGGCAAGCATTCTACCACTAAGCCAGATTCCCAGCCCTTTATAACCCTTTTTATTGTGAAATGAAACACTTGTAAAAACAAATGTGTATCCTAATAAATGACAAAATACAGGCCCTCATAACCACCCTAAGAACTAGAATTTATTTTTTGGTGGTGGTCCTGGGGCTTGAACTCAGGACCTGGGCACTGTCCTTGACTTCTTTTTGCTTAAGGCTAGTCCTTTACCACTTGAGTCACAGCTCCACTTCCAGCTTTTTGGTAGTTAATTGATGATAAGAGTCTCATGGACTTCCGTGCCCTGGCTGGCTTTGAACTGTAATCCTCAAATCACAGCTTCCTAAATAGCTAGGATTACAGGCGTAAGCTACAAGGGTCCAGCTTGTACACTGTCTTCTAAGGCCAGCCTGGATAAAGAGCAAGACATCAATCTCAAAAACAGAGGTTGGGAATGTGGCTTAGTGGTAGAGTGTTTGCCTAGCATGCATGAAGCCCTGGGTTCGATTCCTTATTACCACATAAACAGAAAAGGCCAGAAGTGGTGCTGTGGCTCAAGTGGTAGAGTGCTAGCCTTGAGCAAAGAAGCTCAAGGACAGTGCCCAGACCCTGAGTTCAAGCCCCAGGACAGACATAAATCTCAAAAACAACAAAGCATGTTTTATTTGGATATACAAAAGGAGTCCCCCTTCAAGCCATTTTGTGGGATCTCCTGTGTTCTTGTTTTCAGCTGGCTTCATTTGGGGGGGCGTGCGTTTACTGTTGGCAAACAGCTTAATTGGGCTGCGATTTCCATACAGAAGACCCTGGAAGTGTCTGCGCATATGCCCCCACCTAGCCATCCCGGGTGGAGTGAGGGACAATTGTGTGGATGCCTCTTTCCCCCACGTATTTCTGAACAGGCTGGAACAGGGCTGGAGGCTTATTGGGGGAGCTTGAGGGTGACATCGGGGCTCTCTGAGTCCCTTCCTGCCTTGTCCTCCTCACAGGGCTCCAAGGTGGGCAAGCTGACCCTCAAGACCACAGAGATGGAGACCATCTACGACCTGGGCACGAAGATGATCGAGTCACTGACCAAGGACAAGGTGCAGGCCGGGTGAGCAGCTGGGCACCAGGCGGGCGCCGGAGCATGGGGCAGCCTGGGCCCCTCCTTTCCTCACCCTGTGCCTTCCCTCTCGGAGCAGGGATGTGATCACCATCGACAAGGCCACTGGCAAGATCTCCAAGTTGGGGCGCTCCTTCACCCGGGCTCGTGACTATGACGCCATGGGCTCCCAGGTACACACAGGGTTGGGGTCCCCCTCACTCCAGACACTGGGATGTTTCCATTTCCTCTGAGCCTGTGCGGTCTAGATCCTTCTGCCATCTCACCGCTATGGTTCCATGGTGCCCTGGCTCTTCCCTGTAGCCCTGGGACAGGCTGGGGACCACCCTCTCCCAAACCTGGTCTGGCAACTCTGCCAGGCACCTGTTGACCATGGTTTCTGGGCTCAGGCCATGCTCTAGGGACCCTATAGGACCCCCACTTAGCCCCTCAACTCCATTCCAGACAGCCGCAGAGCCCTCAGCCCTTCTCTGCCCTCACACCCCACCACCCCTACCCCTGGCCCTGCAGACCAAGTTTGTGCAGTGCCCAGATGGAGAGCTCCAGAAACGCAAGGAGGTGGTGCACACCGTGTCCCTGCATGAGATTGATGTCATCAACTCTCGCACCCAGGGCTTCCTGGCTCTCTTCTCAGGTCAGGCTGCAGGGCCCTGGGGTCTGCCTGCCCCTTGCTGCTGTGTGTGTAGCCCTCCCCCTAGCTTGATGCTCCCACCCCTGGGCCTTTTCTCTCCCTGGTCTCTTGGGGTTTGTCCCTCCTCTTTCTGGTGGCAGGGTGAGGCAGCTTCCTGCCTCGTGTTCCTCTTGCTTCTCTGCCTCTGTTCATCTTCTCTGGGGCCTTTTCAGGTTCCCCAGCCCTCTTGTTGCTTTGTACCCTGGTCTTGGTGTCTTTGCCCTCTCTCTGACCCTTGACCGCTGAGCCCCCCACTGCCACCAACCCTGTAGGTGACACAGGGGAGATCAAGTCAGAGGTTCGAGAACAGATCAATGCCAAGGTGGCTGAGTGGCGTGAGGAGGGCAAGGCGGAGATCATCCCTGGGGTAAGTGGCGGGAGTGGGTGGCCAGGGAGGGGGCACCGGGAGTCAGGGGCCCGGATGAGTGGGGCATGTGACCCAATGGCTCCCAGGTACTCTTCATCGACGAGGTTCACATGCTGGACATCGAGAGCTTCTCCTTCCTCAACCGGGCTCTGGAGAGTGACATGGCGCCTGTTCTCATCATGGCCACCAACCGTGGCATCACGCGGTGAGAGCTGGAGGGGAGAGGGGGTGTTCTGGGCAGCAGGGATGGCCACAGGTCAACAGAGCCTATTGGCTGAGTGTCCTCTTGGGTGGGACTCTTAAGTTCTGTAGGGGATCAGGTGGACAGGCGGGCAGCTGTGCCCCAACAAAGCTCTTTGTCCTCCATTGTGTAGACTGTAGATCCCAAGCTGTGCTCAGGCATCCTAGGGTGCCAAAGGATGCTCTTTAGTACCGCGAGGTATTATTTAGTATTATTTTGGCCTAAAGATGCCGTAGAAAAATTCTTTAGCCATAAAGAGTACTATGTTTAGGGACTGAGAATGTGGCTTAGTGGTAGAAAGCTTGCATTGCATGCATGAAGCCCTGGGTTCGATCCTTCAGTACCACGTAATAGAAAAAGTTATAATTGGCGCTGTGGCTCAAATGGTAGAGTGCTAGCTTTGAGTGAAAGATGTTCAAGGACAGTGCTCAGAACCTGAGCACTGTTTTGCCAGGCCCCGGGACTGGCAAAAAATCAAGCAGGGGGGCTGAGAATGTGGCTTAGTGGTAGAGTGCTTGCTTAGCATGCATGAAGCCCTGGGTTTGATGCCTCAGTACCACTTACACAGAAAAGGCTGGAAGTGGCATGGTGTGGTACAAGTGGTAGAGTTGCTAGCCTTGAGCAAAAGAAGCTCAGGGACCGTGTCCAGGCCATGAGTTCAAGCCCCATGACCAAAAAGAACTATCTTCTGTCCCTAAGCACAGTGGCTGAGCTAGATGTGGGGTGAGATAAGGTTCATCCAGGCATGAACTTCAGGGCCATTGCTCCAGTTCTGGGTGTGCGGTCTGCAAGCAGTACCTGTGTGGTAAGCTGTTGCCACAGAAACCATGGTGATGGATTGGTTGTGTGAAGAAGGCCTGCAGGAACCTAGGCCTGTTTCCTTCAGCAGCAGTAGCTCCATATTTGCTACTTGAGTGTTCCAGGTGACTGGAATGCAGCAAAGATGATGAATCCATGAGCCAGGCCTGGGCTTGCTCAGGGCAGGCTGAGACCAGGACAGGCATCTGGTGCACAGCTGGGGGTGGGACCCTGATCCAGTAATCCTGGACACAGCCACCTAGCTGACACCTGCCCTGGTACCTTCAGGACCCGAGGTGCCAGGGGGTCTGGGAGCTGATGGTTAAACGGGCTGCAATGGATGCTGGGAGTGGGAGTGCAGAGCTGGATTCTGGGACCATTGCCCTGATAAGCCCTACCCACCTCTGTTCCCCAGCATCCGGGGCACCAGCTACCAGAGCCCCCATGGCATTCCCATTGACCTGCTGGACCGGCTGCTCATTGTCTCCACGTCTCCCTACAGCGAAAAGGACACGAAGCAGATCCTTCGCATCCGGTGCGGGCAGGCTGAGGCTGTGTGCCCGAGGGGGGCTGGGGTCCTCCTGATTATTGACAAGTGGGGTCAGGAGTAACCCCTGACCCACCAGGAGCTTTGGGACTGCCTGCTGTGGAGCAGGGAGGGTTGGTACCACTGACCCCGTGGGCCACGAGCCCTAGGTGGGTAGGGTGGGGGGAGACATCAGGGGCATCAGGAAGCCCAGGTTTTGAGTCTAGCCTGGCCTGTGCCCTAGTGGCTCCTCCATCCTCAGCAGTCTGTGGTTATGAGAGGCAGGCAGCCTCCCATACCATGGGTGGGTGGGGTGGAGGACAGAGAGGGCCTGCAGCTCCATTTGCTATGGTCAGAGGTGTTCTGGCTAAGGCCCTGCCTCACCTGCATACAGGTGTGAAGAGGAGGATGTGGAGATGAGCGAGGATGCCTACACAGTGCTGACCCGCATCGGGCTGGAGACATCCCTGCGCTATGCCATCCAGCTGATCACAGCCGCCAGCCTGGTGTGCCGGAAGCGCAAGGTCAGCCCACCAAGCCAGCCGGTGGGGGGGTAAAGGGGCCTCCCCAAAGGGCTGTGTGTGGTACCCCTCATTCCTCACCTCCTATAGGTGAAGAAACACTGAGGTGAGATTTGAACCCAGATCTACCCCCTTACCTGCCCCACTCCATTGCCTAGGGTGGGAGGCAGCAGGAGCTGGGGTCTGTGCCTGGGGTTTGCTCTGAGGACTTGCCTGTCTCCTAGTAGGGCACCGAGGTGCAGGTGGATGACATCAAGAGGGTCTACTCACTCTTTCTGGATGAGTCCCGCTCCACACAGTATATGAAGGAGTACCAGGATGCCTTCCTCTTCAACGAGCTCAGTGAGTGTGCTGCCCCCCCACCCTTCATGGAGGGCTTGGCCCCGTCCTCTGGGCCAGCCTGACCAATGGCCTCCCTTCTCCCCACAGAGGGTGAAACCATGGATACCTCCTGAGCTGGATGCCACCCCACCTCCACCCCACCCTGTTTTCTACGAGTTCTGACACTGTGACTTTATATAAAATTATGGATTTGAAACTGGATCCCTGGTATGGGAATGTGTCACCAAACCCAGAGGACACCCACTGAAACTGGACCTCTGGTGCATGTGGGGAGGATCACCGGACCCCCTGGTGTGTGGTGGGGTGTTCCTGGACCCCTGGTGTGTGTGTGTGTGTGCCCCTGAGCCCCAAGTGGGGGTGTCTGTAGAGCCTTGGTGTGTGTGTAGTGTCCCTGGGCCCCTGGTATATGGGGGCTCCCTGGGCCTTTGGTGTTTGGGGGGTTCCTGGGCCTCTGGAGAATGGGGGTGTCCCTAGACCTCTGGTGTGAGTGGGGTGTCCCTAGACCCCTGGTGTATGTGGGCTGTCCCTGGGCCCCTGGTGTGTGTGGGGGGGAGTGTCCCTTGACCACTGGTGTATGTGTAGGGGTGTCCTGGGGCCCTTGGGGGGGTGTTTCTAGACCCCTGGTGTATGTGAGGGGATGTCCCTGGACCCCTGATAAGTGGGGGAGGTGTCCCTGGACCCAAAGGACACCAAGAGCAGATGGAGAAGCCTTTATTTGGAGAGGAAGGTTAGGGCATCTGTGGGCTTAGAAATTAGGGTGCTTATAGGGATTGTGAGGAGGATCATTAGAGGAAGAGAAGGCTTGGGAGCTGGGGGAGGTCACAGGTCAGGGGTTGGGCCCTGGGTCCCCCACAGTCAGAGCTGCTGAGGCGGCAGGGCCCACAGCGGCAGCTCAGGGCCACAGGGAAGTTGACCATGGGGTCCACCCCAGGTGGGCAGCCAGGGAGCCGGATGGAGGCAAAGCGCAGCTCTCGGTAGGTACACACAGGCTGAGGCACGGGGGGCAGGGCTGCCGGCAGCACACGCACCTGGAGGACAGGGCAGGGGAGCAGTGGGCCTTATTGGGGGCCAAGTCCCCCTGACCATCTCCGAACCAGCCTCCTCATGTCCATAGAAACCTCAACAGCTTCCAGCCCACACAGCCAGCAGTAGCCCCAGACCCCTGCCCAGTGTGCCAGCCCCCCCCCGCCCCCACTCCTGCTGGGTGCTGAAGTGACTGGCAGCTCACCATGCTGGGGCAGTAGCCGGCGCAGATGCTGGTGGTGAAGGTGATGCAGACAGGGCAGGCCTCATTCTCGGCAGCCAGGGTGGCGTTGATGGGCCGGCACAGTGGCCGCGGGGGCCCCCTGGAGGCCCTCACCCCACTTACACTCAGCAGCAGCCACAGCAGCAGTCCCTGGGGCAGAGCCAGTGGCTCAGGTCCAGCCTGCAGCCTTGGCTTGAGCCCCCAAGCACACACAGTGCTCTCAACCCCCCACCCCCATCCCTGACACTGACCTTCAGGGCCCACCCCACAGCTCACATTAAGACCATCCCCTCCCCACCGCGCCTCTGGCTACCTGCTGCCTGCCTGCAGGAAGCCTGAGCTATCCCACCATGCCAGAAAGAAAGCTCTCTACGTACAACATACAAGTCCCAATGCTGTCCCCCTCGGAGCTACTCATGGCCTCAGTGTAGGTGGCCAGGGGCCCCTACAATCTTACCTGACGCGTCTCCATTCTTGATGCTAGCTCTACCCTTTCTACCTGACTTTATACCTGTGGGCTGTGGGGGCGGCAAGGCCACCCTGCAGAGGCAGCAAGCTGGGGTAACCTGGACACTAATCCCCCTGGGGGCGAGAGTCGGCAAGGTCAGGGAGGCACCTGCAAGTGCGGACGGAGGCACTACCCCTTCTCGGTGTGCCCAGACACCACGGTGAGGTGACCTCTCAGACAGCTCGGGCGCCAGAGCCCAGACTAGTGGAGACTGGGAGTGGGGTGCTGAGTCCCATGTTGCTCCAAGCCCAGGGGGTTCTGCAGTGGGCTGCCCTTAAGTGTTAGGCCCTGGGCAGTCCAGGAGTGTCTCCAAACTATGATGCTGGATGAGTGGATCGCGGGCACACAGATGCCCCCCAACCAGAGAGCCAGCCTAGACATCCTCAGCCCCAGCCCCTCCCAGGTCAGAATGCTTAGAGCTGGCCCCAGAAACGGGCGTCTTTTAGGTAACTTTAAACTGGTTGATTAGGGCAAACCCCGTCCCCTCCCCTGCAGGAGGCGTGTCCTGCCAGCGGGTTCCTAGATAGCGTTTAGGGTGGGGGGGCGGGGGAAAGCAGCCACAGGCGCTCTGGGCGTGTCCTGAAGATGCCCCGCCCAGTCCCCGTGGGACTGTCCTATCGGGTGTCCCGCCCGCACGGTGGGCGTGTCGCGGCGGGAGTCCCGCCCGAGAGTTGGGCAGCGGCCTCCCGGGGGCGGGGCCGCCGGCAGATTCCGACTAGCTCCGCCCTGGAGCTCCCGTAGCGGGAGTTCTCTGTGCGGTAGGCTTTCGGCACGCTGTAGATGCTGGGCAGGGGCTTCCGGTGCAGGGCCCAGGGAGTCTCCACCGGGCAGAAGCGGTCAAGTGAGACCAGTGGGTGCAGCGGGAGCTCGTAGGTTTCCTGAGTCAGCGACCTGAGCTCCCGGTAGGGCACCGAAGACGACGGGGGGATTGTACAGTCCACATGGACCGCTGATCCCGGCAAGCACTCCTGGCTGTGGCCCCAGCCCAGAGTCTTCGCTGAGTTGGTCGGCGAGCCTTTAATGGAATATTTGGACTGCTCCTTCCTGTGAGGGGGAAGGAGGAAGGAGGGAGGATGAGGGTAAGGTTTGGACCTCTGATAGGAAGACACGGCACAGGCCCATTGTCTATGTCGAGGCCAGGACACATTTATAGGGACCCAGGACCCCTGAGGAAGGAGATAGGAGGCCTGGGCGTCTGGGTCCTCCGGTACTTCAGGGTAACAGGTCTAACTTGGACACTACAGCTTTGTATGCTTGGAAAGAAGTAACGGGTGTGGGGGTCCACACCGAAAGAGATTCCATCCTAGACTCTCAAGACTGTGCCCCTATGCCTGGAAAACTTTTTGGGGGTTTGCAGACTACCCATCCTTTCCAAAGAACTGAGAGTTGACATTAAGGACATCTAAGTGCTGAAAGAGGTAGGAATTGGGGTTTAAACTTTGATTCTTTTTGTTTGGCAGTACCAGGGTTTGAATTCAGGGTTTTTGAGCTTGCTAGGTAAGTGTTCTACTGTGAGCTTTGGTTCTTGCATGTGCAGGAGTTAATACAATTGAATGAGAAAAGCAGGCTGGGCTTCCAGCTGCAGGTGAGGGACTGGGAAGGGCCCAGCACAGATCAGGAACAACTCACTTTGAGTAGTTGTGGAAATCCTTGGCAGAAGTAGTCAGATACAGCTGACGGCGGTCAAGGCTGCCAGGTTCCAGTACTATTAAGGGCGGGCCAGTCAGCTCCGCCTTCTTTGTCCAGGGAAGTCGTGGCTGATGGAGATTGGGAAAGGACAGGTGGAGCAAGAAAGAGGCTGCATACCCAGTGTATAGCTCTGGGTCTCAGGCTCAGAATCCCTCTTCTTAGGCTTCAAGACATTCCACTCCTCCTTCCCAAAATCAATCCTGCACCAGGCTACTTGTACTTCATTCCCAAAAGAGAACTCTTACGATCAAGCCCCTCACCCTCACCCCGATCCAAACCACTTACTGTTGATCAGTGAACTCACATCCAAGCCCACAGCCATAAGGAAGAAAGTCTTCCCAGTTCTCTCTCTCTCTCTCTCTCTCTGTGTGTGTGTGTGTGTGTGTGTGTGTGTGTGTGTGTGTGTGTGCGCGTGCGCCAGTACTGAGGCTTGAACTCAGGGCCTCTAGCTCTCATTTAGCTTTTTTGCTCAAGGGTGAGGCTCTATTACTTGAACCACACCTCCACTTTCAGCTCTTTGGAGGTTACTTGGTTTATTTGTTTTGTTTTTGTTGCCAGTCCTGGGGCATGGACTCAGGGCCTGAGCTCTGTCCCTGGCTTCTTTTTGCTCAAGGCTAGCACTCTACCTCGAGCCACAGCACCACTTCCGGCTTTTTTCTATATATGTGGTGCTGAGGAATCGAACCCAGGGCTTTATGTATACGATGCGAGCACTTTACCACTAGGCCATATTCCCAGCCCCTGGAGGTTACTTGGAAATTAGAATCTCACAAACTTTTATGCCCTGGCTTTGACCCGAGGTCCTCGGATCTCAGTCTCTTGAGTAGCTAGGGTTATAGACGTGAGCTATAGACAACTGGCTTCTTATTCTACCGTCAGTGAGATTCTTTGTCCTGGCACTGGGTCTAACCTACCCCCACTGCCCATACTGACCCTGGCTCACCAAGCCCCCATCCACCCCAAGTCCCCTTCCACCTAGCTCCCAATCTCAGATTCCAGCGTTTCTGAGGGCTTCTTCTTGCCCCTCCCAGACCTTCCTAATTCTAACCCCGCCCCCAGGCCCCTTGGCCGCGCCCCCAAGCGCAGAATTACTGGCTTGGGGGTCCCCCCAAGCGTCTCCCACTTGGCACCCGAGGGCGGGCTCTCTAAGCTACCTCGGGAAGTCCCTTCTGGCGGCCCGGCAGCTCCAGGCCCGGGGGGCTCACGAAGAGGGGGTCGTAGTTGTCCAGGGAGGGCCAGCTCAGGAACTGGGCCTTGGTCTCGCTGCTGTGGTATTTGGTGGTCAGAGGCCGGCGCCAGCCGCGGCGCCTGAGCTGCGGGAACCCCAGAGACGCACGGTGGGCGACGGGGGCGCCGAGAACCCGATCCCCGCTATCCACCCCGGCGCCCCCGCGGGCTCCGGACCTTCTCCTCTAAATCCTTGATCCCCAACGTCCGCGAGGGGTGCGCAGGCTCCGTGGCCCGGGGCTGCTCGTGGGGCCCGACGCGGGCTTTGAGCTGGTACGCCGCGCTGGAGGTGGTCTCCCACCTGCTGAGGACCTCATCGAAAGCCATGATGCGCGGGTGCTCCTTCCCGGCGATGGGCAGGTTCGCCACCACCGTGGACTGGCAGGGGGACGCCGGGATGAGGACCCGGGGTCCATTCACCCGCCCTCCCGCCCCGTCCGGGCCAGGCCCCTCCTCTCCTGGGGACTCCTGGCCCCGCCTCCACCCACCGCCTGGGTGTCCGGATCCCAGGCCCCTCCCTCCGCCCTGCGTCCTCTCACCTGTACGGTCATCGGCGGGAAGACCCCGGGTGGGATATAGTGGTGGCCAACCCCGCTGCTGGTGAGGTGCCACTTGGGCCACGTTCCAGGCAAATCATGTTCAGCGAAGGAAGAATAAAGAGGGCCATAGCGCAAGGCCATGGTCCCAGCCCGAGACCCTCTAGCCAAGCCCGCTGGGTTTGTTGTCCTTGTTGCCGTAGGTGACAGAACCCGCCCAGCCGGTCAAGAGCCTGTGGGCCTGAGGATGGATAGAACCAGGACTGGACAGGAGGACAAAGACCGCAAGAGGGACACGGAACTGTCTACATAGGGAAAGGGTGTGGGGGAGGGGGTCCTAGATTGAGGAGGGCAGGAAAGGGGGTGAGGGAGGGGGAGGAAGTAAGAGGTCAAGGTTGCAGACGGAGAGGGGCAGGGCGATAGACAGAGGGCTAGACATAGGCAGATGCTGAGGAGGGAAGCAGACAGAGAGACATCCCCCTCCCCATTAGCCCATCATGGAATCCATGGGAAACACCCTCTTTTCTAAAGGACCCGAATCTTCTGGCTGCCTCTACACACACACACACCACCCTGCCAGGCTTGCCCACCTCAGGGTAACGATTTCCAGACATTCCAGGGTTCTCCCACCCTCCCTGTGTGTGCAGAAGTCAGCATCCGCGCCTGCTGTCTGGCCTGCCTTTGATTTGGCTGAAAACTTCCACCTGGGTATGGGGGGGAGGGGTAAAATATTTAGCAAAAAAGAAGGGTGTGCATTACTAACCTAGAGACAAGAGACAGGAAGTTAGGGAGACAGAGAAGGAGGGGAGGGTGGAGAGGACTGGGAATAAGAAGACAAGAGGCTGAGCCCCCACAGTGTGTCAGGATCCTGTCTCTGGGGGGCTGGAGGAGCTGGGCATGGGGGGTGTCAGCATCCGTAGCACACCTTGATCCTAAAGGATGTGTGAAAGCCAGGTGGGTGGGCACTAACTACTCAAGAGGCCAAGATCCAAAGGTCAAGGTTTGAAGCCAGCCAGAGCAGAAAAATCCATGAGACTCTTTATCTCCAAATAACTAGCAAAAAGCCAGAAGTGGAGTTGTGGCTCAAACAGTAGAGTGTCTTCCTTGAGCAAAAAAGTTAAGGGAGGGCTGGGGATATAGCCTAGTGGCAAGAGTGCCTGCCTCGGATACACGAGGCCCTAGGTTCGATTCCCCAGCACCACATATACAGAAAACGGCCAGAAGGGGCGCTGTGGCTCAAGTGGCAGAGTGCTAGCCTTGAGCGGGAAGAAGCCAGGGACAGTGCTCAGGCCCTGAGTCCAAGGCCCAGGACTGGCCAAAAAAAAAAAAAAAGTTAAGGGACAGTAGATCCAGGCTGTAAGTTCAAGCCCCAGTACTGGCACAAGCATGTGCGGGTGCACGCACCCCCCTCCCCACAAAGCCATGAGTTACAAGAGGGGTAATACATGAAGGGTTATTCTGAGAATCTGGGAGCTCCCTTTAATACCTCTTCAACATTCAATATAAACAGATTTGCTAAGTCTTCTTCCTTCCTTTTCACTCTCCAGAATGTCTTCATGCCAGCCCATTCTGATGCCGCCTTTCCCAGCCTGAACCTGGTCTCACCAACCCCATTCCATTAAGGGGTTTCCCCACCCCTTCTCAAAGCCTATAAGTGTTCATGACTTCTGCCAGGGCAGGCCCATTGGTCACAACCCACGTCCTGTGCAAATGGACAACTTTGAGATCTATTTCATTCTTAGTGTAGGAGAAAGGTTGCAACAGGAGAGGAAGGCTGTCACCTGACTCCAGCTCTCTGCCTGGGCTTGAATTCTCCCCTGCCATACTCCCTATGTGACAGGCATCTTACTTCCTCAAAAGAGAATACTGTATTCCAAGAATATGTGTCATTCTGACCAAGCAGGATTTCTATTTATTTATTTATTTATTTTTACTTTTTATCAGCCACGAGGCTTCAACGTGGGGCCTGGGCACTGTCCCTGAGCTCTTTGGCTCAAGACCAGCCCTCTATCCCTTTGAGCCACAGCACCATTTCTGGTTTTCTTGTGCTTAATTGGAGATGAGAGTCTCAGGAAGGGCTGGGAATGTGGCTTAGTGGTAGAGTGCTTGCCTAGCATGCATGAAGCCCTGGGTTCGAGTCCCCAGTACCACATAAACAGAAAAATCTGGAAGTGGCACTGTGGCTCCAGTGGTAGGGCGTTAGCCTTGAGCACAGAGAGACTCAGGGACAGAGCTTAGGCCCTGAGTTCAAGCCCCAGGACTGGGGGATTGGGAGGAAAAAAAAAAGAATCTCAGTGTCTTTCCTGCCCAGGCTGGATTTGGACCTCGATCTTCAGATCTCAGCCTCCTGAAGGGCTAGGATTACAGAGCCACCAACACTTGGCTAGGATTTCTCATTGAAACCACCTGCTTTCAGATATGTCAGGGCTTTCTGTAGACCAGGTTCTCAGGTCCTCTGGCCACTTCCTTGCATGGTCCTGCATCTACTCTACCCCCCAACTTCTGGACATATCTTCCCTCATGTGGCTCTCTCCCAGAGTGGGCCAGGGCAGCTTCTTTTGAAATCAAAGGGTCACAATCGAAGAGTAATGTATTACCATGGATAAATAAGAGGCACTCAGAAAATATTCGCTATTATTATTGTCATGATCATTATTACCCTCAAGTTCCTCCAGGAGAACTCCTATTCATCCTTTGAAACCCCATTTGATTTCATCACACATCTTGCAAATGAAAGCTCTCAAAATAGGAGATGTTTGATTCCATGACCACTTAAGGTTCCAAACAGAAGGCTCTTTTCAAAGCAGCCAGGCCATTCCTGAGGTCATTTAGCGTCCAGCTCTTCTTCTTTTTCTCTGCCTGTTCAGTTCTGGGGCCTGCGCCTCAGGCCCGGCCTGTCCGACTGAGAAGGGTGCAGACGCAGGCAGTATCAATTCGAATCCACCTCCAGCCCACACGGCCCTGGGCATCCACAGTCAAGGCCCGCACGTAGGACTGCTTGGCCTTGCATTCAGACACCCAGTGCCTCCGGTCCACTCCCCGGCAGCCCCCTCCACCCACACCAGCGCCACCTTCTCCAGTACTATTAGCTTTGCAGCGAGTCTCAAAGAAATACTGTCGGAGGGGGCTGCCACCAGCCGCGGGCACCTCGCCCAGCACCTCCACCTCGCGTCCTCTCAGGTCCACAGCCGTCCGACGGTCAGTCACCCAGCCGCTCACTGCATCACAGACAGCCAGCTCACCCCGGCGACTGGCCGGGGCCGACTCACTCACCCCACGACGACTGCGGTTGGCTGGGGCACCAGCTGGCTCCCCAAAGGCCCCAGCTTCCAGCAGAAAGAGCAGAGGGGGCCCAGCAGGGGCGCCCCTGGACAGGGCTACTCGAGGGGACAGCAGGTCCCACTCAGGAGCTGGGAAGGGGGGTAGAGTTGAAGGTGAAGAGTGGGGCTCCATTGGGACACTGGGGAGGAGGAAGAGGAGGAGGATGGGGAGGGAATAGAGGGGCTTGGGGAGCATCTCTTGACCACCTGGGGGTAGAAGACAGAGAGGGCTGGGGTTAGATAAGGGAGTGGAAATCTATGGAGAACAGAAGTTGTGAATCTCAGAACCATGGGGAAGCACTGGGGGAGGGGGGACACATTCTAGATCTTGGGTGATGCTCAACTTCTAGACTAATAAAAATTACCTTAAAGTTATTACTTAAGAGCCAAGGAAGGGGCTGGGGATATGGCCTAGTGGCAAGAGTGCTTGACTTGTATACATGAAGCCCTGGGTTCAATTCCCCAGCACCACATATACAGAAAATGGCCAGAAGGGGTGCTGTGGCTCAGGTGGCAGAGTGCTAGCCTTGAGCAAAAAGCAGCCAGGGACAGTGCTCAGGCCCTGAGTCCAAGCCCCAGGACTGGCAAAAAAAAAAAACCAAGCAAATGAAAAAGAGGCTCAGAAAAACTTAAGGATTTGTGCCCAAGCGTGGTGGTTCACACCTGTAATCCCAGCTCCTCAGGAAGTGGAGGTGGGAGAATCCCAGTCCAGAGCCGGCCTAGGCAAAAGTGCCAGAACTTAATGAAAAATAACGAAAGCTAAAAAAAAAAAAAGTGGCTAGAGGTTAGAGGTGTGGCTTAAATGGTAGAGTGCTTACTTCACAAAAGGCTTTGGGGGGGCTGGGAATATGGCTTAGCGGTAGAGTGCTTGCCTAGCATGCATGAAGTCCTGGGTTCAATTCCTCAGTACCACATAAACAGAAAAGGCTGGAAGTGGCACTGTGGCTCAAGTGGTAGAGTGCTAGCCTTGAGCAAAAAGAAGCCAGTGGCAGTGCTCAGGCCGAGTCCATGACCCAGGACCAGGAAAAAAAAAAAAAAAAAGGCTTTCGTTTCAAATCCTAGCACTAAAACGAGAGTTAAGACTTTGTACCAAGTCATATAGCCAAATGGGACTTGAACCTGGTCTGAGCAACTCCACTCTGCCCTTCAGCCTCCACAAACCTCTAAGAAACTTGAGTCCTGTGGGCTGGAATCTGAGGGAGAGTGAGAAAACCAGACACAGGCAGGTGCCTGTCATCCTAGCCACTCAGGAGGCTGAGATCTAAGGAATGAGGTTGGAAACACAGGAGCAGGAAAGTCTGTGAGACTCTATCTCCAGTGAACCACCAAAAGCCAGAAGCCGAGCTGTGGCTCAAGTGACAGAGTGCTAGCCTTGAGCACAAAAGTTCAAGGACAGCACCCAGGCCCTGAGTTCAAACCTCAGGACAGGCACAAAAAGTGAAATAAAAGAAAGAAAGCCAGAGGAGGCCCTCCTTTTGTACAGTCTGCTTTCCTGTGTGTGAATGGGACCCGGGGCTGGGAGAAGCTGGCAGGAAGGTGATCTTGGTCTCTTTCTACCGCATTCTAGATGCCTGGAGAAGACTGGGAAGCAGTAGGTGATTACCAGACCTGTCAGCACTTCCTCCACCTCGGAGCTCCTGGGATGGGGACCCTCAGACTCTGTGGGGCCCCTGAGGACGACACAGGTAGCTCCCTCCTTGCTGACATCTTAGGGGAGGGAGGGCAGCCACCTGGGCAGGAGGAGAGGAAGGAGGGGGGAGAGAAGGGAAGAGACAGGTTATATAGGTAGGTGGGAGAGAGGTCCAGACTCCCCCACCCCAAACTACCCCCTTTCCCCTCCCACCGCGGAATTCCTCTACAAGTGTAAGGTACCCAAGCCAAGGCCCCGCCCCTCCCCAGGTGATGGCTCCCGGCTGGGATGGATGGGCAGCAGATGGGAGGGGGAAGACAGAGGAGGGGAGACACGTGGCGGAGGATGAAGGAGGCTGGGAAACATTACCGCCTCCCCCCACCCTGCTCCCCACTCCCTCTTTCTCTCCATCTCCCAGGCGGAGAGGGGGCGGGGCTGGCCTGGACACCGGGTCCCCGCCGGCCCACGCCCCCAGGAGCCCTGGGTCCCCGAGGCTCTTTCCTGGAATGTTCCCTCCTCGCAGGACAGGCCAGGGCCCGCCCAGGAACTCCACCAGCACATACCTGGAGCGGCGGCCTGCCCCGGCGCGGGGGAGATGGAAAAAGAGGGAGGCGCACAGGTTGACCCAGCCCGGACAGAGGAGGCGGCCTCCGCCCTCAGACGAGGCGTCCCGATCCTTCAGCGCCGGGCGCGGCGCTTCCCACGGCCCACACCCCGGGCGTCCGAGCCGCCCACCCCGGTCCCCACCAGGAGTTCAGGTTCCCCCACCCCTGCAGCGCCCACCTCCCCCCCCCAGCGCCCACCTCCTTCCCCCCAGCTCCCACCTCCCCCGAACGCCCACCTCCCTCCCCCCAGCGCCCACCTCCCTCCGGGCGTCCGAGCTGCCCACCCCTTGCCCCCATCAGGAGTTCAGGTTCCCCCCCCCCAGCGCCCACCTCTCCCGCAGCGCCCACCTCCCTCCGTCCCACCCAGTTCTGGAGACCAGGCACCCCGGTACTTAGACATAATCCGCCCCCCGATGTGGCCCGGGGGACCCCTGACTCGAGTCCGCGCCGGGAGAGCCCGCTCCATCGCGGGCGCCGTTCCCCCTTGCCTCAGTTTCCTCCGCCAAGCTCCGCCCCCGCCCGTGCCGGCCCCGCCCCTCCCTGCCCAGGGGCAGGGCGACCCCGACGCGGCGGTCTCGGGGAGGCGCCCGGCACTCCTACCTGGGGCTCCCGTCTCTGCTCCGGGCGCCCCGGCGCCTCCACCTCGGGCTCCGGCTCGGGGGACCTCGGCGGCCGGCGGGCTGCGCGCGGCTCGCGCTCCGAGGGCCTGGGTCGGGGGCGGGGCGGCGCCCGACGGCGGAGGAGGGGCGGGGACCCCGCCTTACACTCGCGTGCCTAGACCTCGGAAGCCGGGCCTGACCGGCCCAGGAGTTCAGGCCCCAGCCTCCTCCTGCAGCCCTAGGGGCGGGAACCCCAGCCTCCTCCCTCAGCCCCAGGGGGCCCGAACCCCAGCCTCCTCCCTCAGACCCAGGGGTCTGGACCTCAGCCTTCTTTCCCTCAGACCCAAAAGTTCGGATCCTAGTCCCCTCCCTCAGACAAGGAAGTCCAGACCCCAGCCTCCTCCCTCAGACCCAGAGGTCACAGATCCTAGCATCCTTCCTCAGACCCAGGACTCTAGACTCCAGCCTCCTTCAGTCCCAGAGGTCCAGATCCAGCCTCTTCCCTCAGACCCAGGGGTCCAAACCCCAGCCTCCTCCTTCAGACCCAGGGGTCCAGACCCAGCCAGTTCTCTCAGACCCAAGGGTCTAGGCTCCAATTTCCTCCCTCACGCCCAGGGATCCAGGCCCCAGCCCTCCTCCCTCAGACGGAGGACTCAGGCTGGGAATCCGAGGGGTCTCTGCAAGTTCAGCATCCAGGGCAGATTCCCACCCTCTCCCAGGAGCCTTGGCAGACATTAACCAGCTGGGCTGGGGTAGTGATAAGGCTTGACGCCCAGAGGCAGTGGATGTGGGGGGCTCTTCCACAGAGCCTTCTCTCCTGGAATTTCCTGGGTGGGGACTGGAGAAGGGGGTCTTGTCCTGAGCTCAGATAAGAGAAATCCAAGGTATTACAGGACTGGAGACAAAGATATGTTTTTTTAAGTGACCTTATGTTTAAATGACCTGCCTTGAGAAATCGTGAATAGTTACAGATGTGGGAGGGAGGAGGCAAGGGGACTGGGACCATGAAAAAGGGGAACAAAGACCTAGAGTGGGGGTTGGGAACAAGAGATCCAGAGAGGGAGAGAGGCCCCAAGAACCCCACAGAGCTGCAGGCACACTGAGGAAGCCAGATGAGGCGAGACATGGGGGCCATTTTTTTTTTTTTTTTTTTGGATGGCAGGGACCTTTTACCCTACCACACCTCCACCCTGGCACTCATGGCTCCCCTCCCCCTGAACTATATTTAGGGGGGAAAATGACACCTGCCTTGGAGGGGGGTCACCCAGCACCTCTCCCTCTGACTAAATATAGCATGGCAAGGTGGCAGGAAGGGTGTCCCCGGATTAGGGTGTTCCCCTCCTGTCCCCTGCGCCCTGCCAAGGAGACTCAGAAGGCATTGCAGTTGTTTACTGGAGGTGGGGAGGCCCACTTCCCAGGCTTGGGTGTCCATTCCTGTCACCTCTGACCTCATCACTCCCTACCAAAATGGACTTGGGACTTATAGTCTGTGGTGAATTTTAGGGATGAGCTTTCAAAAGGAAACAATCTCTGGTCCCCCTCTTTCTGGGCCTCTGCCCTCTCTTTCTGGTTCTGTCCTGCTCTCTTCCTGGGTCCTCATCTCTGGGATCTTTTGATCTTCCTCTTCCTGGATCTTGGATCTCTGTTTCCCTTCCTCCCTCTTCCCCTCCCCCCCCCCCCGTTTCTCTCTGTCATCTCTAGGTGTCTGTCCTCTCTTTCTGAATCTCTCTTCCCACTACTGTACCTTCTCTGCTACTAGAGGGAAAAAGGTGGTTGGGCCAGGCAATCAGCTCATACCTATAATCCTAGCTACTCAGGAGGCTGAGATGTAGATTGTGGTTCCAGGCCAGTTGGGGCAGAAAAGCCCCAGAAACTATTTCCAAACCAACCAGCAAAATGCCTGACTGCTGGCACAGCTCATGTGGTAGAGCACCAGCTGTGAGCAATAAGTCAAACAAGATTAAGAGGCCTTGAACTTCCCAACAGAAAAAAGGGGAAAGGAAAAGGTAATTGGGTAAACTGTGCAATTTCTGAACTGAATTACTTCCTGACATTTTGCTTCTCTCTTCTTTTTCCTTAGTGTGTATGTGTGTGTGTGTGTGTGTGTTAATACTGGGGCTTGAACTAGGGCCTTGTGCTTTTGCTTTGGCGTTCTTGTACACGGCTGATGCTCTATTGCCAGAACCATGTCTCTTACCGAGTTTTTGTTTGCTAATTGGAACTGGAGTCTGCCCCATTTTCTGCCTGGGCTGACTTCTGGGTCTCAGCCTCCTGAGTAGCAAGGATTTCAGGCATGAGCCACTGATGCCAGGCTCCACGCAGGTGTTTGAACACTTAGGGCCTGGGGCTGGGAATGTGGCTTAGCGGTACAGTGCTTGCCTAGTGTGCATGAAGCCCTAGGTTTGATTCCTCAGCACCACATACACGCAAAAAACTGGAAGCGGTGCTGTGGCTCAAGTGGTAGAGTGCTAGCCTTGACCAAAAGGAGGCCAGGGACAGTGCCCAGGCCCTGAGTCCAAGCCCCAGGACTGGCCAAAAAAACCCGAAAAATCCTTAGGGCCTTATAATACTTAGGCGGGGCTCTCTGCTTGAGCCACGCCCCCAGGCTCCTTCCCTGCACTCTGATTGGTTAGGTGTATTCGAAGGGAGATGTGTCCTCAAATCAGTTCTTCTCTGAGAACTTGGTGGTGACTCTAAGAGTTTGTAGGACCAAAAAAGGGGGAGGGGGGCAACAATAATAACAAGAGCACTCTGGAAACCATTTGATACGTTTTAATAAATTAATACAAGTACTTTGAATGACATTTGGCTCATAGGAAGCCCTATGTGTGTTAGTGACTACACCCTCTTCCTCTTTTTCCTCTTCCTCCCCCTCCTCCTCCTATTCCTCCTCCTCCTCCTCCTCCTCCTCTTCCTCCTATTCCTCCTCTTCCTCCTCCTCCTCCTCCTCCTTCTCCTCCTCCTCCTCCTCCTCCTCCTCCTCCTCCTCCTCCTCCTCCTCCTTCTCTTCTTGGCCTTTAGTCCTGAGAGACTGAAATGTTTGGCCTTGCCCTATTGGGTCACAGCATCCTCTCTGAATATTAGCCTTCTGATCAATCAGACCAGAAGCCACTGACCTTGGGAGGTCCTGGTGCCCAGGCAGGCTGTGGGGGTGGTGGAGTCAGGCAGCCTGTCGCAAATCCTCACCAGGTGACCTTGGCAAGCCTTGGCCCTGATGAGACTCAAGTTTCTCTCCTGGAAAACACACCAAGTCCCCCAGGCTATCTGACGGCCTTCCTGAGGTAACAGAGGATGATGGGTGACGCATCCGGACTCGAGCTCTGGTTATGGTTGGGAAAACTGAGACGTCACGTGTTTCTTAACACTCAGGGACACCAAGGGCTTTCTGCCTTTTTTGATTCTTGCTTCTTTTTCCTCTCTCTTTCTATGAAGCTCTAGTCTCCAGCGTTGATGACTGTGGTCCTCCACTGAGGTGTCTGACCTCCTCTTCTCATTTTGGGTCTCTAGATCCCTTTTGGAGTGTATGTCTTTTCTCTGAATCTCTGACCCTCTTTCGAATTCTTTTTCCCTCCACTGGGTCTCTATTTCCTTCTCAATGTGCCTCTCAGTCTATCTCCATCTCTCTGCCTCCTCTGCCTCTGCCTCTGCCTCTGTCTCTCTGGGTCTGTATTCCCCCAATACCCTCTGTACATGGTTGGACAGTATACAGGTCTTTTCCTGTTTTCTCATCCCCAAGTTTCCAGTTCCATGTCTCGGTACCAACCAACAAAATAGGAGTTTGTTTGACAAAACAAAGCAGAGGTTGAATAAGCAGTCAGAGATCTCTAAATTCCTAGTTCATTGGGAGCCCCTTTAAATAAGCAAGTGACTCCAGAGATAGAGAGTCCAGCCCGACCCCTACAGTGAATAACACAGGACAGGCTGTTTCAGGCCCTTCACCTGATTCGTGATATACAAGTGCTTTCTTGCCCAAAGCTGTGATCCTCGCCACTTGACATGGAGTCTCACACAAAGTTGAACTCAGCCCAACGTTTCTGCTGGGTTCACTCAATGCTACACTTCAGCCTGGCTCCATGAGCCATGACTGAGAGACAGTCGTGGAGCCCAACAGAACCGACTGACGTGGTCATCCACTTCAACTCCAGGTGGCCCTGAGCAGCTTCCAGCCATGAGACTCAACACTCAACTCAGCCCAACAGAACTCCATTGCCTTCAGGAACCCATTCCAAGCCCACTTGGCATGACCTGGCACACTCTCATACCGTGGTGATTATCTTTCTACACACCCCCTCAGGAAAACACAAAGGCAGGAAATCCTCAGCATGTCTCAGTGCAGCTCACCAATACCCACCTGCTCATGTAATCATCTCAGCATGGCCATGGTGACCCCTTGATCAGACCCAACATGGCCCTGGGGAGATTCAAACTCACCGAATCCTGCCCTAGAGCACATGGACAAGACTTACTTTCATTCACCTCCATGAAATACAAACCAAGTCACACTATAACAGGACAGGATTACCCCTGTCTCAACACGTACCTCCAAAAGATGCCACGAGCTTTGTACAGCTCTGAAACAGGAACCAATGCTCTACAAACTGTGGCCATTCATTGCTCCCACAGGAGTCACCAAATCATACAACTCAAGACCCCATTCATTCTCATTTATCCTAGTTCTTCCTAAACTGGATCCCTCCCTGCTGCCCTTCCTCCCTCCCTCCCTCCCTTCTTCCTTCTCTCCACAGAGGTGTGAGGTCTTACACACCTCAGGCTGTCCCTCCTCACACCTCAGTGACCAGGTGTTTCCCAGGGGGGGCCCACAGTGGAGGGGGGAGCTCAGGCACTTCTCCATCCACCAATCCCCCATTAGCCTTGCCCTCCAGTGTGGCACAGGGCTGTGTGTCCACATGGCTGTACATCCCAGCCTCTTCGCCTTCTGTCTCTCGGTGGTAAAAGTAGCTGAAGTTGGATACTATGACTGGTACAGGTAAGGAAATGGTCAGCACTCCGGCAATGGCACACAGAGAGCCCACTATCTTGCCACCCACAGTGACTGGCGCCATGTCTCCATAGCCAACGGTAGTCATGGTAACCACCGCCCACCAGAAGGATTCAGGGATGCTGGTGAAATGAGTGTCCGCCCGGTCAACTTCAGCAAAATACACTGCGCTGGAAAAGAGGACCACCCCAATAAAGAGGAAGAAGATGAGGAGGCCCAGCTCACGCATGGAAGCCCGAAGTGTCTGACCCAAAATCTGCAGGCCCTTTGAATGTCGAGATAGCTTGAAGATGCGGAAGACACGCACCAATCGGATCACCCTCAGGATGGCCAGGGACATGGCAGGTTGACCCACCCCCCGCTGCCGGGCCAGCTCAGTGCCCAGTGCCACAAAGTAGGGCAAGATGGCCACAAAATCGATGAGGTTCATCACGTTCTTGAAGAAGACTGCTTTGCTTGGGCAGGCCACCAGGCGTACCAGCAGCTCAAAGGAAAACCAACAGATGCAAAGTGTCTCCACCACAAAAAATGGGTCACTGAAGGGCAAGCGGGGTGGAGTTCCAGGCATGGGACTGGAGCCATTCAGCCGAGCTGGGAACTGTGGGGAGGAAAGAGAGGTCAAGGTGGGCCAGGCCAGAGCAGGGACTCTGGGGTAGCCCTAGTCTGTGTTTAAATTTCCAAGTTCTTGCTACAGACTGGGTCAGTAGAGACTGAAGCCCAGAGACTTGGCTTTCTTCCTTTCTTCACGATTGGTTTTTGTTTTGTTTTTTCTTTTTTTCAAATTTTTATTATCAAACTGATGTACAGAGAGGTTACAGTTTCATACGTTAGGCATTGGATACATTTCTTGTACTGTTTGTTACCTTGTCCCTCATCATGATTGGTTTTTGTAGCCCTAGTCTGTGTTTAAATTTCCAACTTCTTGCTACAGACTGGTCAGTAGAGACTGAAGCCCAGAGACTTGGCTTTCTTCCTTTCTTCACGATTGGTTTTTCTTCGCAGGGCCTCAGACCTCAGCCCCACCTCCACTCTAGCTCTCTGGCTTCATGTTTGGGCTTGCATACCTCCACCCCATCCTTTCCATTCGTCTCTGCCAGCTGAACAGACCCTGGAGTTTCAGACTGTCCTTTTCCCTACGGCTTCAGAGTGTGTGTGTGTGTGTGTGTGTGTGTGTGTGTGTGTGTGTGTGTGTGTGTGTGTTCTGGGGTTAAACTCAGGGCTTGGGTACAGTGTCTTAGCTTTTTTTGCCCTACCACTTGAGATGTACCTCTACTTGTGGCTTCAATAAGGTCTTACTATGTAGCAGATTGACCTTGAACTCCAGATCCTTCTGCCTCAGGCCCACACGCGCTGGGATTATGGGCATGCAACACTACACTCAGCTAAGGCTTTGCTTTTTGCTGGTCCCCACCCCAAGACCCCTCACTCTGCAGGTGGGTTTGTCACCTACTGCTCCCCTATTTTATGACAGGGCAGGTGGTCCTCCTTAGATCCTAGATGTCGCTCCCCCCCGCCCCCCGCCCAACGTTTAGAGGCAGAGTCCTAGGTCAGTACTTCTACCCCCCCACCTCAGCCCCTTGCCCTACCTTCTGATAGGCCAGGTCCTCTAGAAGACCGCCCATTTCCACCCATGAGGCCCGCCCCTTCTGCCCTCAGGTTCCACCCTCATCCATCCAGACTCCATACCTATCCATCCAGCCCCCACCCCACCTCCCGCATCCAGGCTCTGCTCCACCCAGGTTCCACCCCTATCCACCCAGGACCCACCCCTCATCATCCAGAGGCCATTCCTCTTCATCCAGACCCCGCCCATCTCCATCCAGGCCCCTCCCATCTCCGTCCTGGCCCCGCCGCTCACCGGACCGGCAGCCGCGGCTGCAGCCAGGGCAGCGAGCCCTGCGTCGTCGCGTTCGTCGCGGAAGTCCGGCAGCGTCTCCAGGCAGAAGACGACGATGGAGACGAGGATGACGAGCACGGAGACGACGGCCAGCACGCGCGCGGCCTGCGAGCTCTCGGGGAACTCGAAGAGCAGCCAGAGCTGGCGCGCGAAGGCGCGGCTGGGCAGGGGCCGCTCGGGCGGCACGGCGCAGCCCTCGTCCTCGCGCAAGCGCGCCAGGGCGGCGGCGCCCAGCCCGTAGAAGGCCACCTCCTCCAGGAAGACGTCGAGCGGCACGTGCGCCGGCCGCCGCAGCCGCCCTCCCGACTGGTAGTAGTAGAGCACGGCGTCGAAGCTGGGCCGGTGGCGATCGAAGAAGTACTCGCGGCGCGCGCCATCGTAGAAGCGACTGCGCCGGGCTGGGTCCCCGAGCAGCGTGTCCGGGAAGCGGCCCAGCGTGCGCGCCCGCGTCTCGAAGCGCAGCCCGGCCACATTGAGCACCAGCCGCTCGCAGCAGCCGCACGGCGGCGGGCACCGCGGCTCCATAGCGCGCGCAGCCCCGGAGACCCACGGACAGACGTGTGGCCCCGACGTCCCCGGCCCGCCGCCGCCGCCGCCGTCCCAGCCCCAGCCCGGTGTCTGGTGTCCGGTGTCCGCGCGTAAAAATAGCCCGGCCCCGTCCGGCCAGGGCGCGGGGGAGGGGGCGCCGTGACCCCGGCGGGGCGGAGGGCGGCCGGGCGCCCTCTGCCGGGACTCGGGTCCTCCCCAAGCCGCGCAGCGCAGGTTCGGGCCAGTCCTCTTGGGGGTGCGGGCGGGCGTGGGGCAGGGATCCCCGCGCCTGTCTGCAATGGGGAGCGCGGCCGGGGTTGGGGCCGGCGATCCCCGCGCCTGTGTCCTCCATTGGGGGGCTCGGGCGGGGTTGGGGCAGGCGATCCCTGCTCCTGTCCGCATTGAGGGTCGCGGGTGGGGTTGATGCAGGCGATCCCCGCTCCTGTCCGCATTGGGGGGCGCGGGCAGGTGTAGGGCAGGCGATCTCCGCGCCTGTCCGCCTTGAGGGGTGCGGGCGGGGTTGGGGCAGGCAATCCCCGCGCCTGTCCTCATTGGGGAGCCCGGGCGAGTGTGGGGCAGGGGATCCCCGCGCCTGTCTGCAGTGGGGAGCGCGGGCGGGGTTGGGGCCAGCGATCCCCGCGCCTGTGTCCTCATTGGGGGGGTCCGGGCGGGGTTGGGGCAGGCGATCCCCGCTCCTGTCCGCATTGGGGGGCGCGGGCAGGTGTAGGGCAGGCGATCTCCGCGCCTGTCCGCCTTGAGGGGTGCGGGCGGGGTTGGGGCAGGCAATCCCCGCGCCTGTCCTCATTGGGGAGCCCGGGCGAGTGTGGGGCAGGGGATCCCCGCGCCTGTCTGCAATGGGGAGCGCGGGCGGGGTTGGGGCCGGCGATCCCCGCGCCTGTGTCCTCATTGGGGGGCGCGGGCGAGTGTGGGGCAGGGGATCCCCGCGCCTGTCTGCAGTGGGGAGCGCGGGCGGGGTTGGGGCCAGCGATCCCCGCGCCTGTGTCCTCATTGGGGGGTCCGGGCGGGGTTGGGGCAGGAGATCCCCGCTCCTGTCCGCATTGGGGGGCGCGGGCAGGTGTAGGGCAGGCAATCTCCGCGCCTGTCCGCCTTGAGGGGTGCGGGCGGGGTTGGGGCAGGCGATCCCCGCGCCTGTCCTCATTGGGGAGCCCGGGCGAGTGTGGGGCAGGGGATCCCCGCGCCTGTCTGCAATGGGGAGCGCGGGCGGGGTTGGGGCCGGCGATCCCCGCGCCTGTGTCCTCATTGGGGGGGCGCGGGCGAGTGCGGGGCAGGGGATCCCCGCGCCTGTCCTCATTGGGGGGCGCGGGCGAGTGTGGGGCCGGCGATCCCCGCGCCTGTGTCCTCATTGGGGGGCGCGGGTAGGGTTGGGGAAGGCGATCCCCGCTCCTGTCCGCATTGGGGGGCCCGGGCAAGGTTAGCCAAGCCAAGTTCTTCTTTTGTTTGTTTAGTTATTTTCTTTTGCTTTGTTTTCAGAGCCGAGGACCCAACTCAGGGTCCTCCACTTACCGGGAAAGTGATCTACTGAGCAAACTAAATCCACAAACTCCGGGAGTCACATATTTCTCTCCATTTTCCCAATTTTGTGGCTGTCTGACCACCTGGGTCTCTGTTGGGTTAGAGATGTATCTCTTAAGTATCTTTTTTATTTTTCTCAAATTTGTAGGCCAGGCTTGTACTTGTAATCTTGTACTTGAACTTGTAATCTTCCTGCCTCAGGCTCCCAAATGCTGAGATTCCAGGTGTGAGCTACCACAGGAACTCCATTGTCTCTGGCTTATGTTTCTGAATCTACTTCCATCCTCCTACCTGTGGCCTCCCTGATAGTTGGGGTTACAGGTGTGTACCATCATACCCTGCTCAATAGATTTGTTTTACACCGCTAAATTGGTAGGTAATTTGTTACAGCAGCAACAGAAAAACAAACATATAGTTAGGATCTCATGCCTCATTTTATTATTATTTTTTTGCCAGTCCTGGGGCTTGAACTCAGGGCCTGGGCACTGTCCTTGGCTGTCTTTTGCTCAAGGCTAGCACTGTACCACTTGAGCCACAGTGCCACTTCTGGCTTTTTCTATATATGTGGTGCTGAGGAATCAACCCCAGGGCTTCATGTATACCAGGCAAGCACTCTACCACTAGGCTACGCTCCTAGCCCCTCCGTTTATTCTTATGTCTTTTAACAATTAAGTATAGATATGTGTGTATGTGTTTGTTAACCTATTTATTGCAGTGCTGGGGGTCAAAACAAGGACTTCCTTCAGGCCTGGCAAACATTCTATTACTGACTTACATTCTCAGTTTTGTATCCATATTCTTTATTATTAGCATAGAGTAGTTGTACAAGGGGGTTCATTTAAGATATTCATACATGTATAAAATGTATCCAAATCAGCTTCACCCAGCTCTATCACTCTCCCTTTCCCTTTTCCCCTTTTTAGAATAATTTTAATGTTTCATTGTACTGTTTTCACACTTGCCACCAACAAATGACTTCCATATTCATCTTCGTTCAATCTCATCTTTTTTTCTCTTGTTACTTTGAAGTGTTTTCCCACATCTTCCACAAGAGGTACAAAGACAGCAAGTTTTTGTTTGTTTTTGTGGGTCGTGGGGCTTAAACTCAGGGCGTGGCCACTGTCCCTGAGCTCTTATGCTCAAGGCTACCTCTCTACCACTTTAAGCCACAGCACCACTTCCAGATTTCTGCTGGCTAATTGGAGATAAGAGTCTCAGAATTTCTTACTTGGGCTGGCTTTGAATTGTGGTTCTCACTCAGCCTCCTGAGTAACTACAGACAGTTCTTGAATATCCGACCCTCTTTCAGTTTTCCCTAATGAGAACATCTGGCCTGTGGTACTACATAAGTTACAACTGACAGAAATTAACATTGGTATAGTAAGATCAGTAGGCAAGTCCTTCTCCAGAATACCAGGTATGTAGTCTCCTCAGTTTTTTGCAATTAGTGACAATTTTTTACTTTTTCCCTTCTTTTTTTTTTTTTTTTGGCCAGTCCTGGGGCTTGAACTCAGGGCCTGAGCACTGTCCCTGGCTTCGTTTTTGCTCAAGGCCAGCACTCTACCTCCTGAGCCACAGCACCACTTCTGGCTTTTTCAGTTTATGTGGTGCTGAGGACTCAAACCCAGGTCTTCATGCATGCTAGGCAAGCACTCTACCGCAACATGGTTTTGTGAATATTTTCATGCAGAGAAAATATTTGGACTATAATCAACCTCATTCATCCTCTTCTTTAGTCTCCCCCTCCTGCTGGTACCTCTCTTCCAAAAGGGTCTGTTTTATTTTCCTATCATTCTTTTTTTTTTTTTTTGGTCGGTCATGGGCCTTGAATTCAGGGCCTGGGCACTGTCTCTGAGCACTTTTTGCTCAAGGCTTGTGCTGTACCACTTTGAGTCACAGCACTATTTCTAGTTTTCTGGTGGTTAATTGGAGATAAGAGTCTCTTGGAGACTTTTCTGCCTGGGCTGGCTTGGAACCATGATCCTCAGATCTCAGCCTCCTGAGTAGATAGAATTACAGGTGTGAGTCACTGGCTTCTGGCTTTCCTGTCACTCTTTTTCAGTGTGGATTGATTACACCAAAAAGTTTGACTATGGTATCTCAGACTGTGTGTATATGTGTGTGTAGTAAATTAAATATATGTATAATTTATGTATGGTTTATCTAAATATATCATTTGTATATATGATTTATATGTATGGCTTATTTATATATGGTATTTCAGACTGTGTGTATATATACATGTATATATATATATTTTAGGATAACCTCTATTGCTTTGTCTGTCCTCCATCCGCTTTATAGATCAAGAACTTTCATTGAGATTACTTATAGCATCACTTTTATTTGTCTTTTATGCCTTAACACTTCTGAAGGACACAGATGAGTTATTTGTGATACTGAGGGCTGTTTGCTCTTAGTGGTATTGGAATTTGAACTTGGGACTTTGAAGTTGCTAAGAATACACTCTTATCACTTGAACTGTATGTCTCCAGCTCTTTCATACTTTGTTTCTCAGGTAGATTCTGGCATCTTCTTTTACTTGAAACAACCTCAAAGTAAGATTCTTTTTTTTTGTTGTTTTTTTTTTTGCCAGTCCTGGGGCTTGGACTCAGGGCCTGAGCACTGTTCCTGGCTTCTTTTTGCTCAAGGCTAGCACTCTGCCACTTGAGCCACAGCGCCACCTCTGGCTGTTTTCTATACATATGGTGCTGGGGAATTGAACCCAAGGATTCATGTATACGAGGCAAACTCTCTTGCCACTAGGCCATGTTCCCAGCCTCAAAGTAAGATTCTTGTACTTTCTTACCTCCTGTGCCCATCTTGTTGCTTGAGATGGGGGTCGCCTTCATTTTTTTGCCTAGCTTGGCCTTAAATTGTGATCTCTGCTACTTGAGTAGTTGGGGTGAGAGTCATGCAGTGCCATACCTGGCCTGGTCAGCTTTTTTTTTTTTTTTTTGCCAGTCCTGGGCCGTGAACTCAGGGCCTGAGCACTATCCCTGGCTTCTTTTTTGCTCAAGGCTAGCACTCTGCCACTTGAGCCACAGCGCCACTTCTGGCCATTTTCTGTATATGTGGTGCTGAGGAATCGAACCCAGGGCAAGCACTCTTGCCACTAGGCCATATTCCCAGCCCCAGGCCTGGACCGTTTTTAAGGGTGTTGTCTGATTCATGTGTGTATGCACATGAGGATGAAACCCAAAATCTTGATCACTAGAAATGTATTCTTGCTCATAATGCTTAACTTCAGTCTATTCAGCCTTTAGCCTCAGTTCACAAATATATATATACACATATATGTACACATATATATACACATATATATACACATATGTGTATATATATTTGTGTATATGTGTATACACATATATGTGTATATACACACATACATATATATGCCACTTCTGTTTTTTTCTATGTATGTGGTGCTGAGGAATGGAACCCAGGGCTTCATGCATGCTAGGCAAGCACTCTACCATTAAGCCACAGTCCCAGCCCCCACAATTATATTTGTGACAGGATCTTATAGTGTAGCCTAGTTGACCTCAAACCCCCTATCCTCCTGCTTCAGTCTCCCAAATGTTGGGATTATAGATGTCCACCACCATACCTAGCTTCCGGTTTAAATTTTATAAGCCAAACAGGTAGTGGAACAAGCTAAACTACATGAGGATATAGTCAGACAAATCTAGAATATGGGTCATTCACCAAGAAACTGGCTTGTATTTGAGGTGGGAGAAAGTAGTACTGATTAAAATGAATGTGTTGCTGGGCATGGGTGGCTTATGCCTGTAATCCTAGCTACTCAGGAAGGAGGCTGAGATCTGAGGATCTCAGTTCAATGCCAGTCCATGCTAGAAAGTCTGTGAGACTCTTTTTTTTTTTTTTTGCCAGTCCTGGGGCTTGAACTTGGCCTGAGCACTGTCCCTGGCTTCTTTTTGCTCAAGGCTAGCACTCTGCCACTTGAGCCACAGCGCCACTTATGGCCGTTTACTATATATGTGGTGCTGGGGAATCAAACCCAGGGCTTCATGTATACGAGGCAAGCACTTTACCACTAGGTCATATTTCCAGCCCCTCTGTGACAATCTTATCTCCAATAAACTACCCAGAAAAAGGCAGAAGTGGAGCTGTGGCTCCACTTGAGTGCTAGCCTTGAGCAAAAGAGCTCAGGGACAGCACTCGC
Source organism: Perognathus longimembris pacificus (assembly GCF_023159225.1). Classification (NCBI taxonomy): domain Eukaryota; kingdom Metazoa; phylum Chordata; class Mammalia; order Rodentia; family Heteromyidae; genus Perognathus; species Perognathus longimembris. Next base: position 23,100,946 of record NC_063180.1, read on the forward strand.
CCTGACTTCAAGCCCCACAACAAACAATGATAACAAAATGTGTTTATTTCATGTCAAACCAAATAAACATGATGAAATATATAAAACTAAATGCAATATGGGAATAATTTCTCTCATTCTAAAGTATTTAGGGGGGAAAGTGAACTGGAATTTACAATAATGGCTCAAGAAAAATACTATGACTTGATAAAGTTGACTTTATTAAACCTTATTATAAACTAATTTTAAGACTTCTAAATAATTAATTTTTTCTGTTATTATAAAGGTGACATACAGAGGGGTTATAGTTACATAAGCCAGAGAGTACATTTTTTTTTTTCCATCATGGGGCTTGAACTCAGGGCTTGAGTGCTGTCCCTGAGCTCTTTCACTCAAGGCTAGGGCTCTCCCACTTTAAGCCACATTTTTACTTCTGGTTTTCTGGGGGTTAATTGGAGATAAGACTCTCACAGACTGCTCAGGCTGGCTGTGACAATCCTCAGATCTCAGCCTCTTGAGTAGCTAGGATTACAGGTGTGAACTACCAGCACCCAGCTGCATGGATCTTTTTTCAATATATTTCCTTTCTTGGCAGTAGAAGGGACCAAAGTGAGGGCCTTGTGGTTGTTAGCCCATTTGAGCTATCCGGCAAGCCCTTTTTGTATTATTGTTTTTGTTTGTTGTTATTGGGCTTTTTTGTTTGTTTTGCCAGTCCTAGGGCTTGAACTTAGGCCTGGGCAGCTTCTTTTGCTCAAGGTTAGTGTTCTACCACTTGAGCCACAGCACTACTCCCAGCTTTTTCTGCTTATGTGGTATTGAGGAATCAAACCCAGGGCTTCATGAATGCTAGGCAAGCACTCTACCACTAAGCCACATTCCCAGCCCTGTAAATAATTTTGGTTCAGACATTTCCTCCACCACTGAGTTCACCTGGAACCTGGAGCCTTCCCATGTCAGCCTATGGAGAAGCTATGATTTGGGGTATGAGACATCTGGCCAGCTTATGTTTTACATTTCTTGAAACAGAAAATAAGCCATTGAAACTTCCCAGTTATTCCTATAATTATTAAAGCAGACAGTGGACTCCATCACCAAAATAATAAAGTACAGGAATATACACCATGAATGAGCAAGCTTACCGCATCTCAACCCAGATAAGTTGATAAGCCCAGCCAGGTTCTGTTTTTTCTTTTTCTTCCTTTTTTTTTTTTTCTGACCAGTCCTGGGGCTTAGACTCAGGGCCTGAGCACTGTCCCTGATTCTTTTTGCTCAAGGCTAGCACTCTACCTCTTTTTTTTTTTTTTTTTTTTGGCCAGTCCTGGGCCTTGGACTCAGGGGCTGAGCACTGTCCCTGGCTTCTTCCCGCTCAAGGCTAGCACTCTGCCACTTGAGCCACAGCGCCACTTCTGGCCGTTTTCTGTATATGTGGTGCTGGGGAATCGAACCTAGGGCCTCGTGTATCCGAGGCAGGCACTCTTGCCACTAGGCTATATCCCCAGCCCCCTAGCACTCTACCTCTTGAGCCACAGCACCACTCTGGTTTTAGTCTCATAGACTTTCCTGGCTCAGCTGGTTTTGAACGGTGATCCTCAGATCTCAACCTCCAGAATAGCTAGGATTACGGCCACTGTTGCCCGGCTCATTTTATTACTACTATTATTATTTAGTCCTGGGCCTTGGACTCAGGGCCTGAGCACTGTCCCTGGCTTCTTTTTTGCCCAAGGCTAGCACTGCCACTTGAGCCACAGCGCCACTTCCAGCCTTTTCTGTTTATGTGGTACTGGGGAATCAAACCCAGGGCTTCGTGTATATGAGGCAAGCACTCTTGCCACTAGGCCATATTCCCAGCCCTTTTATTATTATTTTTTATTCCCAGATTTTCTTTCTAACCAGCCTTTATTCCAAGGTTACCTCAGGGGTAACTTTTTTGGGGGTGGGGTGTGGATGAGGGGGCGGTTCTGAGGCTTAAACTGAGGACCTAGCTACTCTCCCTGAGCTCTTTGTGCTCAAGGCTGGCGCTGTACCACTTGGGCACAGCTTCATTTCTGGTCTTTTGGTGGCTAATTGGAGACAAAAGTCTCTATTACTTTCCAGGCTGGCTCTGAACCGCAATCCTCAGACTTCAGCCTCAGGATTACAGGAGTGTGATATCAGAGCCTGGCTTCCTCTCCTTTTTCAGCTCCAAGAGGAAAAGGTTTTGTCACGTGCTGTGTCTCCCAGAGCTTAACAATGCCAGCACACCGAAGTACCTGACACAGATTCACAGCTGGGCGTCGGCGGCTCACGCCTGTAATCCTAGCTCCTTGGGAGGCTGAGATGTGAGAATAGCGGTTCGAGGCCAGCCCAGGCAGAAAAAAAAAAAATCTGAGACTCTTCAATTAATCGCAGAATAGCCCACTGTGGCTCAAGTGGTAGAGAGCTAGCTTCGAGCGAAAGGAGCTCAAGGACAGTGCCCGGGCCCAGAGTTCAAGCCCAAAGACTGACCGAAAAATATACTGATGTTTCAGCAAACAACTCAGTCGCGCCGTTCACGTACGGACTCTTTGGCCGCGGAGGGATACAGACAGTATCACGAACACATGCGCAAAAGATCCGGGAAGTGCAAAGAGAAAGGGGCGGGGCATCGGGAAGAGACTCACGAAGAGAGGCAGTTGGAGCCCCCAGCGCGGGGTGGAGGCCGGCGCTGGCTGGTTGAGTGCGCCTGCGTGGTGCGACCTCCTGGCAGCCGCGGCCAAGCAATTGAAGAGGCGGGAAGGCGGAGGTAGTAGTTGCGCGCATGCGTCATTCACTTAGCGGGGTGAAGTTGGCTGTGTGGGCGGTGCCTGACGGGAGCAGCGCATGCGCAGTGAGTTGGCGGAGGGATTTCAGACTCGGGCCCACCCCCCCACCCCCCCGTTCCCGTCGTGAGCTGAGGCCGCGCGGGTTGTGAGTAGCGGCCTGGTGCGCGCGCTGGGCTGGCGACCGGGGAAAGAGCGACGCGGGCTCCGAGAGAGTCGAAGCCGGAGTGGGAGTCCTGGTTGCTGAGGGGCCTCCGCAGCCGCCGCCGCGAGCCCCGGGACTAACGTCAGGCCAAGGAGGGCGCCGCGCGGCGGGTGAGTGACCGAGTGGCCTTAAGGGGAACGGAACCGCTACCCACAAGGCCCCGCGGTGCGCCTCAGTCTCTTTCCCCGCGGCCGGACCCCCTTCCCGCGACCCCCCTGAGCACTCTTTGGAGCCCCTTACCCAGAGTCCTCTGGACACTCGCGCCCTCTTTCCTCAGCGACCCTCCCCCCCCCCCACTGCCTTCTGCGTCCTGTACCCACAGGCCCTTGCGGTGTGTTGTCTTTTTTCCTTATCGCCTTTCTGAGATGTCTGGGACCCTTACCCATAATTCCTATCGCTTCCAGTAGCCCAGATCCATTACCCACAAGCCTCTTTTGATGGGGGGGAGGGCGAGATCTGCCCCCTCATGACTCCTCTTGCTCAGAGACTTCCCGCCTCCAGCCCCCTGAGACCCCACCTCTTAATTTCCAAGGTGTGGGACTACTACTTTGGGTCTTCTCAGGATCCTTAGCTTCCCCATAAGCCCCTGGGGAAGTTCTCAGTCCCCCAGCTTGTCGCTTAGGACACTGAGACTTCATCCTCAGAGATCCTTTTACACCGTTCTGGTGTTTTCATTAGCTTTTGTCTCGGTGCCCCCGTGGAGACTCGGTGTTCACATGCAGATTTGCCCTTATTTTCCCTCCTGAAGTAGGGTGCCACATTATCCTTCCAGAGCTTGATGTAGCACTAAGACGTCTCTCTTCCCCTCCTCATCTTTTTCACTGAGAAGAGGCAATAGGGGAGCCATCGGCCCTGATCCACTTCCACTCTAACATAAGGCTATCCTCTTTCTGCTCTTAGACTTGGCAAGATGACCCAGTTCCTGCCACCCAACCTCCTGGCCCTCTTTGCCCCCCGTGACCCCATCCCATACCTGCCACCCTTGGAGAAGCTGCCACATGAAAAACATCACAACCAACCTTACTGTGGCATTGCGCCATACATCAGAGAGTTTGAGGTGAGTTCTCAGAGCAGCTTAGGAATGGGTTCTGGCCAGCAGTGGTTTGGATTGAGAAGGCCAATTGCTGGTCATTTTGAGCTGGGTGATTTAGGAGATTAACTTTTCTCATCCTAGGTGTCCCTAACTTTTAACAAAGAAATTGTATAGTGGGGGATTCTTTGTGGGAGGCATACATGTAATGTCATTGGATCAAATTCACCCTTCTCTTGTTTTAAGTGGAGTTGATCGTCCATCCCTTGTAGGGGTTTGGAGGAAAGTCAGTAGTGGTTGAAGACTGAGCTCTGTACTCAGTCCTTGGCCCATGCCATTTATCAGCTGTGTGACCTTGAGCTAGTGTTGTATCTTGATGCATTGGTTTCTTTGTGTTTACCAAGAGGCTACAGTAACATGCTCGTGATATTGACAAATTAATGTCAAAGTGTTTGACACAAAGCAGTGGGTAATCTGTCAGCATTTGTTACTGTGTTTACGATTTTCTAATTAAGAGGACAGATGTTGGCAGTTAGCAGTGGGCAATGAAGTGCTTAAGGCTGTGGGCTTGAGGGTGAAGGAATAAACAAGTTGGCCTCTCAGACCTCTCTGTTCTTTCCTTTGAAAAATGAGAAAGGGCCACATTTGCCATCAGAGCACACCTGGGAAATGCTGGCACACAGCCAGAAGTCCCATGAGGAACATTCTAGAGTTGTATAGGGAAGAAAGTTGGAGTTGACAAGCAGAATTTGGCATACAGAAAGGTGTATTGCTAAACCTTGGTGAACCTGCCCTTGGGAAATGTTATTGGCCAATTGAATTAATTTAGTGGGTATAGACCATTGATGGTGTAGATCCTGTGCCAGTTCATATGTAATGAGATGTTGATGAGCTCTTTAAGCTGTGCTGGGACCTGGGCTTATGTCCAGTTATCTACCTTAGATGACCTGTACTGTCAGCTCCTGGGGTTGCTGGCCTCATCTCGCTCTTTGGCAGTTGTAGGCCAGAGCCCCTGTCACTATGCTTCCATCACATCATCAGGCCCTTGGCCCTCTGGAAACTGCTCGGGGTTGTGCCCTGAATGTGGGAGACACAGACCTTATTGTGTTGTTAGGTGTCACCTGCCAGTGCTTCTCAGATTGTCTGTGGAGAGGGATATTTGCAGTCCATCAATGTTTTATAAATGCATTTTCTTTTTTCAGATGTTTATTTTTCTTGTTTTTTGGTTTTTTTTTTTTTTTTTTTTTTTTTTGCCAGTCCTGGGGCTTGAACTCAGGGCCTGAGGATTGTCCCTGCCTTCTTTTTGCTCAAGGCTAGCATTCTACCACTTGAGCCACAGTGCCACTTCTGGCTTTTTCTATATATGTGGTGCTGAGGAATCGAACTCAGGGCTTCATGTATTGGAGGCGAGCACTTTACCACTAGGCCATATTCCCAGCCCCGGGAGTTTATTTTTATTTTTTTTGTGGCCAGTCCTGGGCCTTGAACTCGGCCTGAGCACTGTCCCTGGCTTCCTTTTGCTCAAGGGTAACACTCTGCCACTTGAGCCACAGCGCCACTTCTGGCCGTTTTCTATATATGTGGTGCTGGGGAATCAAACCCAGGGCTTCATGTATACAAGGCAAGCGCTCTTGCCACTAGGCCATATTCCCAGCCTGGGTGTTTATTTTTTAAACCAGCAAAAAATACTATTAACTTCATATTATTAGGACCGGTGGACATAAAGTTGTTCAGTCAAATTGCTGTACAAGGTTGTGAATAATTGAGGTTTTTGTATTTAGCTTGTCACAGACCAGTTTGTGGTCAGTGCTGCTTCCCTGCCTCTTCTGAGACCTGGGATCTGTTGGTGTACATTTTTGTAGTTAGGGGTGGAGGATGCATTGAAAGAGACGGAGATTTGGGTGTTCCTTGCTATTCTCCTGAGTGCCCACTCTTTTGTCACCTTTCTTTTTGTTTCTAGGATCCTAGAGATGCCCCGCCTCCAACTCGTGCAGAAACCCGGGAGGAACGTATGGAGAGGAAGGTTGGTCGATTTTTGCTTCCTAACTTTGGGTCTTTTTAGCTACTTTATTCAGGTGGTTTCTAATGTCAAGGCACTTCTCCTTTTTGTGCCAGTACCAAAGATTGAACTCAGGGGCTTGAGCTCTTTCTTACTCATGGCTGGCACTCTACCAACTTGAGCCATATCTCCAGCCTGATTCTTTTCCTTTTTTTTGGGGGGGGGGGTGTTAGGCCTGGGGCTTGAACTCAAGGCTTGAGGGCCTCCCTGAGCTTTTGTGCTCAAGGCTAGTGCTCTGTCAGTTGAGCCACAGCTCCACTAGTAGGTTTTTTTTGCCAGGCCTGGGGCTTTTTCTGTGATTAATTGAAGATAGAATCTCCTGGACTTACCTGCCCAGGCTGGCTTGGAACTATGATCCTCAGATCTCAGCCTCCTGAGTAGCTAGGATTACAGGCATTTGTCACCAGCACCTGGCTTTCAAAGCACTTTTGTCTTACTTCTTTTTCCTTTTCTCCTGACAGAGACGGGAAAAGATTGAGCGGAGGCAGCAGGAAGTGGAGACAGAGCTAAAAATGTGTAAGTGTTATTTTCCTCCTCCTGCTCCCTTGTCCTTCAGACCCCTTAAGTTCCTGTTCCCATGTCACATTTGGCTCCCTGATTTCCTAGAGCTTTCTTTTGGAAAAAGAGGATTCTCTCTCTCTCTCTCTCTCTCTCTCTCTCTCTCTGTTTTTTCCTTTTTTTTGGTCATGGGGTTGAACTATGGGCCTGGGTAATGTCCTTGAGCTCTACCACTTGAGCCACAGTGCCACTTCCGGTTTTCTGATGGTTAGTTGGAGATAAGAGTCTCAGGGACTCTCCTGCCTGGGCTAACTTTGAACAGTGATCCTCACATCTCACCCTCCGAGTAGCTAGGATTATAGGCATGAGCCACTGGCCCTGCATTTGTTTCTTTACCCCTCTGTTCTCACTTGCCAAGCTCTGTGTTTGGGTTTAGGCTTTCAAGCAGGAAGAGAGAAGACAAAGGCTGGCAGAAGGGAGACCTCAGTAGCTCAGCACCTGGCTGGGTCTTAACAGGCTGAGGTAGTGTCTTATGGGCCAATGGGTCATTCCTAGCCCTGGCTCCATTTCCCTGTCCCCTGAGCTGCGGGTATCCATCCTGTCTCTTGTAGGAAAGGAGAAACATCAGTAGCGTAGGGCCAGTGTATTGGAGTCATTAACCAAATGCTAAGGATGGTCAACATGCATTGGCCCTTTGTTAGAGTGAAAGCATCGTGGTTGGAGGACATAGGCTTACAAACACTGATGTGCTTTGTTATTGTTCATGGGGCTTAGATACAGGGCCTAGAAGTTGATCCCTGAGTATTTTTTTTTTATTAATTGAACATAAATTTTTTTACAAGGTGTTGTGCAAAAAGGGTGCAGTTACATAGTAGGGCAGTGTGTACATTTCTTGTGATATCTTACGACCTGTTTTTCTATCGATCCCTGAGTATTTTTGCTCAAGGCTAGTACTCTAGCACTTTGAGCCACAGCTCCACTTCTAGATTTTAGATGGTTAATTGGAGATAAGAATTCCAGGGCCCTTCATGCTTGGGCTGGCTTTGAACTGTGATCCTCAGATCTCAGCCTCTTGAGTAGCCAGGATTACAGGGATGACACCAGTGCCCGGCCAATGATATACTTTGTTACCCACCTCTCTTAGCTTTCCAAGTGCTGGGACTGAACTATGTAAAACCATACCTGGTTGCTCCATTTAAATTTTGCTTGATTTTTTTTTCTTATATTGTGCTGATACTGGAACTTGAACTTGGCCTAGGTGTTATCCCTTAGCTTTTTCTCTGATCATATTTTTTAACTTGTTTATTGCCAGTCCTGGGTCTTAAACTCAGGGCCTGGGTGCTGTTCTGAGCTTTTGTGCTCAAAACTAGGGCTCTACCACTTAGCCACAGCACCACTTCTGGCTTTTTGTGGTTAATTGGAGATAAAGAGTCTCATAGACATTCCTGTTCTGGCTGGCTTTGAACCATGATCCTTAGCCTCCACAGTAACTAGTATTACAGACATGAGCCACTGGTGCTTGACTCCTTTTTTTTTTTTTTTTGCCAGTCCTAGGGTTTGGACTCAGGGACTGAGCACTGTCCCTGGCTTCTTTTTATTCGCTCAAGGCTAGCACTCTGCCACTTAAGCCACAGCACCACTTCTGGCCATTTTCTGTATATGTGGTGCTGGGGAATTGAACCCAGGGCTTCATGTATACGAGGCAAGCACTCTTTGCTACTAAGCCATATCTTCAGCTCCTCCTTATTTTTTTTTTTTTCCGGCCAGTCCTGGGGCTTGCTTGGACTCAGGGCCTGAGCACTGTCCCTGGCTTCTTTTTTTTGCTCAAGGCTAACACTCTGGCACTTGAGCAACAGAGCCACTTCTGGCCATTTTCTGTATATGTGGTGCTGGGGAATCGAACCCAGGGCCTCATGTATATGAGGCAGGCACTCTTGCCACTAGGCCATATCCCCAGCCCCTTATTTTGTTTTTAAGATTAAAAAATAGGTTTGTCAGGGCTGAGAATGTGGCTTAGCAGTAGTGTGCTTGCCTAGCATGCATGAAATCCTGGGTTCAATTCCTCAGCACCACATGGACAGAAAAAAACGGAAGTTGCACCACGGCTCAAGTGATAGAGTGCTAGCCTTGAGCAGAAAGAAGCCAGGGACAGTGATCAGGCCCTGAGTCCAAGCACCAGGACTAGGCAAAAGGGGAAAAAAAAAAAAAAGCTTGTCATGGTCGAGTTCCTTGCAAATGGGGAGAGTTCTAAGGTATTAGAACTCTCCTTCCCTCCCCTTACATTCCCCCCGGCCCCGCTTTCCATATCTTAGGTAGGTTTATTTTGCTTCCATTTGCACAATAATGAAAAATAAATCTTAATATCTAACACTGTGGGGACTACAAATACACTCAGTAAATTGTTAATGTTCTTTTTCTCATATTCTCCCAGAGTGCTCTCAGGGTAACACTATCTCATGGAAGAAAGGCCTCCATTGGGCAGTAAACAGTGTCTTCTGGGTCCTGCAGAGGCCAAGTGCCAAGGTGTGTGGGCCAAGGCCACTGCTTTTGGTAAAAATGACTTGCTTTGGGGCTGGGTATATGGCCTAGTGGCGAGAGAGCTTGCCTCGTATACATGAGGCCCTGGGTTCGATTCCCCAGCACCACATATACAGAAAATGTCCAGAAGTGGCGCTGTGGCTCAAGTGGCAGAATGCTAGCCTTGAGTAAAAAGGAAGCCAGGGACAGTGCTCAGGCCCTGAGTCCAAGGCCCAGGACTGCCCCCCACCCCCCCTCCCCCCAAAAATGACTTGCTTCTAGGCCTTATCTAGCAAGTCATTCAGAATCTTAATTTTTTTGTTTGTTTTTGAGACAGGGCTCACTATGTAGCCAGGACTAGCCTTGAACTAGTGATCCTCTTTGCTTCAACCCCTTAAGTGCTCCTATTGCTGGCATGCCATCACATGCAGCAGAGTTGGATTTTAGTACTCTTAGCTTTTGTCTTTGGGAATTTTCATTCCTTTATGGGCAGATAGTACTACTCCTTGCCTTTAAGAGATGAGGCTGCAGTAGGAATCTGCTCTGGTACCCATCTGCTCTGTCTCATTTGCTCCAGTACTTGACCTAGGCCCCTCCCAGATGCTGCAGAACTAACCTAGTCTAAAGAGCCTGGAAGGCATGGAGTCTTGTGGTTTTCATTCCCAACCTTGAAATTGCTTTGTCACAGGTTTTCCTATGACTGTAGTTGCCACTGGTATCCAGTGGGTGGCAGTGTGGCCCTGCATGGTGAAGAGGAGGAGGAAGTCAGCCCCTTGAGATTATTAGACTGTCTCCTCCAGAGAAGCCCTAGTGGGCTTAGTTACTGCTCAGATCATCTTGCACCTGAGATTGGTCAGGCCAGTGGATGTGTAGATTTGAAGTGATTAAATTTAGTACTACTTTATCCTGCTTCCTTAAGTCATCCTTACTCTATTGGTCTGACTCATTGATAAAGTCATGTAAAGGCCACTGTGCTTCAGGAAATTTAGACATGGATGTGTCCAGTGTTGCCAGATCACCAACTATTCCTCTTGTTGGGGCCTTTCTCAGTTCCATCTTTATTTTTTGTCAATCATGGGGCTTGAACGTAGTGTCTGGGTGCTCTTTCTGTGCTTTTTTCACGGAAGGCTAGCACTTTAAGGCCATAGTGCCACTACCTGTTTTTTTGGTGGTTAATTGGAGATAAGAGTCTCACAGGGCTGGAAATGTGTGACTTAGTGGTAGAGTACTTGCCTAGCATGCATGAAGCCCTGGGTTTAATTCCTTAGTACCACATTCACAGAAAAAGCCAGAAGTGGTGCTGTGGCTCAAGTCATAGAGTGTTAACCTTGAGCAAAAGAAGCTCAGGGACAGAGCCCAGGCCCTGAGTTCAAGCCTCAGACTTGAGTCAGGGGAGAGGGGGAGTCTCACGGCCTGCCTGGGCTGGCTTTGAACCACCATCCTCAGATCTCAACCCCTTGAGTAGCTAGGATTGGGGTCATGAGCCATTGGTACTGGGGTTCCCAGTTCCATCTTTTTATTTCTTTGGCTTCTGTCCATCCATATCTACTTGTCCTGCTATCTGCAACACAGAAGGTAGACCCCTTCTACTTGCGGATTCTCTTATTCCTATACAGGGGACCCTCACAATGATCCCAATGCTCAGGGTGATGCCTTCAAGACTCTCTTCGTGGCTAGAGTGGTGAGTCCCCACCCCTCAGTCCTGGGAACCTCAAGATGCTGAGAACCTGGGTGTGGACAGAGGACATCAAGTCGTCCTCAGACTATTCAAGTGTTCTGGGGTGACTCCCTTTTTCCGTCTAACTTTCTATCTGTCTCCTTGTAGAACTATGACACAACAGAGTCCAAACTTCGGAGAGAGTTTGAAGTGTATGGACCCATCAAAAGAGTAAGTTGGGGGCTGGGAATGTGGCTTAGTAGGAGAGTGCTTGCCTACCATGCATGAAGACCTGGGTTCCATTCCTTAGTACCACATACACAGAAAAGCCAGAAGTGGCACTGTGGCTCGAGTGGTAGAGGGCTAGCCTTGACCAAAAGAAGCTCAGGGACAGTGAGTGCCCAGGCCCTGAGTTCAAGCCCCAGGATTGGCTAAAGAAAAGTAAGTTGGTTGGTTGGTTGGTTGGTTGGTTGGGGCAGGGGGCTTGACTTAGAAATGTATAGGGTACAGGGTAGTCTGAAAGGGAGGGGGAGACCACTGGGTTCCTAGCCCAAAGGGCAGTGTCATTCAGGACTTGGATTTATATCCTTTTGTGAACCTGAGTAGTACAAAGTGACTCCTTGTTGATTTAAATCAGGAACAAGTAGGTCATGCTTGCTGTATAAGTAGTTTTGTTAGTACATAGCTAGGCAGGCCTATTAATTTCCATATTTTTCTTTGAGGCTACTATTACTGGGGTGCAGAACTGGGAGGTTGTGACAGACTTTGTGAACCTTAAAGCTGGGTATATCTGCTGATTGACCTTTTATCAAAAACAGATGCTGACTTCAGGTTTAGAGCAAAGCTCTGAGGCTTCTTTACCACATTTGAAAGTTGTTTAACTGTTCTGTGCCTACCTGCCTGCTTCTAAGGGTTTGTGGCATGGCTTGAGTCCAGCATGCACATGGGCATGTGCATTGGTTGTGTTGGCACTGGCTTCACTGTTTTTAGGCACTCAGGAAATAGTGCTCTGGTGCTTCTTCATTTTTTTTGTTTTCCATTATAATTTACTCATTTTTTAGTTAGGGTCTCAAAAATATAGCCTAGGCTATACTTGAACTCATGATCCTATTGCCGGAGCCTTCCTGAGTGCTGGGGTTACAGGTGTATGTCACTATGCCCTTGGAAAATAACTTTCAGTTTTATTTGTTGCAGTGCTGTGTATGGAAGAGGCCTTGCTAGACAAGTGCTCTAGGGCTGGGCTTCTTGCTTGGTGTTTAAGGATGGAGCCTTGACTCTGACCTTGTTCCTCTGATTCCACTCATGGTCAGTTTGGAATCTCAGTTGGAGTTTGGAGGCTTCAGGGTTCTAGAGTTCAAGTCTTAGGACCAGACGAAGTTCAGACCATACCCATCCATGATGTGGGTACTGAGTTAGTGATGCAAATGGAAAACTAGTATCGTTCGTAAATCACCAGATAGTTTCATCATAGACATTTTCTCTCATTCATCCTGGCTCCTTCTGTCCCAACAGCCTATGCTGTTCCTTATGCCCTATTTTGTCTGGGACCCTCCAGTGACACCCTTACATGTTTAGACAGAGGTCCAGAAGCTAGAACTTAGCCTTCCAGAGCCTTTTTCCCTGTGGTCCTTCATTCCCTGTGTGGCTACACCCCTTCCCTCATCTCCATCCTTTCCCTCCCCATAGTAGGACCTTCCTATAGTTGTACTGCATACCCTCTGGTCTCCCTGGCTTTGCTTGTATTGGGTTGTGTGTATACATGTATCCTCTTATTTTTTTCTAGCACTCCTTTGCTCTCTTGACATTCAGAATGCCTGTTTTCAAATCTGTAGAGTGTCTCTATTGGCCCTTTACTCAGCATCTTTTCTTAGTTCCTCAGAGGTTATGCCTGGGCTGCTATTGAGGGCATTTGGTGAACCTCAGTGTCTGTCTCTCCATTGGCCTCTGTGCCCTCATCTGCATCCATGCTGAGCTGTGGTCTGCACCCCTCCGGGTTGCCTCCCCCGATCCCTCTGTTCCTAGTTCCTGCAACTCCACTTGACAGGCTCAGGCCTTGCTTTCATAGCTAGCTGGTCAAGTGTGGTGTCCTAGCTTAAGTTCCTTTCTCTAGAAAACTGCCTCTGCCTGGAGCTCTGCTTTTCACTCTGCCCTTTGCTCTGGCCAATACAGTTGAAGTTTCTTGAAGCTCTTGAAAAATGTCCTAAGGTCTGAGGATGTTACTAGCTTCCCCGGACCAGGGCTTGGCATGGGGCTTCAGTGATGGTAGGTGGTACCAATAGCAGGACTGACTGGCCTGACCCCCTTGCAGATACACATGGTCTACAGTAAGCGGTCAGGAAAGCCCCGAGGCTACGCCTTCATTGAGTATGAGCACGAGCGAGACATGCACTGTGAGTACTGTGTGCCTCTGCCTTCCCTCAGCCTTCCCTCTGCCTTCCCTCAGCCGCCGCCTCTGCCGCCCGGCCCGCTCCGGCTGCCCCTCCCCTCGCCACACCTGACATTAGCAATGTCTCTCCTCCCTCTGTTTCTGATATATCTTTTTTTTTTTATATACGTGTTTTTTAAAAAACAAAAACCAAATCCCCCACAACGTGTGTGTGTGTGTGTGAGCCCGGGGAGGTAAGTGTCACACGTTGAACCTCAGGGGCCAGGAGGGAATTGGGTGGGGGCTGGGGCCAGCTGGAGGTGGGGGGATGGGTCGGATATTTGGGGAGCCTCTCCCCATGGCTTCCCCACTGGAGTTGGGGACAGCCAAGTTGGAATGAGGACTGGCCTTTGAACCTGCCCTCTCTTCCCCCCCAGTAGACCTGGGGCTGGGCCACCCGACCCTCCGCCTCCCCACCCCTGACCCCACTCTGTTCCCCATTGGGCAGTGGGCTGGTGGGCGTGTTTAGCGCCTGTCCCCACAGCTCCAAAGCCCCCTTGAGGCTGCGCGGCGTCCACATGGGCAGGGATGGGTGGGTGAGGGCGGGCAGGGCTGCGGCGTGTCCAGGGGCCGCCGTATTAATTGACTGTTCTTATTGTCACTGCAGCCACCACGCAGCTGGCTTGCAGCTGATGCTTACGCTCCCCTTACAACACCTCAGTGTATGGTTGGTATAAGGGTTTGTATCATGGGTAAGATCACTCAGCACCGCACACCAGCCCAGCTTAGCCAGGTAGCTCAGGAGCAGCGAGGCGCCCCTCCTCCCACCCCAGCCACCCCTCAGCCTCCCCGCACCCACAACCCTTTCCTTGTTGGGGTGCCCTTCGCTCCTCCTGTCCCATCCATATGCTCTCCAACAGTCTTGCTGATCCCATAAGGGAAAGGTGGACCTTGATGGGAAAGACAGCAGGCCTCCGGTCGGGTCCACCCTGCCCTTGATTTACCCAGCTTGGAGACATTAGTGGCAAGGTGGCAGGAAGACTGGGGCTAGGGTGTGCTAAGGCCAGGGCTCTGTGTGGAACCCTTCAGCCTGTCACTCCCTGTTCCCAATGCTTCTAGGGGGCAATCAACTGTGGTGGCCCTGGAAGGTCATTGGCTGCTAGTTTCAAGGTGCCTTGCCCCTTCCTCTATCTACCTTAGCAAAGTTGTGGTCTCCCAAGGGGCCTGACCACACTGCCTCGCTGCGCTCCAGAAATGTTCAGGAGCCCCCCAAAGTGCATGGAATTGGGCCTGTGTGGGAGGGGCTGAGAGGCAGCTGCTGGCCGCCTGCTGCCTGAAGGTATAGGAGGTCTGCACTCCGAACCTGCCCCTGAGCAAGGTGTAGAGAGCAGGAGAGAGAAAAGCCTAGATGACACAATCACATTTTTGCTGTTCCTCCTGGGTTGGGTCTCCTGGGGTTTGGGACACTGAGCCTCGCAGGCTTCCTGTGCTTGACTCTGACCCCAGTCCTTAAGTCCCTTCCTCCCCTCCTCTGGGTTCAGGGGCCAAGCGGCCCCTCCTCGGAGCGCAGACAGCACTCCATCTCCTGGACCCCAGTGTGCGTCCCCTGCGTGCCAGCCTTGGAGCTGCAGCGGGCGCTGGAGGGAGGGCATGTGGAGTTGGTGGTGGTACTGTGGGGTGGTGGGCCTGTGCCTAGTTGAGTTTGTGTCCAGTATTGGGAGCTGGTGACAGTGACAGGCATTCCAAGGCCTCCCGGCCTCCTTGTTTAGTTCAAACAGGTCAGGCCCCCAGATTCCATGTCAGCCCCTTCTGAGTTTTCTGTGGGGTCTGCCACTTGGCTCCTCTGCCTGTCTCCAGGTAGTGCAGGAGATGTGGTTCCTCCCTCTCGGGACTCAGGGCTCTGAGAGCCCCAACTTCCCTTCCCTGTAGCTTTAGCAGACCCTGTGGTGGTGGGTGTGGGGTCTGTGCGCGTGGTTCAGGTAAGCTTGGGGGCTCCAGGTAAGCGGTCCCGTGTCCCCCCTCCCCGGGAAGCCCGCCTCCTCGCCAGGCCCCCAGGAGTTGCCGAGCCCCCCCCATCCCGCTCGGTTTGGACACCCGCAAGGCCGGCATCGGTAAATGGCACCTTTTTCTCTTCCTCTGGTTGTTATTTGGGGGGCGTGGGCTGGGGTGGGGCAGGGTATTGTGGTTGGCTGAGGAGAGTCCCCTAGGCCAAGGCTGGGGAGGGGGATAGGGACTTGGTGGCCTTCCCTCTAGCCCAGGTGATCAGAGGCTGGGGGCCCTGGGCCTCTCCCTGCTCTCTGCCCCTCCCCTTTCCTGGTGGGCCCAGGCAAGGGCTGGACTCCCAGCACGAATAGCCGGGCACTGAGGGGAGAGAGGACAGGGCTGGGTAGTGGCAGGGTCAGTCATCTCAGGTAAGGCAGGGAATTTCAGTAGCACCGCACGTGTCCCTCAACTTCCCTTGCTCAGGAGACCCCTTCCAGGCTCCCTGGGAGTGTATAACTCGTCTTTCTGCTCCCTGCCATTTCCTGAAGATTTCTCCACCCCTTCTGGTTCATTTTCTGTTCTGATGTCTGTTTCCTCACACTCACCTCCTCCTCCCCCAAAAAACATACAGAAAAAGAAAACTGGTGTGAACTGGGGCGTGGGGTGGCCCACTCGGGCCTCCTGCCCCAGCATGATGTCCCAGGGTTGCATGCCTGCAGTCGTGGAGGAGCCCGCTCCCCCACAGCAGTCCAGCATTAACCTCCAGTTTCTTTGCAGCAACTTTGGCCACCCTGGTAGAAGGGGGCTGCTCCATCACGTGGAGGGGGGGCATTGGGGTGAATATGCTGTTCCTGATGGTGATCGGGGTGCTAAGGAGGGAGCAGACACCAAGATGGAGCAGGCCTCTCACAGGGTTGGGAGTGGGTTGGTCTGGCTGTCAGTTGCCTGGCTGTCTGGTTGGATGTGTGTGTGATGATGATGATGAGGAGGAGGAGGAGGATGATGATGATGATGATGGTGAGGGTCTATGGGGTGGGGACATGGCAGCGATGGTCCCTGTCCTGACTAGAGGACCTTCTGGGGACTCCTTTCCCCTCCCCCTCCCGAATCTGTTGCAGCCGCTTACAAGCACGCAGATGGCAAGAAGATAGATGGCAGGAGGGTCCTTGTGGACGTGGAGAGGGGCCGTACTGTGAAGGGCTGGAGGCCACGGCGGCTAGGTGAGCATGTGCGGTCCCCCCTCCCCTGCTTGAGTTCTGTCTCCTTGGCAGTCCACCATCTCAGCTCCCCTCCATTTTCAGCTTGTACCACTTTCAGAGCTCTATCCCCACCTGCCCTCCCTCTTTTCAGTGGGTGACCCACTGGAATGGCTCTGGTCTAGGACTAACCATGACCGGTCGCATTGTCCCTCTTCCTGCCCTCTTGGACAGTGTTAGAAACCTCAGTCCACTGAGCTTGGACATCTGACATCACGCATGGCCGGTGGTACATGGTGGGACTTGGAGATGTACTGGCCTGTTTCTGCTGTGCTTTTCCCATTTGTGGTTCATTCATCAACTCAGCCATATCTTCTGCGTACCAGCTGTGTAGCAGCAGCAGCCTCAGTCTTCAAGCTTTTGCACTTTGTCCTTTCACCATTTGTCTTAATTGTCCTTGGCTGTTGTAGTCAAGGTCAACTCAAGGGTGGTGTTGAGTCTCAAATGTATTTGAGCTTTCTGAAATGGGGAAGGGCCAGTTGGTGCAGACTGTGTGTCCCTTGGGGGTCCAGATGCCTGCCCTGCTCATGGGCCTCTCAGCACTGGAAGCTGAGGCCACACAGCCCCGCCATGTCTGCTTTCTGTCTGGTGGCCCTGGCCCAGTGTTGCCAGCCACAGCCTCTGCAGAATGCCCAGCCTTGGGGCAGTGTCTTGTTTTGTATTCTCTGGGGTTTGCCTGACTGGTGGCTTGGTATTGGTTCTGGACCCCAAGCGGAGGCCTTGTGGCAGCTGCCTGGCAGCAGTTGTCAGAGAAGGTGCTCTTCCCTGAACACTGGCTGTGGCTCTGGCCCCCATTGTCAATTTAGCACCTGCCTGATCCAGGTGGGTGTCTGTCAGCTGGAGAGATGAGCCTCTGAGCTGGGCACTGTCAGAAGGGGTGGGCGATTGGGCTCTGCCACATCTTGTGCCCCTCTCACAGGGGCAGGGCTTCTCAGCCATGACCCTTTAACCCAAAGGCAAGGTTATTTAGTTATTAAAAATAAAATAGTGTAAAGGGATTTTATTTTTCTTTAGGAGGAAAAGTTGTTTTTTGGCTCACAGTTTTGGAGTGTCAGACATGTCTGGTTGGCCTTGTCTATAGAACTTCAGCTAGGCAGGAATGGTAGTATGTGGTAGAGAGCTGCTTACCTGGCGGCCAGAAAGCCGAGAGGATCCACAGAAGGCTGTTGGGATCCCAGCACTGATGGTGTCACCAGAGCTGGGTTGTGACCCACAGGTACAGTGCTGGTGCCACTGTGGAAACCTGGCCGCTTGCCTTGCTCTGCTGAATGTCCTGGCATCCAGTCAGTCTTTTCCTTTTTCTCTGGTCATGAAAAGTGATTCCTGGGCTGGGAATATGTCCTAGTGGCAGAGTGCTTGCCTCCCATACATGAAGCCCTGGGTTCGATTCCTCAGCGCCACATATATACAAAAGGCCAGAAGTGGTGCTGTGGCTCAAGTGGCCAAGTTCTAGCCTTGAGCAAAAAGAAGCCAGGGACGCACAGTGCCCAGGCCCTGAGTCTAAGGCCCAGCACTGTCAAAAAAGAAAGGAAGGAAGGGAGGTGATTCCTTGAAAGTCAGCCCTGCTGCACCCGGCAGGGGGTGCAGGGGTGTGTTGATAGGAGGTGGGCTCTTAGGTCCATGGGGGCTGGTCCTACATGCTCTCCTTTGGGGTCTCACCTGGGCAAGTGGCCGAAGGAGAGTGTCAGCGGGAGCTGGTTGTTCAGATGACAGGTGCTGTGTGCCTGCTGCCTTAGTCTAGATGGACTTGAACTGGCACCTGGCTACTGGCTGTTGGTGGCTGAGGAAAGCTGCATAGGTAGAGGAGGGGGTAGAAATGGGGCCTGGTGGTAGGAAGGAGGAGAAGCGAGACTGGCAACTCTTGCAGACAGCTCAGCAGTTCAGAAGTTTGGGCCTCAGGGACACCTGGGAGGGGACACTTCCACTTGAGGCCCCCGGGGCCTTGGGTGTGAGGAGGTGGAAGGGCCGGGGAGGCCCTTGGCCGTTCCCCCTGTCCACCAGCACCAGGGGCAGGTTGTGTGCTGTGGGCAGAGCTGGAGGTCCAGCGATGAGTGCACAGGACCTGGCTCCTAGGGCCCACAGGCGCCAGCCCTGCCCCCTGAGCGCCTCCTCCCCTGCCCGCAGGAGGTGGCCTGGGTGGTACCAGGAGAGGCGGGGCCGATGTGAACATCCGGCATTCGGGCCGCGACGACACGTCCCGCTACGACGAGAGGTAGGCTTGGGGGCCTGTGTCCTGGGCCGGGTGGTTTTCTGGGAAGCTAGGCCGCAGGCCACTACCCATCTCATCCAGGCCCGGGCCCTCCCCGCTTCCGCACAGGGACCGGGACCGCGAGCGGGAGCGGGAGCGCAGAGAGCGGAGCCGCGAGCGGGACAAGGAGAGAGAACGGCGGCGCTCCCGCTCCCGGGACCGGCGGCGGCGCTCTCGGAGTCGAGACAAGGATGAGCGGAGACGCTCCAGGGAGCGGAGCAAGGACAAGGACCGGGAACGCAAGCGGCGCAGCAGCCGGAGCAGGGAGAGGGCACGACGGGAGAGGGAACGCAAGGAGGAGCTGCGGGGTGGAGGAGGTGGCGGTGGAGGTGGCGACATGGCTGAGCCTTCCGAGGCTGGTGATGCCCCTCCTGATGATGGGCCTCCCGGGGAGCTTGGTCCAGATGGCCCTGATGGCCCCGAGGAAAAGGGCCGGGATCGAGACCGGGAGCGCCGGCGAAGCCACCGGAGCGAACGAGAGCGGCGCAGGGACCGCGAGCGAGATCGCGATCGCGAGCACAAGCGGGGGGAGCGGGGCGGGGAGCGGGGCCGGGATGAGGCCCGAGGTGGGGGCGGAGGTGGGGGCCAAGACAACGGGCTGGAGGGGCTGGGCAGTGACAGCCGAGACCTGTACCTGGAGTCCGAGGGCGGCGACGGGTACCTCGCTCCAGAGAACGGGTACCTGATGGAGGCGGCACCCGAATGAAGATGTGTTCCTACCCGGCCCTCCCTGTCCTCCCCGACCTCGGCCATTTCAGTTTGCTCTCCAAGGCTAGGAGTTTACTTGTTCTGACTCCTTGGATTTAAAATAAAATTAATTTCCTGTTAATAGTGGGTCCCTTGGTTTCTTCCTCACTGCTCTGGGGTCATGCTCAGGAACTGGTCCCCCGGCTTAAGAACCCCCTAGCTTGTGGATGACTCTTGTGATAGGAGGCTCTGTAGGGGCCAAGGCTCCTGCAGGGCTGCCCCTCCCCCCAGCCTTGCACACACCTCCTGCTGGGGTTCTCACCCTGTCCTCTGGAAGAGGATCTGTGCTGTCCGCCTTGCAGACCAGGGAGAGGTCAGGAAGTGACTCGGTCGAAGGCTGCCAGGCCAAGTGGGAAGGAAGGCCAGTGTCCTCCATACTTGGAGGAGTGCTGGGCAGAAACAGGAGGCTCCGCCGCTTCGAAGATGATGCATTTCTGACTGTGAGAGCAAGGAGCGCACTGAGGAGGCAGCCCCAAGAAGACAAGGTGGGAGGGTTAGAGGCACAGCCTGTGGGCAGACAAGCTGTCAGCCCTCGGGAAACCCAGGAGCAGAGTGCTGCTGCCCGAGCAGGTACACTGGAGATCTTTAGATTGAAGTACCGCAAAACGGCAGGCTGGACGCATGGTTCATGTGGTAGAAGACCAGCACCAGCCAAGAACAAAACTGATCAGACTAAAAGGAGTTAGTCAGGCCCGCATCTCTGGAGGGAGCTAGTCACAGCATTTGTGTGTGGCAGTTTTTCTCACCGTGTCCCGCACCTCTCCAGAGATTACAAAGCCAAGATTGAGTTTAAGTCACAGGAACCCACGTCATCCTTAGACACCTTAGGCGATGTCCCTTTTTGCTCTCAGGAGAGGCTTCGACCTCCAAAATCCTCGACGCGCCCACACCCGTGGCCACGCGGGGATCCGCCGGGGCTACTCGCCCCACGGCCTGTTGGGCTTCCCTCCCTCCGGACCCTCATTGGCCTCCCGCCCCCAGGATCTCCTTCCACGGGCTGCGGGCTGAGTGAACCAGGTGGTAGGCGCAGAAGGGACGCAGAGACCAGAACCAAAGCTGCCCAGGGAGAGGCGGCGGCCCTGGGTCCCCGGCGGCTGGCGGCGACGTCGCGGCGGCAGAGCGGGCCCGGGGCGGCGGGGGCCCGGGGCGGAGCCTCGCTCGGATCCGCCTCCGCGCCGGTGAGGACGGGGCAGGCGGGCGGCTCGCTGCGGCGGCGCCGACATGGCTGCGCTGGTGGAGCCGCTAGGGCTGGAGCGGGGTAGGCGCGCCGGGGTCGGGGGATCTCGTCCACCCGGTCGGGCCTGCGCCCCCATCCGGGACCCCCGCCGGCCGGGCCGGGGTGGGGGGTGGGCGGCCCCGCGGGGTGGGCGGGGCGAGGAGCTCGCGGACGGGGGCGGGCGCGTGGGAGGGGCCGGGGGCGGGCAGCTCGGCCTCCCCCGGGCTGGTGGGCCGGGGTCCTGGGCGGGGCTCCGCGGAGCGGGCGGGGCGGGGGTCCAGGCCCCAAGGGCCCCCAGCGGGATGGCCGCCCTTCCCAGGCCGCTGCCCTCGCCCTTCCTCCCGGTCACCTCCTCGTATCCCCGGCATCGGTGACCGGCCCGCCCCGCCCCGCCCCGCCCCGCAGACGTGTCCCGGGCCGTGGAGCTCCTCGAGCGGCTGCAACGCAGCGGGGAGCTGCCCCCGCAGAAGCTGCAGGCGCTCCAGCGAGTCCTGCAAAGCCGCTTCTGCTCCGCCATCCGCGAGGTGAGCCCGGCCCCCGCGCCTCCCGGGAACTCCGGCCTTTGCGGGAGTTGTAGTCCCCTCTGGCTCCCAGCAGGGGCGAGAAAGACCCTGGGGTGGGGCGGGAGTCGGAGTCCGGGCCCCTGATGCTGCGGAGTCTTCCCGCAGGTGTACGAGCAGCTCTATGACACGCTGGACATCACCGGCAGTGCCGAGATCCGAGCTCACGCCACGGCCAAGGTAAGCACCTCACCCGCAGCTCTGAGAGCAGACGCCCCCGAACCGCACCGCACCTGCTAACTCAGCACCTCCAGAGGCCAGCCACTCCTGTTTCCTCCTGTATGATAGCTGCCAGATCTTCGTGCCAGCCTTATGATCATTCATTTATATTTTCCTTTAAATACTGCCCCCCCTTTTTACATTGAATAGAATGACTGTATTTGCTCACCCTCCTCCATTTGTGTTCCCCTCTCCTTTCCTGTCCCACCCCCAACGTGTTTCAGCTTTCTGGTATTCATTTTATTTAAATGGTCTGGTTGTTCAAAGAAGTTACAGCACTGGATTCCTCCTGTGAGTATACTGTCCTTTAGTCCATTTGTTTGTGTGTACATGCACATAACCCTGTATATGTCATCATGTTTAATACTGTGTTTTTAACTTCAATGTCATACAAAGGCATCTTTAGGCAACCCATGGAAGCCAGCACGGCCTGTCTCCTAGAAGGCACCCCTAGTGTGACAGGATGGAGAGTCACTAATAGGAGAGCTTGGGAGAGTTCTCTGGGCCCCTCCTGCTGCCTGGAGTCTCAGTTCTTTCCAGGCCTATTAGAAAGCCAGACTGGGAGGAACACAGTGTTCAAGATGCAAATGGAGCTAGGTGACACTTCAAGCCCTTAATCCTAGTTATTCAGGAGGCTGAGTTCTGAGGATCAGAGTTCAAAGCCAGCCAGGGCAAGAAGGTCTGTGAGACTCTTACCTCCAGTCTCCAGTTAACCACCAAAAGCCAGAAGTGGAACTGTGGCTCAAGTGGTAGACTGCCAAGCTTGAAAGAACAGCACTCAGGCCCTGAGTTCAATCCCCTGTACACACACACACACACACACACACGGAGACTTCTCCTTCACATGCCACTTCTGAGGCATGCACACGGAGGACTGGGACATAGCCACCGTACAGTGATGGTGGGCTGAGGCTGGGAGGGTTTCCGACCTCAGCCTAAACTGCTCTCATGCCCACCACAGACCGCCCCTCACATCTGGGCCCTTTCTCCCTCCCAGGCCACAGTGGCCGCCTTCACAGCCAGCGAGGGCCATGCACATCCCAGGGTAGTGGAGCTGCCCAAGACCGACGAGGGGCTGGGCTTCAACATCATGGGTGGCAAAGAGCAGAACTCACCCATCTACATCTCCCGGGTCATTCCTGGAGGCGTGGCTGATCGCCATGGAGGCCTCAAGCGCGGGGACCAGCTGCTGTCTGTGAATGGTGTGGTGAGTGGGGGCTGAGGCAGGGCTGTGGCCTAGTCCCTGCTTGTCTTGTTTATCCAACACTGGGCACTCCCTCTGTGGCCAGCTCTGCTGTGCAATGCCAAGACAAAAAGAAGCTGGCCAAGGAGCCCAAACTGGATTAGGACTAGGGAAGATTTTGCAGAAGGAAAAACATTTGGGTTGGGTGTTGGAAGGGTAAATGGGAGTTCTTCAGGCAAACAAGGTGGAATGTGATCCTGGCTGAATATATCGTTGGTAAGGGCTGCGATTCGGCACTCCTCTGAGAGGAAGAGGAAGGCTTTGGCTCTAATGGAGGTCTGGGGTATGTGGCTAATTAAGACCACTGTGGTTAGATATTTGAAGGAAGTACACTGGACAAGTCATTGGGAGGCTGGCTGAAAATTCTTCTCAGCTGGGATTTTTGTCCCCTGGGAGCTAAGCCAAAGCTTGGGGGTGCAGAAATATCTGCCTATGACTGCGGAAGATGGAGAAATTGGGGGGTGGGGTAGGCTTTGAGCTCAGGGATGAGAAGACTAGGCCTGAGCTGGCATCAGGTCTGTGGGGAACAGGAAGAAGTTAGAAGAGGAAGCAAGTGGTCTTATAGGAAGGAGAGGGCAGGGATGAGTCTGGTAGTTATGGTTATGCTCTGTGACTGGGGGTTTGGGACTACCTTGACTTGAAAACTAGAGGCTTTAGGGGGCAACTTGGGAGTTAGAAGTTAATGATTCTCCCATGAGGCCTAGGGCTCTCTAGCTCTGCCCTCCCCCCCCCTCCCCAGCAGCTCTGAGTCCTGGGTGGGGCAGGCCAGGGCAGCAGGCCCAGGCCAGCGGTCTGTGCGTGGCCCTGCCCTGCCCTGCAGAGTGTGGAGGGTGAGCAGCACGAGAAGGCCGTGGAGCTGCTGAAGGCCGCCCAGGGCTCCGTGAAGCTGGTGGTGCGCTACACCCCGCGAGTGCTGGAGGAGATGGAGGCTCGCTTCGAGAAGATGCGCTCCGCCCGCCGGCGCCAACAGCACCAGAGCTACTCGTGAGCCCATGGCCATCACACCCCTGGGGTCTCCACCGATCCCCCTAGCCCCAGACCCTCAAAGCAGGCCAGTGGTTCTTGAGACCTGGATTGCCACCCTCAGCCCCGGGCTCCTTTCCATGGCCATCCAGACCCTCCACCCCTCCCTGGCCCAGGCTTTCACCCAGAATCCCTGGGGACCCTCTAGGTCCCTCCTGCCCCTCACAGCGGGCAACTGCTCCCTCTGGAGTCCTTGCACTCACCTCCTAGTCTCCTGCCAGCCAAACCCCGATCCTGCTGTCAAGCCCCCAGACCCCTCCCCTGAGCCTGGCTCCCCTCTCTTCCTCCCTCCCCTTGCAGGTCCTTGGAGTCTCGAGGATGAAACCCCAGATCTGGACCCTTTTTCTTTCCCTCTCCCCAGTACAGTATTTGTTGCCACTGGCTCTCTATTTAAAGATCTTTGACCCTCACCGAGTGTCTGTGTATCTGTCCTGCATCCGGTGGTTACAGTGTCTTGAGGCGAGGGGGAGAGCGAGGAGCTCAGCTTCAACCCTGACCCGACCCTTTGCAGTCTAGAGGTGGAGGGGGAGGCAGGCTGCCTTCCTCGGGACCAGTCCGAGGGCGGAGGCTGGGACCCCAGGCTGCGGGGGTGGAACGAGGACAACGCCCCCTACTCTGGGGAGCGTCGGAGGGCCGAGCCCCTTCCTCCTCAGATCCGCCCGAGGAGTCCCCAGTCACGGCTGGGGCCAGTGGGCGGCCTCTGTGTGGGCGGGGCGGAGCGAACCATTAGCCTTGCCCGCCGGGGGGGGGGGGGAGCCCCGCAAGGCCGCACTACCGTCTGCGTGGGAGCCGGGGGTGGGGGAGCCGCGTGCAGTTTCCCGGGCGGGCGCTGGGTGCGGAAGGAGGTGCACTCACCCATCAGGCACTCAACCCGCCTTCCAACTAAAGCGTGTCTTTCCGGGAGCCACCCTGGCCTTAGAATCCAACCTTTATCCCCATCCCTCCGCCCTCCCGCCCTGCCCGCGTATCCCGTGCGGCGTGAGGGCCGCCACCGCGCCCCACCGCCGGAATCTGGGGTCGCGGACTCGCGTTCCACTCCGCGCGCCGCTCGCACCGCTCGCTCCAGGTGACATCATCCCCCTGCCCGGCTCCGCCTCCCGCCCCAGCCGCCGCACGCTGCGCGCCTATTGGCTGACGCACCTTGAGCCCCGCCTCCTGCTCTCCGCCCGCGCGACCCCTCCCTGCTGGTGCGGAGGCGGGGTCTAGTCGCCGGCCGGCGCCGAGGCCGCCTCCCATTGGCCACCCAGTGCCGTCTGTCAGTCTCCTGTTAAAGGGGCCAGGACCGCCTGGGAGCTGTAGGGGGGAGGGGAGGGAGGAGGAAATTTTTTTGGGGGGGAAGGTGGGATTTGGGGGGGCGCTGGTGGGCACCCCTGGATCTGGCGGCTGCGGCCTCGCGGGGGGAGGCTGGACGGTGACAGGGGCAGGGGGCTATTTTAGGGGCTAGAGGGCTGTGAGACCGTGAGGGGGAGGGGGTCCCCAGCGCCCAAGCCGGAGCCAGAGACGCTGAGCCCGCTCGAGCGGCGGAGACAGGGCTCCAGAGCCACCGATCCGGGCCCCGGCCGCCGCCAGGGGCCCCGCCCGGTCTCCCCCACCCCACCCCACGTCCCTCCTGCAGCCCAGCTCCGCCCGCAGCCGCCGCGGACCAGGTAGGTAAGAGCCCGGCCCAGTCAGCCTGGCAGCGCCCACCCCGGGGACCCCTGGGCCAGCCTCCCCCGCCTCCCGGAGATCCTGAATTCCCTTCCTCGTCCCCCGGGGACCCTGGGGCTCAGACTCTACAACCCAGCCCAGGAGGCTCAGGCGTGCCCCTTGCCCGAGTCGAGTCCTCCGCCGAACCCCCGAATCCCAGGCACACTGTCTCCTTGCGCCTCCTCCAGGGCCCAGGAGCCTGGGTCTCCCCCATCCCTGCTCAGTCCCCGGGGACCCCCGGGGAAACCTAGATCCCTCTTCCTGGGCCCAGTGCTGGGAGCTCCAGACACGGACCACGGCTCTGTGAGATTTCCCCCCGCGGCTGGCCGGCCCCCATCGCCCCCGGTCCGCACACCCGACTGTCCATCTCGAGCTTATGGTTGGAGCAGACGATCGTGTCTCGCTCCAGGCCAGTTCGCCGACCGTGCTGGACACAGGCCCGCTCTGGAGCTGTCCATGGTCGGCAGGGCACCTGGTGCAGCCGCCGCCAGGGAGGGGGCGCCGGCGGCGCTGGGGATCCCTCCCCCCAACCCCCACCCGCCGTCGCTTCTTTGACCCGGGGATACCCGGGCTACAAGGTGCTGATGGCCAGACTCGGGGCGGGTGGGGGGGGGGTTGTTCTTAGCACCCTGGCTTTTCATGACTCCAGGTGTTCCCTGAGGAGCCAGGATTTCTGAATGTTCCTGCTTAGTGCATTGTAGGGACTCAGGCACCCCGACATGCAGCTTCCATTCGGTTCAGTTTTGTTCATCTGTCTGTGGACACAGCCCTCGCTTGGGTCAGGACACAGAAATCTAGTTTCCCAGCCTTTGCTTCCTTTAGCATCTACTTTAACAAACCCTGGTGTCCCTCAGCCTCCTGGCACCCCAGCATCTGTTCTCTCAGGGACTCAGGCGCCATAACCCTTCTTTTAGCAAATTGTAATGCAATTCCTCAGCTCCTGTCCCTTTTGGAGACCTACGTGTCTTGTTCCCAGTCCTGCATTCTTTCAGGAACCCAGGAGCTCAGACCTCAGGTTCTGTACTGTCTGTCTGTCAGCCTTTACCTGGACCTTCTGCCACCAGACCGTAACAAGTTTCTAGCTCTGAGCCCCTAACCTCTTGTCTGTTACCTCTGCAAAGATCCAGGAGTCCAGGCTCTGGGTCTGTCCACCCATCCCGACCTGTATCTACCTCCTCAGCTCCCCATAGTCTCATGACTCCCATTACAATACACAGCTCACATAGCCTTGACAAACCCTTGCCTTACCCCCATGTCATCTCAGGTACTTAAGCTCCCAGAATCTCCATCTCCCCTAAGGCCTGGAGACCACCCTAAGACTTGAGGGGTTCCAGGCCCCTCATTGCCTGCCAAGTCCTGTGTCATAATGTCCCACGCTCCAGGTATACTCAAACCAGTGATCCAAACATGCATCCTTTCCTCCAGGTATGCCTGTGGGTTAGGTTAATTACGTGCTCTAGAACCCTCCCTGCATATTTCTAGTTATAAGGTGCTTTTTTACTGCTACACAGCAGTACTAGAACATGTTCAGTTGATATCTCTGTTCTATCTTCAAACAGATATGATCTAAGTTGTAAGCCAGACACTACACTGTATAAATTCTAGGCATGTCTTCTTTCCATTTACCTTTATTTTGGGGAGGGGGCGGTAGTGGTACTGAGATTTGATCTCAAGGCCTCAATCTTCTTAGGCATTCCTACCATTGAACTATATTTTGAACCCCAGTAGTTTTTGTTTTCATTCGGAGACAGAGTCTTGCTGTGTATCTCAGGTTGGCCTGAAATTCATTATGTAGGCCTCCATTTGTCTTTTCACATATCTAAATAATATCTAGAAACAAGATTCTGATCTTGCTCTCTCTTCAGGCATGTTGATGATTTCTAACAACCAGTTCTTACTTGCTCTCAGATGAATTTTCAGAGTTGTAAGTTCTGGCCATATCCTTGGCATTGTTCTAGATTCCCTTCCCTTCCAAGGGCTATTCTTTCTAATTTCCGGATTCTGGGTGCCAACTAGGCCTTCAAATTTATACTACCAACTCTGGAATTCACTTCAAGATCTTAAAGTCTGAAATAATCCTGATTGTGTTCTACATTATGTTTGCCTCCTTCCGGTTCTAGGTTTTAAGGCCCATCTATTTCCATCTTCTCTGTTTTCTCTGTGTGGCCTTGGTGTAGGACTCATTGCCTGGTGGATTGTGGGCTTTCTCCTCCATCTGCTACTTTGGCATTCTAAGTGTGTTCTAGGCTTTCTCCTCTTCTAGACTCTCAGTCTCAAGATGTTCTCATTTCCAGAACAAATCCCTTTCCTTGCCAGTTCAGTTCAATCTTTAATCTCAGTTCGTAATTCTCAGCATGCATCTTTCTGCATTTTCCTCCAGATGTTTCCAAGCTCCAGACAAACCCTTTGCCTTTACTTTTTTTTTCCCCAGCCCTGGAGCATGTTCTGAGTTCAAGAGCATACCGTTTATCTTCCAGTTCTAGCATCATTGACATACTTGATTAGAACAAGACTGTGACCCCCTGGTAGAATGCCCATGTGTGAATACCTTCATTTCTGCTAGACTCAGTTCTGGGTTGTAGCTTGTATCCCTTGATTAAACTCATTACATATTACATTTGCTATGTTCCTAAGAATGTATCATTCTACTCCCCTCTATGTTTAGGTTTCTGAGGTAATCCAGGAACTCTTTTAAGTTATTGGGTTCTTTTGGGTTCCAAACTTCAGTTCTACTTACTTGAAGATGTGGCTCTTACCCTCAGGCCTGTGGTCAATGTGGAAGCATACATCCTTTCTGAACTGTGTAGTTTCTTTGTGCCTTGGGCTTTCTAGATCCTCTGCCCAGCTATGCTGTATTCTGTCTCCTCAGTCAATCTCAGGTTCCAGAGCAACCCCCCTAAAACTCTCTCTGTGTCCTAGCTTCTGAATAAGTTGCCGTTGGAAATGTTAGGTTTTGGCTTAAGGGTAGCCTGTTGTCTGATAAATGTTTTTCCTGAACCTAGTCTCTGAGAGCTAGGATTTAGGGTGCTAGATTCTCAGATGCACCACTCAAAAGACTCAAGGGTCCAGGCCACCAGATGCCTCACCTCCCAAATCCCAAAGACCCTCAGTCCCCTGTTCTCCCCACAGGAGTCCCAGGCTTTAGGCAAGTCCAACTATTAGGCTGGGCTGGGAATTATCCACTCTCAGAACCGGTTATACCACTGCCTGTGGGGGGGAAGGAAAGAAAGGGACACAGTGAAAGTCCCTCCTGCTTTCGACTGGGCCAGCTGGACCTGTCAGACCTGAAGTGACTGAGGGAGTGGCTCCGGAGCCTCACTTCATGTTGGCCCCGCCCCTGGCATCGGGGACCAAGTTCTGGCCTCCCTCGAAGCCGCGCCTCTCACCTCCCCCACCCTTGGTGAATACTCTTCCTGGGCTGGAGTGGGGCGGTGTTGCAGGGGATGTTCCCAGAACTCCCTGGGTCCTCCCTCAATGCAGGATTGTGCACTTGGATTCTAGGATGGGAGGAGTTGGGGGCTTTGAAGCCACTGGGAGGGGCTGTGTGGTGGCTCTGACTCTAGGATTGGGAGGAGGGGGCCGGATAGAGGTGGGGGCAACTGGAAAGCCTAGACTCTGAGAACTTAAAGTAGATTTAGATCTTGGAGTTTGTGAAGAAATCAATGACCAGCACAGTTGGACCCCTGTCTTGTTTTTAATTTTGAGGCTTTTCAAGCGAAATGTAGGTCTTTAGGATCCTTTGGAGTAGAAGGGGGGTGTCCAGTATCTGGGAATTTGAGAAACAGGAGTTGAGCTGGGTAGTAAGTGAGGCCTGTCTTAGAGTCATGACACAGGCAATCACATTCTACTGACCTAATTCTGTGATGGAAGACTTGTGGCCTTCTGCAGGCGTGGTTCTGGCCGGGCCTCAGTTTTCCTACACATGCAAATGGGTTGAGGATTCTTCACAATGTCGGAATAGGTGACTTGGGCACTGCCCCGGACACTCAGGCTTCAGTTCCACTGTGTGGCCAGGCATGGGTTTGTTGTCTGTGGAGTCTGACCTCAGTTTCTCTAAATGCTCTTACCCAGGTAGTACAGACTGTTTTCCTGGAAGCAGTGAATTTCTGCTTACCTTGCTTCACGATTGTAATGCATAAGCCTCAGTTTCCTCAGGTAGCTTACTCTCAGATTCCCTGGTAGAGCAGCCTCAGTTTCCCTGTGTTGTGATCAGAGTACCAAAGCCTCAGTTTCTCCTGTTCAGGGGCTGCACCGCCGCACCTCAGTTTCCCTCGTGTGGGAACCTCGCGGCCGTGCCTCAGCCCTCTGCCTCTGCAGGCCTGCACCGCCGCCATGATGTGCGAGGTGATGCCCACCATCAGCGAGGATGGCCGGCGGGGCTCGGCGCTGGGCCCGGACGAGGCGGGCGGCGAGCTGGAGCGCCTCATGGTCACGATGCTCACGGAGCGCGAGCGCCTGCTGGAGACGTTGCGCGAGGCGCAGGACGGCCTGGCCACGGCGCAGCTGCGGCTGCGCGAGCTCGGCCACGAGAAAGACTCGCTGCAGCGCCAGCTCAGCATCGCGCTGCCCCAGGTCTGGGCGGGGCCGGGGCGGGGCCGCCGGGAAGCGGAGCCTGAGGGGCCCGGAGGCCCGGGGGCGGGGCTTGGCACTTGAAAGGGCGGGGCCTGGGAAATGGTCCTTGGAGGGCGGGGCTTTGCTCCTGAAGGGGCGGGGTCGGGAAAATGGTCCTGGGCATGTGGGGCTGGGCACATGAATGGGACTTGGAATGATCCTTGATGGGTGTGGCTTGGAGCATCAAGGGTTGAGGTCTGTGATTGGCTAATCTTTGATGGGCAGGTCTAGACGACAAGAAAGGCGGGGCTTAGCTGAGTTGGGCGGGGCCTTCAAAATGCTTTGGAAGGAGGGACTTAGAAAAAGGACTGAGCGGTTGTCCCTGTCATGCCCACTTCTGCACAGGAGTTTGCGGCTCTGACTAAGGAGTTGAACTTATGTCGGGAGCAGCTGCTGGAGAGGGAGGAAGAGATTGCAGAGCTGAAGGCCGAGCGTAACAACACGCGGGTGAGGAGTGCTGGGGACAGGGTCTTGGGGTGTTGCTGTCTGATTCCTTTTTATTCTGTACGTCCTTTTCCTGTTTCCTTCCCTGTTCCCATTTCCTGGCTGGACTTTTTCCTTTTTCCCCTTACTTTTTTTTTTTTTAATCAGCTGCTTTTGGACTCGATCCCTAAAATCTCTTTTCCTGACTTGTCTCTCCCAGTGTCCCTTTGGTTGGTCACCAACTGTCACCATCTTCCTAGCCCCTGGCCTCTTTTCCTTGACTCGGTGTTTTATCCCTCTAGCTCCTCCTGGAACACTTGGAGTGCCTGGTATCCAGGCACGAGAGGTCATTGCGCATGACTGTGGTGAAGCGCCAGGCCCAGTCACCAGGAGGAGTCTCCTCCGAGGTGGAGGTGCTCAAGGCTCTAAAATCCCTCTTCGAGCATCACAAGGCCCTAGATGAAAAGGTATGGGAACTGGAGAGCCTGGATGAAGAACCTGTAGTTGACTGAAACTGTCCTGAGTGGGTGAGATCCTGGCTGTGATTGGCTGGAGGCATCCTAAGTGGGAGGGGTCTTTACTGTGATTGACTGGCACAAGTTACCAGTTACCTGTTAGAATGATAACAGAAAAATGAACTGGGGTTGGGGGTCCCAGGGGGAGAGACTGCTTGGTCCGTGGTGGAGCCTCGCACCCATTATAGAGAGAGGAACTTTAATATTGTCCTATTTCACCTGCCCCTGGGGTGTTCTAGGGCTGTGGGTCTGGTGGGCATCTCATTCTTGTTCTACCTCCATGGTCCTCTTCCTCACCCCCAGGTCCGGGAAAGGTTGCGGATGGCTTTGGAGCGAGTGGCCGTGCTAGAGGAGGAGCTGGAGCTGAGCAATCAGGAGGTGGGGGCGGGGCCAAGAGGGGGCGGGAACAAAGGAACCGATTGGGAGAGTTCCACAGGCCGAGCCCCAATGGGGTTGGATCGTGGGAATGAGCCAGAACCTCCCAGGAGGAGTGAGAATTTACTGCTAGGGCTCAGGCCCAAGTAACTATTGGACGGGAAAGTCTAGATTAAAGGAGAAAACTGCCTTCCAGGGGGGAGTAGAGCTGGGATTCCAGGACGTCCTTTACTCTTCTTTTTTTCTTCTAGACTCTGAACCTTCGAGACCAGTTGTCCAGACGGCGGTCAGGGCTGGAAGAGCCCGGCAAAGATGGGGATGGGCAGGTAAGAGGTACAAGTCCCTTCGCTGTGGTCTCCAGTCAGCTCCCTAACTTGATTTTCCTCCCCAAGTACTGAGGCTTGAACTCAGAGCCTGGGCGCTCTCCCTTAGCTTCCTGGCTCAAGGCTGGAACTCTACTACTTGAACCAGAACCCCACTTTCAGCTTGTTGGTTAGAGATTACAGTCTTACAGGTCTTCCTGCCTTGGTTGGCTTTCATGATACTCACATCTCAGCTTCCCTAGTAGCTAGGATTACAGGAGTGAGACACCAGCACCCGTCTCTGATAGACTTTCTCCTTGCATTCTCTCGCACTCTGTCTCCGTGACCCCTGTCTGGGTTCTGTCCCTTCCCCTTTCACTCCAGGCCCTTGCCAATGGCCTGGGTCCTGGCGGGGATTCCAGCCGGCGCACAGCAGAGCTGGAGGAGGCCCTGGAGCGGCAGCGTGCTGAGGTGTGCCAGCTGCGGGAGCGCCTGGCGGTGTTGTGCCGTCAGATGAGCCAGCTGGAGGAGGAGCTGGGCACCGCTCACCGCGAGCTGGGTAAGGCGGAGGAAGCCAAGTCCAAGCTGCAGCGGGACCTCAAGGAGGTGAGGTGGGGGTGCGGGGGGCCTGCCCTCTGTCATTCCCCTGCCCTGGCCTCGCCCCTTCCTTTTTGTCCAAAGTCACTCAAATCATGGTGAAACCTGGATTCAGTTCCCCAACAGTGTGGATTTTTTTCTTTCTGACCTTTGGGATTTAGAACTCTTATCTGAGTGTTACATGTGAAAGCACAGGCAAAGTGACTGGTTCCGGTTATTAGATATGGCCATTTTCTTTCTTTCTTTTTTTTTTTTAAGCCAGTCCTGGGCCTTGGACTCAGGGCCTGAGCACTGTCCCTGGTTTCTTCCCGCTCAAGGCTAGCACTCTGCCACCTGAGCCACAGCGCCCCTTCTGGCCGTTTTCCATATATGTGGTGCTGGGGAATCGAACCCAGAGCTTCATGTGTAGGAGGCAAGCGCTCTTGCCACTAGGCCATATTCCCAGCCCACGCTATGGCCATTTTCTTTTTATCAGCATTTCATCCTTCTGGAATGAGACCTTATAATTCTCACGTATCTGCTAAGAAATGTGGGTCTTCTTCTTGTTTGTTTGTTTTTCCATTGTGAGGCTTGAACTTGGGACTTGGGCCCTGTCCCTGAGTTAATTTGCTCAAGGATAGTGCTCTACCACTTTGAGCCACAGCCTCACTTCCGGTTTTTAGGTAGTTAATTGGAGGTAAGAGTCTCATGGACCTTCCTGCCAGGATTGGCTTTGGACTTCAATTCTCAGATCTCAACCTCCCCACCAGTGTGTGGCCTAAAAACTCTTTCTTGGCTTTTTCACTCAAAGCTGGCACTCTACCCCTTGAGCCACTCCTCCACTTCAGGACTTTTGCTGGTTAATTGGAGTCTCCCAGAATTTTCTGCCTGGACTGGCTTTGAAACCCCAATCCTCAGATCTCAGCCTCCTGAGTAGCTAGGATTGCAGGCCTGAGTCTGGGGTGCCTGGAATTGGGCCCTGGATTAATTTCCCAGGATACCCTGGGGTCCTTGGCTTGCTGTTCTAACCCTAGGGTACCCCCAGGGCCTTCTAGGAGTTGTAGTCTCGAAGGTCTCTTGCCCCCTCCACAGGCGCTGGCTCAGCGGGAGGATATGGAGGAGCGGATCACCACGCTGGAGAAGCGCTACCTGAGCGCGCAGCGCGAGGCCACGTCTCTGCATGATGCCAATGACAAGCTGGAGAATGAATTGGCCAGCAAGGAGTCGCTGTACCGGCAGGTGGGGGCCTACTGGGCAGGGGGCGACTTGGGGTGAGGCTGGGGTCCATGGGACCTAGCCCTTTTTTTGCTCCCCTGGCTTCCCGCTCCCCCAGAGTGAAGAGAAGAGCCGTCAGCTGGCCGAGTGGCTGGACGATGCCAAGCAGAAGCTGCAGCAGACCCTGCAGAAGGCCGAGACCCTGCCCGAGATAGAGGCGCAGCTGGCCCAGAGGGTGGCAGCGCTGAACAAAGTTAGGATGGAGGGAGGGGTGCCTGGGGGCGGGGCACAGGGGCGGGACGGGAATGTTCTGGGGGCGGGGCCTAGATGGGCGGGGCCTAGAGTCTGGCAGGAAAGCTTGGATTCTGGGGAAGAGGTTGAGCCTTGGGGTTTGTAGAGATCCGTCTTGGAATGGTGCAAGATTTGGGCTTTGGGGGCGAGGGGACGGTGGCCTGGAATCCGAGAGCCATGGAACAGGTCCTGAAAACTGTAGACACAGGGGCGGGATGGGGGCTTGCATCCAGTCGTGAGGGAGGCGGGGCGAGGACCCCGAATGGCTTCTGGTTCTCTAGGCTGAGGAACGTCATGGAAATTTTGAAGAGCGGCTGCGGCAGCTGGAGGCCCAGTTGGAGGAGAAGAACCAGGAGCTGCAGCGGGTGAGGGGGCTGAGGGCTGTAGAGAAGATGGAGCTTTGAGACAGGGCTGGGGCTTGGCTGGTGGGGGCTTGGGTGGTGGGTGGCGGCTTAGTTGGTGGGCGGCGCTTGGCTGGTGGGCGGGGCTTGGATGTGGGCGGGAGGGCGGAGCTTGCACGGTGGGTGTGGCCCGTAGCAAGGGCCAGGCCTTGTAGTGGATGCCTTTGAGCATCCTTACCTTGCTTTTCTTTGGGTAGGCGCGGCAGCGGGAGAAGATGAATGATGACCACAATAAGCGGCTGTCGGAAACAGTAGACAAGCTGCTGAGCGAGTCCAATGAGCGCCTACAGCTTCACCTGAAGGAGCGCATGGGGGCTCTGGAGGAGAAGGTGCGTCCCGACGCAGTACTCCCATCACCACCCATGATCCCGGCCTGCTTCCTGCCCAAATCCCATAGCCCCAGACACTGCCTCCAGATCTGTGACCAAATATCTCCCTAAACCCGGCCATCCCAAACTTGACCATCTGCCCTGATGTACTGAGGAGATGAATCTAAGCCCTCAGTAGCTGAATTCTAGGCAGTAACAATACCCCAAGCCCTTAGCTCTTTCTTTCTTTTTTTTTTTTGCCAGTCCTGGGCCTTGGACTCAGGGCCTGAGCACAGTCCCTGGCTTCTTTTTGCTCAAGGATAGCACTCTGCCACTTGAGCCACAGCGCCACTTCTGGCCGTTTTCTGTGTATGTGGTGCTGGGGAATCGAACCCAGGGCTTCATGTATACGAGGCAAGTACTCTTGCCACTAGGCCATATTCCCAGCCCCCTTAGCTCTTTCTTAAGTCTCCCAGACATTCAATCCCCGAGCCCCCCTGAGATTATACAGGACTTCAAAGCCTGGGGCTCCTGGGATTTCTCACTCTAGATGTGTCTTTGGCCCCGTGACCCTCTCTCCCTTGCAGCTCACGATTTGTCCCCACTGGGATCCTCCAGGGGCTACTGGTAGGCCCTAGAGTATGTCACCTCCCCTCCTACTTCCTCATTTTACCCCTGTGCCCGCAGAACTCATTGAGTGAGGAGATTGCCAACATGAAGAAGCTCCAAGATGAGCTGTTGCTTAACAAGGTGGGGAGGGGGCAAGGGAGGGAGGGAGGAGGGAGAGGAAGGAAAGCAATGCTGTTCTGGAAAGCAATGCTCTCTGCCTTAATTTCTCCAACCTCTTCTCTTCAGGAGCAGCTCTTGGCTGAAATGGAGAGGATGCAGATGGAAATCGACCAGCTCCGGGGAAGGCCACCATCCTCTTACTCTAGGTGACTATAGCCTCCTGCCCCTCCTCAGCCCAGGGAGCGGTGCCAGCAGCACTCTTATTTATTTATTTAGTCAGTCTTAGGGGCTGAACTCAGGGTCTAGGCACTGTTCCTGGGCTTCTTTGGCTCAAGGCTAACATTCTACCACTTGAGCCACAGCATCACTTCCCCCTTTTCTATGTATATGGTGCTGAAGAATGGAACCCAGGGCTTCATACATGCTAGGCAAGCCCTCTACCACTAAGCCACAGTCCCAGCCCACATCCCTCTTATTGTTGACCTCAGCTCTATGACCTCTGAGCCCAGGCTTGTCCCTGTGACCTCTGAACTCTGTTCCATTTTCCAGACCCCTGGGTTCCTGACTGTCTTTCCCATGCCCACAGGTCTCTTCCTGGCAGTGCCCTGGAACTCCGTTACTCCCAGGCGCCCACGTTACCTTCTGGTGCCCCCCTTGACCCTTATGGGGCCGGCAGTGGCCGGGCAAGCAAGAGAAGCCGCTGGTCAGGAGTAAAGGATGAACCCTCCAAGGTCAGCTCCGCCTCTGGGGCCTGGACTAAGGGGCTTAGGTGGGCAGCTGTAGGGAATGGAGTCCAACCTTTGGGGCTCAGATGGGAGGCTAGGTTGAGAGGCAGGGTCTCCTGGACTCACCTGTTTTCTCCTTTACCCCCAAATCCACCAACGCCATCAACCCCCACCTGCTTGGACATCCTGTTACCTGGTGAGCACCTGAGGGAACTCATGGGTCAGGGGAGCAGTGTAGGATCCCAGCATGGGTAGGGCCAGGTCAACAAGTGAAGTGGGCTGGATCTAGGAAATGGGAATCAGGGAGGAGCCAATCAAAAGTGTGGGTGGGGCTTGGTGCCAGTTGGGAGAGAACTTAGGAATGGAACCTGTCCAGTAAGTAGCTGGGCTGGGCAAAGTGGTACCTGCCGCCTGCAGGCAGGACCAGGAAGGATGGGCAAGGTCAGGATTGGAGAGCAAAGACCCAGCACGCACCATCCACTCAGTGTCCCTCTGTCCCCATACAGAGAAAGGATTGGGAGCGGTCGACCCCTGCAGGGTCCATGCCTCCCCCGTTCCCTGGTGAGCTGGATGGCTCTGATGAGGAGGAGGCAGAGGGGATGTTTGGGGCCGAGCTGCTGTCTCCTAGTGGGCAGGCTGACGTGCAGACCCTGGCCATCATGCTTCAGGAGCAGCTGGAGGCCATCAACAAGGAGATCAAGTAAGCCAAGGCCTAGGTCTGCTTGGCTTTGCCTGAGCTGACCTCACAACCCCTCTGGCTCCACTTCTGTCTGTGCCCATCTCCACTCCCACCATCATCATGGAACTCTCCCAGTCCAACCCTCCTCCCAGTGAATGAGAGGACACTATGTTCCCATAGGTTCCCCCCAGAAAACCTCCTGTGCTATCCATGTTACAACTCCCTCAGTTAGGACTTAGCATTCCCAGGGGTATGGAGCCCTGGAGTCCAAAATGCCTGAATTTTAAACTCAATACATCAAGAAGCTTCCAGAACATCATGGATTCAATGACTTCACATAACCATTAATCAGAATCTTTTAAGTCTTTAAGATTCTCCACACAATCCAAGATCCCCAATTCAAAACAACAAGAATCCATCCACCCTCATACATTAGCCATGAATCTCAAGTTTAGACATCCAGGATTTCTACCCAATACAACAAAAGTCCACAATTTATTTAGAAATTCCCATCATGTCCACCCTGAGGGCCTAGAAATTTGCCTTAGTTGACAACTTTTTCTTTCTTTCCTTCTATTTTTCTGGTCCTGGGGCTTGAACTTTGGGCCTAGGCACTGTCCCCAACCTCCTTTTGCTCAAAGCTAGCGCTCTACCACTTGAGCCATGGCATCACTTCCAGCTTTTTCTGTGATTAATTGGAGATTAAGAGTCTCACAGAGGGACTGGGAATATGGCCTAGTGACAAGAGTGCTTGCCTCATATACATGAAGCCCTGGGTTTGATTCCTCAGCACGACAAATATAGAAAAGGCCAGAAATGGCACTGTGGCTCAAGAGGTAGAGTGCTAGCCTTGAGCAAAGAGAAGCCAGGGGCAGTGCTCAGGCCCTGAGTCCAAGCCCCAGGACTGGCAAAAAAAAAAAAAAAAAAGAGTCTCACAGACTTTTCTGCACTAGGCTGGCTTCAAACAATGATCCTCAGATCTCAGCCTTCTGAGTAGCAAGGATTACAGGCCTGAGCCACTGGCCCTTAGATTACTTGGCAGTTTTCTAAGAAAACGTTCTTCATGGTCCTCCAGCAGGTAGAACAACATGGCTGCCACCTTCCCATTCAAACTCAGACTGGAGTTATCAGTTGTCACATAGTGGGAGACGGACTCCACAGGCTTCCAGATCATAGTTCTCACCCAGATTGTATGAAGATTTTGCCCCTGTGATCCTTCTTGGAGCATTATCTCTTGCACATAAAACCTTTTCATGATTTTTGTTTTGTGTGTGTATCAGTACTGGGGCTTGAACTCAGGGCCTTGGCTCTGTCCTTTAGCTTTTTCACTCAAGGCTGGGGCTCTACCACTTGAGCCTTACCTCTACCTCCAACTTTTTCAGTGATTAATTGGATTACAGGCATGAGCCACTGGTGTTTGGCTCTTTTTTTTTTTTTTTTTGCCACACTTGGGGCTTGAATTCGGCCTGAGCACTGTCCCTGACTTCCTTTTGCTCAAGGCTAGCACTCTACCACTTGAGTCACAGCACCACTTCTGTTTTTTGCTATATATGTGGTGCTGAGGAATCAAACCCAGGGCTTCATGTATATGAACAAGGCAAGCACTCTACCACTAGGCCACATTCCCAGCCCTGCTTGGCTCTTTTTCATGGTTTTGTTTAATAGCTTGGTTCCCTTCAGAGCTAAATTGATCATGGCTCCTGCTCACCCTGACAGCCCAGGTTCCTTCCACATCCTCTTGAGACTGTCACTCACTCCTTGTCTGCCCTAAGAGGCCGTGATAAACTCACCCAAACTTTCTGACTTCCCTCCCTTTGCCCCAATGAATTTTCTGATCACAGACTCCCTTCTCTCAGCACTCTCTCTTTCTATCTCTGTCTGTCTGTCTCTCTCTGACTGCTGCTTTCCTCCTCAGGCTAATCCAAGAGGAGAAGGAGACAACAGAACAGAGGGCTGAAGAGCTGGAGAGCCGAGTGTCCAGCTCAGGCCTGGATTCGCTGAGCCGATACAGAAGCAGCTGCTCGCTGCCCCCATCCCTCACCACCTCTACCCTTGCCAGCCCTTCTCCTCCCAGCTCTGGCCATTCAACACCTCGCCTGGCACCACCTAGCCCTGCCCGTGAGGGCACTGACAAGGCCGTGAGTACTCTAGGGGGAAAAAAGATACTTCTCTCTTTCTGACCTTAATGCCCATTTTCCTCTTTGTAGGACTGGTTACCCCTTAGCTTTGAGGCCCAGCAGGTCCCACTCTTGACACCAGAAGCAAAGATGTACAAATAGGAGCTTGGCTGGGTGCTAGAGAGCTATAGCCATTGTCTTTATGCTTCCTCCTCCTCACATCATCCCAGACTCCCCCAGTAGATGTCCCCACTCACGGGCAGCCCCCAAGATGACCCCCCAAGCTAAAAGAACTTCTGTGCTTCTCTGTCCTCAGAATCACATCCCCAAAGAGGAAGCGGGGGCTCCACGAGGGGAGGGGCCAGCCATCCCAGGAGACACGCCACCCCCCACTCCCCGCTCTGCCCGTCTTGAGAGAATGACCCAAGCCTTAGCACTGCAGGCGGGGTCCCTGGAAGATGGGGGACCCTCCCGGGGAAGGTGAGCAAGGGTACAGAGAGTGAGAATGAGGGCAAGCTTGCCTGGAGGGATGAGATGGGAGGACAAAGTGTTGGGAAGAGAAGAAAGGAAGAAGGCCCAGTACCAGTGGCTCACACCTGTCATCCTAGCTACTCAGGAAGCTGAGATTTGAGGATCACGGTTCAAAGCCAGCCCGGGCAGGAAAGTCTGTGAGACTCTTATCTCCAATTAACCACTAGAAAACCAGAAGTGGTGCTGTGGTAGAGCGCTCGCCTTGAGCAAAAAGAGCTCAGGGACAGCAGCCAGGCACTGAGTTCTAGCCCCATGACCGACAAAAAGAAAAGAATGGTAGAAGGAGTCCTCCCTGACTCCCTCCTGTTTGCCCAGTGAGGGTGCTCCAGATTCCCTGCACAAAGCCCCCAAGAAAAAGAGCATCAAGTCATCCATAGGCCGGCTCTTTGGCAAGAAAGAGAAAGGGCGAATGGGACCCCCAGGCCGGGACAGCTCTTCCCTGGGTAAGTACTGTCATTCATTCTAACCCTTCTCCCCTTAGTCCCTTCCTCCCCACTGCCCCCATCTTTCCATACTCACTGGACATTTGTTCAAGTGTTTGCTGGTGTGGTCATTCACATAGAATGTGAGTGAGTAGGAGCAACTTAAAAGAAATGGCTTGGTGGGGCCTGCTGGGGATAAGGGGTAGGAAAATGCAATTTACTTCATTTCTCTGGTTTTGAAGCTAAGGCAGAGCAGCGTTTGAGGCTGGGCACCTGCTGGCGGTGAACTGGATCCTGCATATCCATAGCTGTTGTAGGAATTTTGTGAGACGTTTGACATCTGGGTGACATCAGGGATTTGAAACTAGCCCTGGCAGAATTATTTATACCATGGCAATTGGCAAAGGCTACACATCACAGAATGCAGTCTTTCTCCCTGGGAGTCCAGTGTTTAGGCATTTGCCAGCGTACCACCACCCTATACTAGGCCAGCCCTGTGAATCCAGCACTATGTAAAGCAAGTCTCCTACTCCTTGCCCATCTTACTCTCTTTTAAAAATCCAATTAAAAAAATCTCTTAGGGTCTGGACTTTCCTGGCATCCTATTTATTGATTTATTTTTGCTGGCCCTGGGGCTTGAACTCAGGGCCTGAGTACTGTCGATCAGCGTTTGTGCTCAGGGCTGGTGCTCTACCACTTCAGCCACAGCTCTACTTGCAGCCTTTTGTGGTTCATTGGAAACAAGAATCTCACAGATTCTTTTCTGCCTGGGCTGGCTTTGAATCGTGATCCTCAGATTCCAGCTTTGAGACTTTTCACATTTTGACTCTCCGCTGCCTCTAGCTGGAACCCCCTCTGATGAAACACTGGCTACTGACCCTCTGGGGCTAGCCAAGCTGACAGGCCCAGGAGACAAGGACCGAAGGAACAAGAGGAAGTAAGTTTGTGGCTGTGTGTGTGTGTGTGTGTGTGTGTGTGCGCGCAAACATGCGTGTCCATATGAAGCAGGGTGGTGGTGATGGAAACAGATAAAACTACAATGCTGGTAGTCAGTACCCGAGATACTTACTTTACTTGGGAATCTGGGAGCTTCTAGAATTTTTCTCTGTTTTTATCTTTTTCTTAATGGTATTGGGGACAGGGTTGAGCCAGGCATGGTGGTGCACACCAGTAATCCCAGTTTCTAAGGGAGGCACAGGCAAGAGGATTGAGGTCTGAGATTGCAGAAGACCTTATCAAACAACCATAAAACAGCCAAGCATCTGGAGCTCACACCTGTAATCCTAGCTACAGAGGAGGCTGAGCTCTGAGGATTGAGGGTCAAATCCAGCCTGGACCAATCTGAGAGAATCTTACCTCCAATTAACCAGCCAAAAGCTGGAAGTGGAGGTGTGGCTTAAGTGATACAGCTCCAGCCTTGAGCCTGTGAGGCCCTGACTTCAAGCTCTAGTACTGGCTCAGAAAAAACAATAAAGCAAAAAGGGCATGTGGGATAGCTCAAATGGGCTAGCAATCATCAGGCCCTGACTTTGATCCCTAGTACTGCCAAGAAAGGAAAAATTAAAAAAAAAAAAAATCCATGGAGCTGGTGCTGGTGGCTCACGCCTGTAATCCTAGCTACTCAGGAGGCTGAGCTCTGAGAATCATGGTTCAAACCAGCAAAGTATGTGAGACTCGTATCTCTAATTAACCACCCCCAAACTGGAAATGGAGCTGTGGCTCAAAGTGGTAGATTCACGACTGCTAAAAACAAAACAACAAAAAAGCCCAGCCCAGGCAGGAAAGTCCATGAGACTTTTGTTTTTTTGTTTTTGTTTTGTTTTTGGCCAGTCCTGGGCTGTCAACTCAGGGCCTGAGCACTGTCCCTGGCTTCTTTTTTGCTCAAGGCTAGCACTCTGCCACTTGAGCCACAGCGCCCCTTCTGGCCATTTTCTGTATATGTGGTGCTGAGGAATCGAACCCAGGGCCTCATGTATACAAGGCAAGCACTCTTGCCACTAGGCCATATTCCCAGCCCCAGTCCATGAGACTTTTATCACCAATGAACCACCAGAAAACCAGAGTGGTGCTCTGGCTCTAAGTGGTAGAGTGCTAGCCTTGAGCAAAAAGAGCTCAGGGACAGCGCCCAGGCCCCCTACGACCAAAAAATAAATAAATAAATCCATAGAAATGTCTGGGCCCTCTGTCCCTGCCATGTCCTTCCCTGCTGTCCCCTGCCAGGCATGAACTTCTGGAAGAAGCTTGTCGCCAGGGACTGCCGTTTGCTGCCTGGGATGGCCCCACTGTGGTCTCCTGGCTGGAGGTACTGGGGCCCAGAAATGGCATGTTTTATTGAACCCCAGTCCTCTGACAGCTCTACCAAAGGCTGGCCGGGTCTGCCCAGAATGTGCTTCAAGCCAGAGTTGGGGTGGGATGGGGTAGGGAGGTTCTAGTGGGGGAGGGGGAAGACTCCTGCCAGTGGGAACTGATTCTGTCTCCCCTCCCCCTGCCCTCTGGTGTTGCCCACATGGGTACGGGTCTGACACTTATCTCCTTGTATCTCTTCTTGTCTCTATGCGGGGTTCTCTCTATTTTCTTTCTTGCCTGGTGTCTGTGTGTGTCTCTGGATCTCTATCCCTCTCTTTCCTCTTCTACCTCTCACTCCCCTTCTTGTTCTCTCTCTCTGCTTCTTGTGGGTCCTGTGTCTGCCTTGCTCCTATTTGCCACCTGTCTCCCCTTCTCCCTTCCTTGTTGTCTTCCATCTCCCCTCCCATGTTCTGTCTGCTTCCCTTCCTCCTCTCCCCTTCCCTCTGCCCCCAGCTCTGGGTAGGCATGCCCGCATGGTATGTGGCTGCCTGCCGGGCCAATGTCAAGAGCGGTGCCATCATGGCCAACTTGTCAGACACAGAGATCCAGCGCGAGATTGGCATCAGCAACCCTCTACACCGGCTCAAGCTACGCCTGGCCATCCAGGAAA
The DNA here is from genome assembly GCF_023159225.1 of Perognathus longimembris pacificus. Lineage (NCBI taxonomy): Eukaryota > Metazoa > Chordata > Mammalia > Rodentia > Heteromyidae > Perognathus > Perognathus longimembris. The sequence continues at coordinate 23,143,390 of NC_063180.1, forward strand.
TGGTCTCGCTCACTTCCCCCTCCGCTCCTGCCTCCTCCCGCACGGTGAGTGTCCAGAGGCCAAGTAGACTTTTGCCTGGGACATGACAGCTTCTGGAGAAAAGATCACTCCTTTCCACTGAGCAAGAAAGCAGGTCATTCGTAAATGAGTGGCTGGGATTCCTGGAGCCTCCCCTGTTACCCTCCCTTTGGGTCCCCTCCTTTCTGGAAAGTCTCTTCCATCTCACCATCTCCCGCTCCTCAGCCCACAGGAAATGTGTGGATGACCCACGAGGAGATGGAGTCCCTTACAGCAGCTACGAAGCCTGTGAGTGCCCCCTGCTGGTGGCCGTGGGCGTGGCACTAACCCTCCCTGGGGGTGGAGGCAGGCTCTTGAGTCTGTGGCTGTCCTCTCTGTCTGTCCCTCTTGTCCTCTTCTGCCTGCCCCTTAACCCACCCCTTCTCTCCCCTCTTCCCACTAACGGGTCAGGAGACCAAGGAGATCAGCTGGGAGCAGGTAGGGGCGCGGGGCAGGATGGTGGGGCGCATGACCAGGCTGTGCATGTTGCATGGATGCCCCTCCTTCTCTGAGCCCTGCCCCTTCCCTTGCCAGCCAGAACATTCCATTCTTTTCTTGGTGGTGAGGGACAGCGCCAAACTCACCTCTGGACTGGCTCATTGGGGCGCGGGGGGGTTGGGCGATGTGGAAGCCCCTATTCTGTGGTCAACCTGGCAGGGGATTCTAGGGGCCTTTGGGTTGCTGGAGGGGGAGAAGCTGAGAGGTCTGGTTATGGGTGATGGAAATGGGGGGCCGGGTAGCTGCATGGCTCCAGTTTTACCTGGGCTGATGGTGGATGGAGAGGCACAGGTTGGATGAGAAGGTGGGGAGCACCAGTTCCCCTTTGTTCTCAGAAAAGGGGACAAGTGAGCTCACCTGTGATGGAGGTTGGGGTGTTGGGCTGTGACCTGTGATTTCAGCCAGGGGGCGATGGGGTATCCTTATGCTAAAGGGAGTGAGGGAGTTTGGGCAGATCCAGAACAATCTCCTGGGCCACGAGCACAAGTATTTCCAGATTCACATTGGAGAAAGTCACTTGCCCTGGCTTGGAAGAATAAGCATACTGATTGAGTTGGGCCAGAGTTAAATTGATGCTTCCCAAATGGAATGTAAACTGAGTGCTGGCCAGGCTCATGCCTGTAATCCTAGTGACTCAGGAGGCTGAGATCCTCTTAGCTCCAGTTAAGTAGCAAAAAGCCAAAAGTAAGGCTGGGTGCCGGTGGTTCACGTAATCCTAGCTACTTAGGAGGCTGAGCTCTGAGGATTACAGTTCAAAGCCAGCCCAGGCAGGAAATCCGTGAGACTCTTACTTTCAATTAACCACCAGAGAAACAGAAGTAGCACTGTGGCTCAAGTGGCAGAGCCCTCACCTTGAGCTGAAGAGCTCAGGAACAGCGTCCAAACCCAGAGTTCAAGCCCTGAGACCAACAAAAAAACAAATACAAGCACTAGAGCACTAGTCTTGAGTGTAAAAGCTAAGGGATAGCGCCTAGGCCTTGAGTTCAAGCCCCAATACTGGCATACACACACATGCATTCATGCACACACACACACACTGAATGTATAGGTCAGGTCACTGGGAGTTGTGGAAATGCAGATATGGAGCAGGTGGTGTCTGAGGCAATTCCAGCATATCGGTGGCATGGTGATCCTGAGGGCTCAAGAAGCACAGTTTGAGACTCTTTGGACTGGTCCATTGTCCCAGCAGATTGGTCATTGTCTGGCTCTTGTGTTGGGGGATTGGGGTACCCCTTCCATCCACACATGGTGAGAGGGCCTGACACCCCCTCCCTCACCTGCCCATGGCCCCAGATCCTGGCATATGGCGACATGAACCACGAGTGGGTGGGGAACGACTGGCTGCCCAGCCTGGGGCTGCCCCAGTACCGCAGTTATTTCATGGAGTCACTTGTGGATGCCCGGATGTTAGATCACCTCAACAAGAAGGAGCTCCGGGGCCAACTCAAAATGGTGGACAGCTTCCACAGGTAGGAGCTGCCTGGTTAATGGGTACAGTCCAAGGGGAAGCTCCACCCCCTGGACAGCCTTCAACAAATAAGGCTGGTGATGGGAAATGCTTAGGAATATCCATGGCCCTGTAGTATGACATATTAGAAAATTTTGACCCTGTACCCTATCCACCAAGAAAGTCCATTGGAAAAGTTCATATTCAAGACAGCTTGGCTAGTTAGCTGCCCCTCCCCCTCCCCCTTTAGCCAATAGAAACTGTCCACTGACAACATCCCACCCTCTTCGGGCCAGTGGTCCATATAGATTAATGGATAGCCAAGGGGGTGGGGCCTGATGAGAGCAGCAGCCAATGGGGTGTGGGGTGCCTCTGTGATTCCACTTTCCCCGCGCCCAGGGTGAGTCTGCATTACGGGATCATGTGCCTGAAACGGCTCAACTATGACCGGAAGGACCTGGAGCGGAGGCGGGAAGAGAGCCAGACCCAGATCCGAGGTGAGACCCTGCAGGAGCCAGGAGGAGGAGCTCGAGGCAGGGCCGGAGCAAAAGTGATAGAAGAGTTCAGTTATTAACGTGTGTGCTTGTGGGGCGGGGGAGCCAGCACAGGGGACGTGGCCAGGGAAGGGGACGGGGACGGAGGTACGAACAAAACTCCCAGTGAGGGTCCCTTCCATCCCCAGATGTGATGGTGTGGTCCAATGAACGGGTCATGGGCTGGGTGTCAGGGCTGGGCCTGAAGGAATTCGCCACGAACCTCACCGAGAGCGGGGTACACGGAGCACTGCTTGCCCTGGACGAGACCTTCGACTACTCGGACCTGGCCTTGCTCCTGCAGATCCCCACGCAGAACGCGCAGGTGAGCTGCCGAGGGGCCCGAGCTCGCTAGGCATCCCCACGCCTCGAGCCGCACCCTCCAACCTCCCTCCCCTCCCCCCTCCAGGCCCGACAGCTCCTGGAGAAGGAATTCAGCAACCTCATCTCCTTAGGCACGGACAGAAGGCTGGACGAGGTGCGGGCGACTGCAGACTTCGGAGCGGGAGGGGTGGGGTTGGCCTTGCCAATCAATCGTACTTGGAGGCTGCCAGGGAGGGGGCGGGGCTAACGGAGAACCGACGCCCGGGGGCGTGGCAACGGGGAAGACGTCACCCATGGGGCGGGTCCACGAGAGATGACGCCCACGGGGCGGGGAGGAGGGAGGGGTGACGCCCACAGGGCGGGGAGGAGGGAGGGGTGACGCCAGCGGGGCGGGGTCTGGAGCAGGGGGCGGGGTCAGAGCTGGGTTCTCCTCCCTCCACGGTCGGCTCGGCGGCCTGTACCTAGGACAGCGCCAAGTCCTTCAGCCGCTCCCCGTCCTGGCGGAAGATGTTCCGAGAGAAGGACCTGCGAGGTGTAACCCCCGATTCGGCTGAGATGTTGCCCCCCAACTTTCGTTCGGCGGCAGCAGGAGCACTGGGGTCGCCGGGGCTTCCTCTCCGAAAGCTGCAGCCAGAAGGTAAGGGATTCCCAAAGGCAGACAGTCCCTTCCTTCCCTTTGCTCTTGGCGGGAAGTGGGGCGACACAACCTCTCAGCTCTCCTCCCCTCCAAAAGAAAGAAGGGGCCGCAGCAACCTTCTGCTTCTCCCTGCCACATCTCCTGTCCGGGAAGGGAGAGAAAATGACCAGGAGCCTGGCCCGGGAGAGGAAGAGGCCGCGCCCACAGAAACACTGGGGAATCACTGGGGGTGGCGGGCCAGTCTGAATCGGGGCTCCCTTTCTCTCCAGGCCAGACTTCTGGAAGTTCCCGAGCAGATGGCGTTTCCGTCCGGACTTATTCCTGCTAGTGTAGGCCTCCAGGTGAGGATTGTGCTGGGTGATCTTGGGGTGCGGGGCGACACCCCCGTGGTCTTCACTATGGGGTGCACTGTCCGGCGCCAATGCACAGGTGACCTCACTCGGATGGAAGACCGGGCCATCCCCCCTCCTACCCAGAGAATGGTCTCGTCCGGGGAGAAGAGGCCCTGGAGCTGGTGCCGCGGACTGGACCATCTGTACAGACAAGTGGGGGAGTGCGTGTCCCCCGCCGCACAAATGGACTGGGCCTGGACCAAACCATATGAACTGGACTGAGGGAGGGAAAGAAGAGGGCAGGAAGAGATCCCGCCCCAAACTTCCGCCTCCCTTTTCTCTACTTTGTAATTTATTGATCAGTTTCCGATGGGAGACCGGGGTCCTTCACCCGCGGAAAGGGGGCGGGGCTTCCCTCCCGGGCCGCATGCGGGGAGAGGCTGCCCCCTTCCCCTTTTTCCTGCCCAGTCGCGGGGCCCAAGTTTTCCTTCTTCGTCCGAAAGGAGGGGAGGGGGGACTCGCTGCTACAAGCCTCGCCCCCTGTGCCACTCAGTCCCGCCCCGCCCCGCCCTGTAAGGTCCCCCCTAGTCCCTCGGGGTCATCTGCGGGCGGGTTCCCCACTTCTTTCCCCCGTGTCTCGTGTCCCCGGGGCCTCCCCGTCCCCCGTGCTGTGGCCGTGTCCGTGCCCCAGGGGTAGGGGGAGGGTGCAGAAGTGCACCCTCCTGGTTCCCCTCTGGCTCCGGGGTTTGCATGGGAGAATCCTCTTTCCAAGATGCCACTGGGTGACATGGTATGGGGGAAGGGCGGACAGCGGGGGAGCCCTCGCCCCCGACTCTCAGTCAGACCCCCGGCCCCAGGCGTCAATCAGTGATCACGGGTAAAGAGAACTGTTTCAAAAAGCTCATGAGTTAAGTGCTTTTGTTTTGGTTAGGATGTTCAAACCGACCAACCAACCCCAGCAGGATCCAGGAGTCCTCCCTGGCTTTTGGTGTCCTAGGCCGGGCCTTGGAATCAGGCCCCCAGCCTCCACCCACATTCCCCGGTGCCCCGAGCATCGGCCCCACGCCTAACATCCATGAGGTTTCGAGGCAAAAATTTATTCAGAGAAATAAAGACGGCTGGTGCCAAAGGGCTGGAGGGCAGGCGGGCTGGAACACACCACAGCCGCGGCGAGGTCAGTGTTCAGGCGTTTCCAGCATGTCTGCTAGGACTCTGGAGTGGAGGACGTATGCAGAGATTAGACCAAATTCAAGGCTTTCATCTCATTATCCTGCTCAGATCACGGGTGGGAAAATGGAGTCCAAAGGTTGTCCAATAACGCGCAGCTGGGCAGCTCTCCTTTAAACGGAGCCCTTAAACATGCCTCTGCCCCCCCACCGTCCCCCGCCCTGCCATCACCCCAACACTTACTGATACAAAGAGGAGGAGAAATAGTCCACGTAGCTTCCTGTGGGAGAGCAGAGACAGAGACGAGGCTTGAGGGGTAATCCAAGAACGAAAGATATTAAGGGGATGCTAGATGCGGGTTAACTGTTCCCATTTTTCTTAATTCCTGCCTTAAAATGAACTACTGCGACTCTTGAAAGCCCAGGATGATGTTCTCTAGTCCCTGATTTCTTCGGGCTCCGGCCCCGCCCACTAGCCTTTAGGGCCCGCCCCTCAACCCCACTCATTCTCAGTGGAGGCCCCCGCCCACACGCTTGGCCACGCCTTCCATACAGGCCCCGCCCACAACCTTACGTCCTCCCCGGGCAGGGTTTCTTGGGCTGCGCATGCTTACCCGGAGTGCAGACCGTTTCGCAGACCAGCGGGCAGAGGTAGCAGAATTGGCAGTGCTGGAGGCAGGGATGGGGAGAGAGCGAGGTCAGGGGCGGGTCTGAGCAGAACGGCAGGCTAAGTGTAGGTTACAGTCACGTAGGGTGTGGAAGCATCACATGGCAGGGCTTGGGTTAGTTTGCGATCAAAGGTCATGATTTCGGGCTGGGGCTGGCGGGAGGGGTTGCTCAGATGATCCCACGCCATCCTGAAGCCTGAGTGTGCGGGCCCAGGTGAGGTCTCACCTGGCACTGGTCACAGTGTTCACCCATGTTCTCCTCGTCACAGTGACAGTTCTCACATTCAGTGCATCGCTGGGGACCAGAGGAGCCTGGTTAGACTGAATCCCTCACTTGGGGATCGTAGTCATCCTCCCATCTCCAGGTGACATTCTCCCAGACCCCTGCCCCTCATTAACCTACACTGAGTTCTGTCTTCCTTCCAGGGCAACCCTAAGTCATGCAGTCTCTGTGGGTAGAACCTTGGGTTACCTCTGACCCGGACTCCCCGGTCAATCCTGAATCCTGACTGCCATCAGCTCTGGTCTCCGTCTGTCCCTCCAGCCCTAGGTGGAGCTCAGGTTTCTTCCTTCCCATCCTAGATCATCACCCCAGCCTTCCGGCTTCCAGTTTGGTACCCAAAATATCTTTTTGTATCCAGACTTGTCTCTGCTGTTCCCTAGTTCAAATCCGGCCTCCTCCCTCCCAGAAAGACAAATTCCTAGGAACTGCTTGGTGTGCAAGACCTAGGCTGGGAACATACATTGCAGAAGGAGCAGTAGCCACAGAGGGACCCTGGTTGATAGTTCCCATAGTCCTGCATGTCCTGTGGACCTGTGGGGACAGAGGACAGTGTGACTCAGGTGACTCAGGCTGACTGCCCACCTGCTCCCCCCTCCCAGCCAGGCCACTTACCTGTATCCTCCCCACTCTCCTCCTCGCTGGAGCCGCCTCCAGTCACCTCCCTCCCTACCAGGGGGTTAGGGATGATGGTAAAAGGGAGCTCATCTTCATCCAGGCCCTCCTCCTCTTCTTCCTCTTCCTCTTTCCGGTGATATTGGCTCAATGGAGCCCTAACCTCAGCCCTCTCTTCTTCCTCATCTTCATTTTCATCTTCTTCCTGGCTCATGTGGAGACCATGACCTTCCTCCTCATCTTCCTCATCATCCTGGCCCAGGCTTCCATGGTGGACTCCTTCAGACTGCTCTACACTTTCGTCGCCTTCCTCCTGAGAGCCGCGGTCTTCCTCCTTCCCATCTTCCTCTCCAAAATCAACATCTCTCAAGCCGCTTCTGTCCCCAGCCCTAGTGTGTTCACCTTGGTGGTCTTGTTGCCTATGGCTGGGGGCCTGGGGACCAAGCTCAGCAGAGATATCCTCATCTTGGTCCCTGGGGGCACTGTGGTGGTGGTGGCCAGGGACTTCTGTTTTGTACTCCCCTGGGATGTCTTCCTCCTCTTCACTTCCTGCAACATGGTGGCTCAACTTGAATGTAACCTCTTTCTCTTCCTCTTCTTTCTCATTCTGGAGGCCATGATGGGTATGTCTGGGGGCCTGGTGCCAGTGTTCAGTGGACATATCATCATCATCATCTTCATCATCTCTGTGGCCTTGGGGCCCATGGTCAGGGACATGATGGTGGTGCTCATCCGAAATGTCTTCATCATCTTTGTGGCCTCGATGCCTGTGGGCCTGGTGTCCATTCTCAATAGAGTCCTCTTCATTTTCATCATCATCATCATCATCATCATCATCATCATCATCATCATCATTTTTGTGGCCTTGATGCCTGTGGGCCTGGTGTCCTTTCTCAGTAGAGTCCTCTTCTTCTTCATCATCATCACCATCATCATCATTATTACCATCATTTACATGACCCTGGTGCCCATGGGTCTCATGTCCATTCTCAGTAGAGTCGTCATCATCATCACCATCATTTTCATGGCCCTGATGTCCATGGACATGGTGTTGGCGTTCTTCTGAGATGTCCTCCTCTTCTTCTTTCCTGTGGCCTTGATGGCCATGGGTCCCGTGGTGTCCACCCTCTTCATGGCCTTGGTGTCCATCACTAGGATTGTGGTGGTGGTCTTCCTCTGATTCTTCCTCATCCTCTTCATCCTCATCCTCCCTGTGGCCTCGGTGCCTATGGGCCTGGTGCTTGTACTCAGAGGAGACCTCCTCCTCCTCCTCCCCTTCTTCCTCCTCCTCTTCTTCATCATCCTCTCCCCCTCTGTGGCCTTGGCGGACATGCCTGGGGATGTGGCGGTGGTGCTCACTGGAGACGATGTCATCCTCGTCCTCGTTGTTGTGGCCGTGGCCCCTGTGGCTGCTGGGAAAGTGGTTTCCATGCTCTGTGGAGTCTTCCACATCTTCGTTGCTTTGGCTTCTGTGCTGAGTGGTCTGCCGGACCTGCTCTGTGGAGCCCTCCCGGGACACATTTTCCTCTTCAACTTGGTGGCCTTGGTATCGGTGGCCTGGCATTTGGTGGCCATATTCCCTGGAGAGATCTTCCTCCTCCTCCTCATGGTCTCTGTGGCTCTGGAAAGGATGTCTGTTTTCTGTGGCAACATCCTCCTCTTCCTCCTCACTGTCATGGCCCCTGTGCCTGTGGATATGGTGGCCAAACTCGGCTGACATGTCCTCCGAAGGCCCAGGGACGCCTGCATTGTTGTTGGTGTTGCCGAAGCCCAGCCCGGCCCCTCTCAGCTGCTGGGTCATGGCAGGAGGGAGGAGCAGGCTGGCCACCAGAGCCCAGAGGACAGAGGTGTACAGCCATGGCCCAGGGTGGCCCATGGGGATGTTGAACAGCAGAACTTCTCCCAGGGAGGCGTCTGCTGCTACGAGATCAACGTGGGGTCCTTGTCTCCTTTGGGGTCTGACTCTTTTTGCTTCGCGTCTCTCCTTCACTGCCTCTGACTGTCTATCTGTCTTCCTCTGCCCTGGACACCCCACTGAGGCTGTTTCGGGAGCCCAGATTCCCCTAAGGGGCCCTCCCTCCCCATTCCCAGGCCAATAGGGTCTCTCCCCTCCCCTCGTTGTGGCTAAATTTACTCTCAGCCCTGAGTTATTTTGGGTCACTCCCCGGCTGCCCCCCCTCTTGTTCCTTCTGCTGCTGCTGAGGAGGGGATGTGGAGGGGGTCTCTTTTGGCCAGGGAGAGGGGACAGAGGGACTTGATTTTGGACTGGCAACAAGCTCATATGTAGCAACTGCAAAGACAGAGGAAATTTTAAGCAGGCCAAGCTGAGAAAGCCTAGGACCCTGGGGAGGTTGGTGGAGCTAGGGGACAGGGGTGGGGGAGACTGTTTCAGGACAGACCTATCAGAGTTAGAGTGGAAGGCTTGGGAGCCCGATCATGGGGTGCTACCAGCCTGAATGAGATACTTCAGTGAGAGAACAGAGACCAATATGGAGCCCCTGGTCTGAAGTGAAGGAATCCTATCTCCTCCATTGTGACCTCCTGTCCCTGGACTTTAGATCTGGGGGGCAGGGGACATGGCCCGGCCAGGGCTATAAATACAGCTGGGAGGAGGGTGCAGGGGGCTCAGATTACTGAGGCCCCAGTTGCTCCCATCAGGCAGAGTTGGCTGGGAGCTTGTGGCCTGCCTTTTCTCTGTCAGGCCCTCCTACTCCTCAGCTGTCACAATTGTCCTCACTCTTAAGGACTCTGTCTCCCTTTATATGGATCTTCCATTTCTGTCATCTGCTCTCAGGAGCCCTGTATCTCCTTTGTGGTATTTGTGTGTTGGTCCTGGGGCTTGAACTCAGGGACTGTTCTTCAGCTATTTTGCTCAAGGCTAACACTCAACTGCTTGAGTCACAGCTCCACTTCCAGCCTTTGGGTGATTAATTGGAGATAAGAATTAATTGGAGATAACAATCTCCTGGACTTCCCTGTCTGGACTGGCTTGGAACTGTGATCCTCTGATCTCAGCCTCTCAAGTAGCAGAGATTACAGGCCACAGCCACAGGTGTGAACCACTGACCCCTCACTCCTTCATGGGATTCTGACCTCCTCTCACCCTGACCTCTGTCTTTCTTGTTCTGCGTTTCTGCTCCCAACACAAGACTCAGTCTCCCTCTCTGTCATTGAAGCCTCTTCACCAACTCTGCTCCCTCCGTTTTTAAAGTATCCACCCCCCTCTCCCTCAGTCTGTCTCTTCTGCCTTTATTCTCTCTCCCTTGTTCTTTGGGTCTCTGTACCCCTCTTTCTGGATATTTATACCCCCTGTCCCCAGTCTCTGCACTTCAACCTCACCTTTTTCTCTTGTCTTGGGTCAGTGTGCCCCCTCCTTCATATCTGGGACTCCCTATTGAGTGTCTGCCACCCCGCCTGTCCCCCTCTCCGCCTGGGTCTCCCTTCTTCCCAGTGTCTGACGGCCAGCTTCTGACTCCTGGGGTCGCAGTCCCAGGTCTGTGTGTCTGGCTGTCCCTTTATCCAGGCGGGCGGGCCTTCCCCCGCCTCCCGCTGACGTGTTTTCTGGACTCCCGCCCCAGGCGGGGCTGGGAAGTGGCGGATCCGGTTTGGTCAGGGAGTCTGGAAGGGTGGGGAGGGGACGTGAAGAGGCCGGAGGGCTGCCTGGCTGCGACAGCATGGTGGCTACGGACAAGGAGCAGGTAAAGCGCCGGCCCGCCCGCCCGGGGAGAGGGGGAGTGAGAAGCTGGGGTTCCCCATCTGGTACACAGAGAGGAGGCGCTGGAGACTCGGGCTCCAGAGTCAGATGGAGGAAGCGGGTGGGGGACCCCTGGCTCCCGGAGATGAGGAAGGAGAGTCCTGGGGATCGAGATTCAGCCTGGGGAAGGAGGGCGCTGGGGTCCAGGGAAGGGGCGCGGGGCTGCTGTTTCGTGTCCCATAGGTCTGAACTGGCCCCCGCACCCCACCTCCTCCTTGTTCCGGTCCCCAGAGCTGGATCCCTAAGATTTTCAGAAAGAAGATCTGCACGACATTCATAGTTGACCTCGAAGATCCCGGGTGAGGAGTTCACCCCTGACCCATCCCTGGGTGCAGTGCCTGCTAGCCTCGCTCACCGCAGAAGGCCACGCCCAGCCGCAAGCCCTACCCCACTACAGAAGGCCCTTGCAGCTGAAGGCCCCGCCCACTTCCCCGCCCACCGCAGAAGGCCCCGCCCAGCCGCAAGCCCTACCCCACTACCGAAGGCCCTTGCAGCTGAAGGTCCCGCGCACCGCAGAAGGCCCCGCCCAGCCTCAAGCCCTACCCCACTACAGAAGGACCTTGCAGCCAAAGGCCCCGCCCACTCCCCCGCCCACTGCAGAAGGCCACGCCCATCTGCAGACCCTACTCCACTAAGGCCCTAACAGACCAAGGCCATGCTCACGCCCAAGCCCCGCCCCAACAGGCCCGTCTGTGGCAGAAGCCCTGCCCACAGCCCACTGCAAGCCCCGTCCCAAGCAACCAATGCCTACAACAGCATGCCACGCCCCCAAGGTCCCTCCCACGGTGGGCAGGCTCTGACTCCATTCTAAGGGTGGTCCTGGCTGGTGCTTTGTGGGAAGTCTTGGGGGTCTGTGTGATCACCCATTTCCCCCGCTCAGGGTCCGTGTAAAGGCTCCAAGGTTTCCTTCCTTCCTTATGTGTCTTCTATGTGTCTCTGTCTCTGTGTCGTTTGGTTATTCATTTGTTCATTCATTCATTCAGTCACCAAGAATCTTTCCTCCTTACTCAGCCATCCTAAGGGAGGAGGAGCGTTCAGCATAATTCTTCTGTTCTGTTTGCTTTGATATTTCTTTTGAGACTGTGTGCTCTGTGGCTTTGGGCAAGTCATTTCACCCCTCTGGGCCTCCTTTGTCTCCTGGGCATAGTACACAGCCTCCCTCCTGGGATAACCTGAGAACCAAGCCAGCTACTGCTGTGCTATTTCAGGAGCAGAACCCAGCACCTAGTAAGCCTAGAAAAGTTCTGCAACTAACCAAGCAACAGTTACCCCAGGGAGTCAGCGCTGTGTTGGGTGTCCTGAGCTGGAAAGTTCTAGAAAGTTGTTTGATGTGTTTCAGGAGTCTCTTGCTTTCCAGGGTCAGTCTCCTGAACCCTTTCTAGCTTTTTAGCTAATTTGAAGACAGTCTTTGGGGCATGGAAAACACCCATATTCCTCCTAATTTAATGTTTTTAAGAAGCTATTACCTTGGTTTACATCTTGCAAATCATGTAAATAAATGATATATATGTGTATATATATACATATACATAGATAGATACATGCATAGATGCATACATACATACATACATTTATTGGTCTTGAATGCTCTCAGAGGTTTCACTGATGGGAAGTGTCAAGGAAGTTAGGCTGGGTGTGGTGGTACATACCTAGAATCTCAGCTACAGCTACTTGGGAGGCAGAGCCAAAAGGATTTGAAATATGAGAGCCAGTGAAAAGGTCTCAAGACGTGTGTGTGTGTGTGTGTGTGTGTGTGTGTGTGCGCCAGTACTAAGGGCTTGAACTCAGGGCCTTGTTTAGGTCTTTCTCTCAGATGATACTCATCACTTAGCCACAGCTTCACTTCCAGATTTTTGCTGGTTAATTGATGATAAGAGTCTTTCAGCTTCAATTATGTTCCCAGGCTGAATTTGAGCTTTGATATTCAGATTTCAGCCTCTTGAGTAGCTGGGGTTACAGGCATGAGCCACTGGCACCCAACAAGCTGCCTCCTCCTCCTCCCTTTTCCCCCTCCTCCTCCTCCCTCCTCTTCCTCGTCCTCCCTCTTCCCCCCCTCCTCTCCCTCCTCCTCTTCTCTCTCCCCCTCCCCCCCACATCCTCCTTCTTTTGCATGGAAGCTCACCTCTCCTTTGGTCTAAAGCTATCTTAGCAGGAGGGAGTGAGACTGGGGGTTAGATCCCCAGCACAAAAGCAAACCCACAAATCCTTGCTTGGGTTTGGCTACACCTCTGCCCCTCCTCTTTCTTTCTTTCTTTCTTTCTTTCTTTCTTTCTTTCTTTCTTTCTTTCTTTCTTTCTTTCTTCCTTCCTTCCTTCCTTCTTTCCTTCTTACCTTCCTCCTTCCCTCCCTCCCTCCCTCCCTCCTTCTTTCTTTCTTTCTTTTTTGTCGGCCTTGGGGCTTGAACTCTGGGCCTGGGTACCATCCCTGAGCTCTTCAGCTCAAGGCTAGTGCTCTAGCGCTTGAGCTGCACAGTGCCACTTCCACTTTGCTGGTGGTGAATTGCAGATAAGCGTTTCACAGACATCCCTGCCTGCGCTGGCTTTGAACGGTGATCCTCAGGTCTCAGCCTCCTGAGTAGCTAGGATGACAGGCGTGAGCCACCGGCACCGGCTTGCCCTCCACTTCTTTCCTACCTCTTACTAGTCTACTGTTGCTCCCTCCATCCCTTCAGTGTGTTATATGAGAACTATGGAGGGGGACTGGGCTGCTCCTTTCTTTGGGGAGAGAAGAAGGAGAGGAAGAGGCCATCATCAAGGTAGAGACAGGGCAGCCAGGGAGGGCATGGAGCCAAGACCCAGGTGAAACCTGGCTGGCAAAGATTCCAGACCACAGCCTTTCATCCCTGGCCAGCACCACCTAATGTTGCAGTCAGCTGACACCTGAATAGAGGTCATCCGTAGCTGCCCTGGCAGGCAGGACAGGTATGAGGGGGGACAGAAGGGACATCAACTTGAGCTTTTCTTTGATGGTGGAAATATCCTATCTCAGAATCCAATATGGCAGCCAAGAGCCACACTTGAAATGTGGCCAGGTGACTGGGGAGCTGAGTATTTGCTTTGGTTTCATTGTAATTCACTAGAATAGAAGAAATCCTGTGAGTATAACAGGCTCCATGTGGCTAGGGGCAGCTGCATGGGACAGCACAGGTTCTGAAGCATTCCATGCAGAAGTGTTGGTGGGAAGAGTCCATGGCAGGTAGCTAGAGGGAGAAAGGGGGTCTGATGTAGTTAAAATGGGTACAAGGATAAGGTGTGTAAACCGAGGCCTAAAGGCACATGCTGTGTGTGGAATCAGTTGGTCTTTTTTTTTTTTTAAGATGGCCTTAGGGTTTGAACTCAGGGCTTTGCACTTGGAAGGAAGGCACCCCACCCCTTGAACCAGGCCTCCAGTCCAGCTTTTTTTTTTGCTGGTTAATTGGAGACTAGAGTCTTGTAAACTATTTGACTTGGGCTGGCTTTGAACCTTGCTCCTCAGTGTTCAGCCTCCTGAGTAGTTAGGATTATAGGTGTGAGCCCCTGATATTTGGTTTGTTTAGGTTATTGTTGAGGTAGGGTCTTCCTTCCTTCCCTGGGTGTGTGCCTGGACAGCAATCCGCCTATTTTAAGTTTCTAAGAGTTGTTTGGATGACAAGCACATGCCACCATATCTACCTTCCCTCCATTAAGGTGGAGGACTTCTGTGTCCTGGCTTGGCCTTGAACCGTGAGCCTCCTAATCTCAGCCTTTCACATAGCTAGGGACACAGGTGTGAGTCACTGGTGCCCAGGTTAGCTGGTCCTTCTTATCATATCTCCACAGCTTTTACCAGTTCCTCATGCCAGCAGGATTAGCATTTCTGTAAAACTTCCTTGAATCAACTCTCAGTTTACATAAACACAGATCACCTAGGCTATCTGAATTCTCTCTGGAATTCCAGAACAAAGAAATTTTTATTAGGTGTTCAGTGGAATCCTTCAATCTCTACTCTTCACCCGGAACAACTCAGGTGCAAGTCACAGTTAGCAACAAGGAGTATTTTAGGTCTTTATTTAGGGAGAAAAAAAAAATCGGGGGGAGGGAGTGTCTATGGCGACCATCAATGTAAATCCTCTTCCATTTGTCTCCAAGGGGAAAGAAACAAATCAAAGACAACAGATACCAGGAAAACCAAATCAAGGTGTTCACTGAGTCCTGCCAGCTCAGGATTCTGGGCCTCAGGCCCAGAAAGAATGAGGAAAGCTTGAGCTTGAAAGACACGCGGGGCCCCACCACTGAGCCCCCTCCGTGCTGAAAAAAGGAACGAATTTCTCACTGCTTTTTTTTTCGAGGTTATTTAAAGCTTTGTGTGAACTTCACGAAGCCTGGCTCCCACCAATACCAGCCTGCGAGTCTCATGTCAGGAAACGCTGTGTTATTTCCCCTGCTCCTCCTGCTTGGAAGGAGTGGGTCGAAGTTCGCTTGAGGAGGACACTGAGGCTCAGAGGAGTTCAGCCACTTGGCCAAAGTCGCCACTTGGCCAAAGTCACCCCGTGGCCTTAGCCCGGCCCCGCCCCATGAGCATGCGCTCTGAATTTTCACTTAAAATTTTTCTTCCCCCCCCCCCTTCATTTTTTTTTCCCCCCATGGTGAACATGTTTTGCTTTTCTGTCTCTGACATCTGTGCCAGCCAAGGCGGGGCCGGGGTGGGGGAGAGAATCCTGTGACCCAGGCAGAGCAATTGCTGCTGTGACTGCCTCAGTTTCCCCCTTAATGTCAGGGCGAACACGAGCTCTGCCCTGGGGACACAGGGTCGACTGGGAGTAGAGCCATGTTTCTGCAGCCTGTGAGGGGCTGGTGTGGGGGCACCCCGGGGCTCATGCTGCCCCCCTCGCCTCCCCCAGAGGGAGCGTGTGCCAGTGCGGCCGCCCGCGGAGCGCCCATCCGGCCGTGGCTGTGGAGGATGCCTTCGGGGCAGCCGTGGTGACCGCGTGGGACGGGGACGTGCACACCACCGAGAAGCCCACTGACGCCTATGGGGACCTGGACTTCTCGGGCTCGGGTCGCAGGCCCAGCAATGTGAGGGGCCAGGGCGTCCAGGGCCAGGACCAGCGGGCGGGCCGGGCTCCCCGGGGGGGAGGGGGGGCTGGGCCACAGCTGGACGAGTCTCCCCCCCTGCCCGCCTCAGTCTTCCTCACTGGGTCTCTGTTGACTCCTCACGTCGGTACCCCTGTGCTTCTGTCTCGGTCTCCGTGCCGTGTCTCTGGGTCTCTGTCCCCCTTTCTGGGTCTCTGTCCCCCTGCCCCCCAGTCTCTGTCCCCTTCTGTGTCTGGGCCCCCACGCCACCCCCGTGTCCCCTCTCGTGTGTCCGCAGTTCCTCCGGCTCTCTGACCGCACAGATCCAGCGACGGTCTATAGTCTGGTCACGCGCACGTGGGGCTTTCGTGCCCCGAACCTGGTGGTGTCAGTGCTGGGGGGGTCGGGGGGCCCTGTCCTCCAGACCTGGCTGCAAGACCTGCTGCGGCGTGGGCTGGTGCGGGCCGCCCAGAGCACAGGTGACCGCGGGGTGGGGCTCTGTCTCCTGGGCCTGAGGCCCTGCAACCTCCAGCCTCGCTGGCGTCCTCTCCACATCCCTCCCTCTGCCTCTACCTCCCCTCTCTCTCTCTACCTAGGGGCCTGGATAGTCACGGGAGGGCTGCACACGGGCATCGGACGGCATGTAGGTGTGGCTGTGAGGGACCACCAGACGGCCAGCACCGGGGGCAGCAAGGTGGTGGCCATGGGGGTGGCCCCATGGGGCGTGGTCAGGAACAGAGACACCTTGGTCAACCCCAAGGTGAGACCCAGAGTCTGAGAGAAGGAGAGGGGACCGGCATATGGCCTCCCAGATCCAGGGGGGAGGCTGAGGCCTGGCCTCCTGGGTCTGAGGGAGGAGGCCTGGCCTGGATCCCTGGGTCTGAGGGAGGAGGCTGAGCCTGTACCCCTGGGTCTGAGGGAGGAGGCTGGGCCTGGATCCCTGGGTCTGAGGGAGGAGGTTGGGCCTGGCCCCTGGGTTATGGGAGTAGCTTTTGGTGCTGCCCCTCAGGAATGGCTCCCACGTCCCACTGTGTGTCCCCAGGGCTCCTTCCCCGCACGGTACCGATGGCGTGGTGACCCCGAGGATGGGGTGGAGTTCCCGCTGGACTACAACTACGCGGCCTTCTTCCTGGTGGACGATGGCACCCACGGCAGGCTGGGCGGTGAGAACCGCTTCCGCCTGCGCTTCGAGTCCTACGTGGCGCAGCAGAAGACGGGCGTGGGGGGTGAGTAGAATGTGTGTCCCTGACCCCAGCTTGCTCAAAATGTGGGGGCTTTCCCATGACCCCGAATCTGTGCTCTTAGTTATCCTTACGCTGTCTAAGTGCTGGTGGCTTAGGCCTGTCATCCCAGCTACTCAGAAGGCTGAGATCTAAGGACAATGGTTCGAAGCCAGCCCAGGCCAGAAAGTCTATGAGACTCTGCTCTCCAATGAACCACTAAAAAGGCAGAAGTGGAGCCATGGTTCAAATGGTAGTGCACCAGCTTTGAGCAAAACAGCTCAGAGACAGTGCTAAGGCTCTGAGTTCAAGTCCTAAAACTGACATCAAGAGAAAAAAAACCCAACACCATTCTAGTTCCAACAATTTATTTATCTTGCCTTATTGCATTAGCTCAAAGCTACAGTGACTATTGTAGTCTAGTTTCTTATTTCAATGAACGCTGTTAGTGCACTGCCACTTTGAGTTTGTTATTGGACTTGTGTAAATATCTTTATTGTGTTTGCAAAGACTTTTCTACTTGCGTTTCCTTCCGTTTCTACTTGAACTTTCACTTACTTTGGCTGGTGAGTGCTTAATTAATTATAAGATCAACTCCAGCAAGAAACATTTGAGGAGGAGAAAGATGGCGCCGAGACAATAGGGAGGCACCCCGACTCGCACCAACTGAATAGCGAGCTGGGAACTCCAACACCCAACACTCCACCAAGAACCCAGCAAAACCAGCATCCAGAAGCAGTGGAGAAACGCAGGAAAACAAAAAGGAGCAAAAAAGAAGAACCGAAAACCTACACGGAGCCGGAGATTAATCGGGGCACCCTCCCCCCACCAGCCGGCCCTGACCCAAACAGGGTCAGGCTGGGAAAGGGAAACCCGGCGATCGGCAGACAGGTTGCCAGGAGCGCAGAATCCATATAGCGGGAGACCCCACGGACACAAAGCAGGGTGCGGACCAAGACACACCCAGCAGCGACGAGAAGTTCGGGTCCACACCGGATTCGGACAAGGGAACCCAGCGCGGCAGAAAGAGGGAACGGGGGAGCCACCACGACACTTCGCCAACCCCTGAAGGGCCAACGGCGGTGCGGGACACGCACACAAAGCAGCAAAAGTGAGTCCCCCATAATCCCTTCCCCCAACGGGAGACCCAAGCCCGACAAAGACGATATATCTCCCTCCCTCCCCCTCCCCACTCCCGTGGGAACAAAGATTCCCCAAATCAGGCGGGAAGCTCCCAGCAGGCACTGGGAAGCCAGTCTAGCAGGGGAAGGGCGGAACAGCCCCAAGCCCCCAAAGGTTCCTGAACTGGCAGAACCGGCCCCGTCCCCTTCCCAACAGGGGCCAGGGACGGCCGGCAGGGCAAGCCCCACCCGAGGCGCCTAGACCTTGCGGACTCTTACAACTAAAATCACAGGCGCTGGTGGGCAATACCAGCCCAGCAGGGTCACCTGAGCCTGATCTCGTTCCCCCTCCTCGAAGCGGAGGCGAGGTCTGAGGGTGCCAAGCCACACCCGGACAGTCGATCCCACTGGGCCCCACACATACTGCTTCCCCCCCCCAACGGACTCGCGGGAGGGCGCAAGCACAACCCAACAACCCAGGGTTCGCTCTGGGAGGCAGACCCCACTTAAGTGCCTGTTGTAGGGGACTCACAGTGCACAGGAGGGCGGGGCCCCGGCGAAAGCGCCCGCTCTGATAGGCGTGCCCTGCACTGGTGGGCGGGGCCACAGCGACAGCACCTGCTGACGCAGACACGCCTACACAGAAGGGAGGGAAGAACTACACAGACTTCCAGATGCGCAAATCACAAAGAAACATAACTCAGTTCATCAAAGGACAAGCCAACTCGCCAGCTCCAAAAAGCAGCACGACTGGAGAGGAGATGGAGAATAAAAAAGCAAATGAGGACATGTTAACAGGAATGATCGAAACCGTCAGAAATGAAATCAGAAAACAATTCCAGGAGTTTAGAGCGGAAATCTGGAAGGACACCCAGGAAGCCAAGAAAGAAATGGAAGCAAAACTGGATACAATGCAAGCCTCGTTTAAAGAAATGGAAGCAAAAATGGATACAATGCAAGCCGCCTTTAAAGAAAATCTCCACACCCTGAGAATTGAAATGCATGAAAAAATAGAT
This sequence comes from Perognathus longimembris pacificus, assembly GCF_023159225.1. Taxonomy (NCBI): domain Eukaryota; kingdom Metazoa; phylum Chordata; class Mammalia; order Rodentia; family Heteromyidae; genus Perognathus; species Perognathus longimembris. The sequence goes on from NC_063180.1 coordinate 23,162,088, forward strand.
TTAAAATACAACTCTTTAAAGGAAGAAATTTCCACGATCAGAGCTGATATGACAACCATGAATAGCTCTCTGACATCCATAAACTCCGCAATTGAAACCATAACACAAAGAGTGGACCATATGGAATCCAGAATCTCTCGCCTGGACGATGAAGCAGCTGACAACAACCAGAAAATGACCACACTCCAAGAAAAGGTGAAGCTTCAGGGAAGATTACTCCAGGAACTAATGGACAAAGACAAGAGATATAATCTGCGTATAATTGGAATAGAAGAAGGAGCCGAATATCAGAGCAGAGGGCTTAATCATGTTCTCAATAAAGTTATTGCAGAAAACTTCCCCAATCTCACAGGGGACCCCATCCAGGTAACCGAAGCCTATAGGACACCTGGCAGGCCAGACCCCAGGAAAACCACCCCAAGGCACATAATATTCAAGACTACAGACCTCAAGATTAAAGAGCAAATTCTGAATTCAGCCAAAGCGAAGAAGGAAACTTTTTTCAATGGGAAGAGGATTCGAATAACATCCGACTTATCCACACAAACTTACCAAGCTCGAAGTGAGTGGAAGAACACCATCCAAGTACTTCAGAATAACAATTTACAACCTCGGATCAAATATCCAGCGAAACTGGAGTTCACATTCGAAGGGAGAACCAGATCTTTCCACACCAAAGAGGAGCTAAAGGAGTATGTGAATAAAAAACCAGCCCTACAGCGAATATTAAGAGGGGAAGCCCACCCAACAGAGATCGTAAAAGACACACAGACAGATTCAGAAAGAAACTTCAATAGCCAAAGTCCAGCAGAAACACAAGCTCACTAAAGACAAGAAGAAAAAAAAAAAACAACAGGAAAAAACAGCCCAACAAGAAAATGGAAGGAGAAAAAACACCCTTATCCTTGATCTCTTTAAATATAAATGGCTTAAACTCCCCGATCAAGAGGAGCAGACTGGCAGAATGGATCCGCAAGCAAAAAGTTGACATCTGTTGTCTACAAGAGACCCACCTTACAGCAAGGGACAAAAACAGGCTTCGAATGAAAGGATGGAGCAAGATCTACCAAGCAAATGCACCCACCAAAACGGCAGGTGTAGCCATCCTGATCTCAGACAAGCTGGATTTCTCTTTAAAGTCCACTCAAAAAGACAAAGAAGGACACTACATATTGATACAAGGAAAAATCCAGAATCAAGACATCACGGTGATAAATGTATACTCACCGAACAAAAGAGGCCCGACATATGTCAAGCAAATTCTCACAGAATTACAGAGCAAGATAGATGCAAACACAATCATAGTGGGTGACTTTAATACTCCTCTCTCTCCAAGAGACAGATCCAACACCCAGAGGTTTAGTAAGGGAGCTGAGGACCTAAATAACACCATTGCCCAAATGGATCTAACAGACCTATATAGAACCTTCCACCCTACAGAGACCCAATACACCTTCTTTTCAGCAGCCCATGGATCATATTCCAAAATAGACCACGTCATAGCCCACACAAAGAACCTCAGCAAATACAAAAGAATTGACATCATCCCATGTATTATATCTGATCACAGTGGATTAAAGGTAACCCTCAACAACAAAGGATACCACAGAGCCTATACACACTCTTGGAGGCTAAACCCCACGCTGCTATCCAACACTTGGGCCACAGATCAAATTAAAGATGAAATCAACGAATTCATAAGCCACAATGACAAAGAAAACACATCACAAAGAAACCTATGGGACACAGCTAAGGCAGTACTGAGGGGCAAGATCATTGCACTCAGTACCCACATTAAAAGAATGGAAGCAGAGCAGGTGAATACCCTCACGATGAAACTAAAACAACTGGAGAAACAAGAAATGACAGAATCTAAAACGACTAGGAGGGGAGAGATTACAAAGATTAAAGAAGAGATAAATCTGATTGAAAATAGAAAGACCATTCAACAAATAAATAAGACTAAAAGCTGGTTCTTTGAGAAAATAAACAAAATTGACAGACCCCTTGCAAGACTCACAAAAAAAAGAAGAGAAGAGACTCATATACGTAAAATCAGGGACTCCACAGGAAAAATTACAACAAATACACACGATATTCAAACAATCATAAGGAGCTATTTCCAAAACCTCTACTCAACAAAAAACAATAATTTTACAGAAATGGATCAATTCTTAGAGAAGTACAAACTGCCCAAACTGAACCAAGAAGAAATAAATCAACTAAATAAACCAATAACTTACGGTGAGATACAGGAGGTAATCAAGAACCTCCCTACTAAGAAAAGCCCAGGCCCAGATGGATTCACCAATGAATTCTACAAAACCTTTAGTGAGGAGCTAATTCCAATACTCCTCAAACTCTTCCGCGAAATAGAAACGGAGGGAAAAATCCCGAACTCATTCTACGAAGCTAATATCATACTCATCCCCAAACCAGGCAAAGATCCAACAAAAAAAGAGAACTACAGACCAATATCACTAATGAACACAGATGCAAAGCTCCTCAATAAAATATTAGCTAACAGGATCCAGAAAGTGATCAAGAATATCATACATCATGACCAAGTAGGCTTCATCCCTCAGTCACAAGGATGGTTCAACATCCGTAAATCAATCAATGTAATTCACCACATAAACAGAACTAAAATCAAGAATCACATTGTTATCTCAGTCGATGCCCAAAAAGCCTTTGACAAAATACAACATCCATACCTATTAAAAGCTTTGGAGAGAACAGGAATAGATGGAACATTCCTCAAAACAATAAAAGCCATATACAACAGACCAACTGCTAATATCATATTAAATGGAGAGAAACTTAAATCATTCCCCCTAAACACAGGAACAAGACAAGGATGCCCACTCTCCCCACTTCTGTTCAACATAGTACTGGAATCCCTAGCCATAGCAATAAGGCAAGAGGAGGACATCAAAGGGATCCACATCGGCAAGGAAGAAATCAAGTTATCCCTATTCGCAGACGACATGATCTTATATCTCAAGGACCCAAAAAACTCAGTACCCAAACTCCTACATCTAATAAACCAATTTGGCAAAGTAGCAGGATACAAAATCAATCCACAAAAGTCAGCAGCTTTTCTGTACACCAGCAATAGACAAACAGAAAAGGAAATTATGGAAACGATTCCATTTACAGTAGCCAAAAAAAGAATAAAGTACCTAGGGATCAACTTAACCAAGGACGTGACGGACCTATTCAATGAAAACTACAAAAATCTAATAAGGGAAATCAAAGAAGACACAAGGAGATGGAAAGACCTCCCATGCTCATGGGTAGGCAGAATCAATATAGTGAAAATGGCCATACTGCCCAAATTGTTATACAAATTCAATGCAATACCTATCAAAATCCCAGCCACATTCTTCACTGAAATAGAGAAACCAATCCATAAGTTCATATGGAACAGCAAAAAACCTAGAATAGCCAAAGCAATTCTAGGCAAAAAACATAGTGCAGGAGGTATCACCATACCAGACTTCAAGCTCTACTACAAGGCCATCATAACAAAAACAGCATGGTATTGGTATAAAAACAGATCGGAAGACCAGTGGATTAGAATTGAAGACCCAGAAATAAAACCGCACTCTTACAGCCAACTGATATTCGACAAAGGAGCTAAAGACATACAATGGAATAAACATAGCCTCTTCAACTACTGGTGCTGGGAGAACTGGGCAGCCATATGCAGAAAACTCAAAGTAGACCCAAGCCTATCACCATGCACCAAGATCAACTCAAAATGGATCAAGGACCTCAACATCAGACCTGAATCCTTGAAACTACTGAAGGACAGAGTAGGAAAGACACTAGAACTTATAGGCACAGGAAGGAACTTCCTGAATAGAGTCCCAGGCGCACAACAAATAGGGGAAAGACTCAACAAATGGGACTACTACAAATTAAAAAGTTTCTGCACAGCTAAGGTCATAGCCACCAAAATAGAAAGACAGCCAACGATATGGGAAAGGATATTTACCAGCACAGCAACAGACAAAGGCCTGATATCTGTCATCTACAGAGAACTCAAAAAACTAAGCCCCTCCAAGCCCAATAAACCTATTAGGAAATGGGCAAAAGAGCTAAAGAGAGACTTCACAAGAGAAGATATAAAAATGGCAAAGAAACACATGAGGAAATGCTCAACATCCCTGCTAGTAAAGGAAATGCAAATAAAAACAACCCTGAGATACCACCTCACCCCAGTTAGAATGGCCTATACTCTGAACTCAGGAAACAACAAATGCTGGAGGGGCTGTGGGGAAAGAGGAACCCTTCTCCATTGTTGGTGGGAGTGCAAATTAGTACAGCCACTTTGGAGAACAGTATGGAGGTTTCTCAAAAAGCTCAATATAGACCTACCCTATGACCCAGCCATACCACTCCTAGGCATCTATCCTAAACAGCAAAACCCAAGATATCAAAAGGACATTTGTACTTCCATGTTTATCGCAGCACAATTCACAATAGCCAAAATTTGGAAACAACCCAGATGCCCCTCCACAGATGAATGGATCCAAAAAATATGGTACTTATACACAATGGAATACTACATAGCGATTAGGAATGGTGAAATATTGTTATTTGCAGGGAAATGGTCAGAACTCGAACAAATAATGTTGAGTGAGACAAGCCTAGAACACAGAAAACAAAGGGGCATGATCTCCCTGATATATGACTGTTAACAAAGGGAGATGGAGAGACAGTAGAGACCAAGTCTGTGAACACTGTATATGTGCTTGATACATTGTATACTGCATATGGGTCTACCTGACCTAGACAAGGGATGGGAAAACAGGTTGTAAGATATCACAAGAAATGTACACAATGCCCTACTATGTAACTGCACCCTCTTTGCACAGCACCTTGTAAAAAAAAAAAAATTTATGTTCAATTGATAATAAAAAAAAATAAAAAATAAATAAAAAAAAAAAAAAAAAAAAAAAAAAAAAAAAAAAAAAAGAAACATTTGAGTCATTAGAGGCCCAGGAGTAGAGTCAAGTCCCAAAGTTTCTCATCCCTTGGGAAGTTGAGTATTTCTTCCCTCCACATCTGGCCTCAGGCCAAAGCAAGTGAGGACATGACAATACCCAAGAAGCTCTGAGACAGGGTCTGGAAGAGGTGAACCTTTGCCACAAGGACACCTGGGAGATGTAGTTCCCTTTCATCCTCACATGGGAGATAGCCAATTTCTCTACTCTCTTCTCCCAGGGACTGGAATTGATATCCCGGTCCTCCTCCTCCTGATCGATGGTGATGAAAAGATGCTGAAGGTACAAGGACCCGAATGCCTGTGTCTAAGAGCAGGAGGGGAGCAAGGGACCAAGTCTTCTGGGTTCTGGATTCTAGGGGAGCATGGACTGGAGGTTGGATATCCTGGCATCCCTCACCTGTTCTCCCTTCGGTCCTATAGCGGATAGAGGATGCCACCCAGGCTCAGCTCCCCTGCCTTCTGGTGGCAGGCTCTGGGGGTGCTGCAGACTGCTTGGCAGAGATCCTAGAAGACACTCTGGCCCCTGGAAGTGGGGTAACCAGGAGAGGAGAAGCCCGGGATCGGATTAGGCGTTTCTTCCCCAAAGGGGACCCTGAGGTCCTGCAGGCCCAGGTATAACATTGGGGACCCGGGCTGGGAATATGGCCTAGTGGTAAAGTGCTTGCCTCGTATACATGAAGCCTTGGGTTCGATTCCTCAGCACCACATATATAGAAAAAAGCCAGAAGTGGTGCTGGGGCTCAAGTGGCAGAGTGCTAGCCTTGAGCAAAAAAAAGCCAGGGACAGTTGCTCAGGCCCTGAGTTCAAGCCCCAGGACTGGCCAAACAAACAAACAAAAAAACCCAAAACATGGGGGACCCAAGTGTGGATCCTGAGATGGGAGGTAACTGGGCCAGGGACTCCCTGGTCCTGGAGGGCAGGGGCCTCCTGCATACCTGTGGGCAAGGCCCTGGAGGAGTTGGGCTGCGGATACAGATGTCCAATTTCTGCAGGTGGAACGGATCATGACCCGGAAGGAGTTGCTGACAGTCTATTCATCTGAGGATGGCGCCGAGGAGTTTGAGACCATTGTGTTGAGGGCCCTGGTAAAAGGTAAGACCCCAAGTTCCTTCTCTTTTTCTCTCGGCTCAACCTTGGATGCCTGGCCTCATCTGGCCTGGGTCTTGGATCCACTTTCTTTTTTTTTTTTTTTTTTTTGTTTTGTTTTGTTTTGTTTTGTTTTGTTTTGTTTTTTTGGCCAGTCCTGGGCCTTGGACTCAGGGCCTGAGCACTGTCCCTGGCTTCCTTTTTTGCTCAAGGCTAGCACTCTGCCACTTGAGCCACAGCGCCACTTCTGGCCGTTTTCTGTATATGTGGTGCTGGGGAATCGAACCCAGGGCCTCATGTATACGAGGCAAGCTCTCTTGCCACTAGGCCATATCCCCAGCCCTTGGATCCACTTTCTTTCCCTTCTTTCATCTAAGCTTCATATCCCCCAGCCTCCAGCCTTTTGTGGTGACGTGGGGTTTCATTTTCTTTTCTTATTCTGGTACTGGGAGTAAAATTCAGGGCCTCACCCCTACAAAGAAATGCTCTACCACTTTAACCACACCCTTAGTCCTCATGGCAATTTTGTTTGCTCATTCTTTTTTCTTTTTTGCCAGTCTTGGGGCTTGGACTCAGGGCTTGAGCACTGTCCCTGCCTTCTTTTTGCTAAAGGCTAGCACTCTGCCACTTGAGCCACAGCGCCACTTCTGGCCATTTTCCCATGCAAGTACTAACCAGGACAGATCAGAGGAGATCGGGCATGTTCAGGGTGGTATGGCCGTAGACTGGCCGTTTTCTATATATGTGGTGCTGAGGAATCGAACCCAGAGCTTCATGTATATGAGGCAAGTTCTCTTGCCACTAGGCCATATTCCCAGCCCCTTTGCTCATTCTTTTAGCCATCGTGTGTGTGTGTGTGTGTGTGTGTGTGTGTGTGTGTGTGTGTGTACGTGTGTACGTGCGCGCGTGCAGCCTCCTGAGTAGCTAGTCTCTTACTAGGACTTGAATTCAAGGCCTGGGCACCATCTCTTAGTTTTTTCACTCAAGGCTGGTGCTTCTACCTTTTGACTCACAGCTCTACTTTTGGCTCTTTGGTGCTTAATTGAAAATAAAAGGCTCACAGACTTTCCTGCCCAGTAAGACTTTGAACCCTAAGACTTTGAACCATGATCCTCAGATCTCAGCCTCCTGAGTAGCTGGACTACAGGTGTGAGCCAGAGCCACTAGCACTCCATTTTGCTAGTCATCAACCTCGGAGGCCATGCTGGGCAAGCAGTGGACTCCAATACATTGGATCAATCCCACCTCTGCTCACAGAGTGCCCATGTCTACATCCCATTGAGGAAGCAAACAGGAATTTTTCTGATGTTCCCTCCCCCCCCTCTGATCTCTTGCTCTGCTCCCTTTCCTCTATCCAGCCTGCAGGAGCTCTGAGGCCTCGGCTTACCTGGATGAGCTGCGGTTGGCTGTGGCTTGGAACCGTGTGGATATTGCCCAGAGTGAACTCTTCCGGGGGGACATCCAGTGGCGGGTGAGGGGTCTGGCCCTGGGAATTAGGGATCTTGGCAAAAAGGGTGCAGTCTCTATCCTTCCTGATTTCGGGCACACCTAGACCTTTCTCACTTGATGATCTATCTGTCCAGCCTTCCTTTGTCCGTGTATCCATCTCAGGATTTTCCTATGTCCCCAATTTGTTCTCTCTCTCATCCCTCCCTTCATCCCTCTATCAAGCTATCCTTTTATGCCTTCCTCCACATCTTCCTGCACTCATCCCTTCCTCCTTCCCTCCCACCTATCTATTCCTCCATCATCTACTTACCCATTCAACCCAACCATCTCTCCATCCATCCATCATCCATCTATTCTATCTGTCCCTCCTTCCCTCTCTCCCTCCTTCCTGCCCTCTCTCCTTCATAGTACCATCCTCTTATCTCTTGCTGTGACCTCTGAACTCACCTGGCCTTGTGTCTCTCCTCTCCTCTCTTTCCCACCGTTCCATCGACCCCCGCAGTCCTTCCACCTGGAGGCTTCTCTCATGGACGCCCTGCTGAATGACAGGCCTGAGTTTGTTCGCTTGCTCATCTCCCATGGCCTCAGCCTGGGCCACTTCCTGACCCCGCTGCGCCTGGCCCAGCTGTACAGCGCGGTGCCCCCCAACTCACTCATCCGCAGTCTTCTGGACCAGGCTTCCCATGGTGTGGGTACCAAAGCCCCACCAATAAAAGACAGGGTAGAGGAGCCTCGGCTTCCTAACGTGGGGCAAGTGCTGAGGACACTTCTGGGGGAGACATGTGCGCCGAGATATCCGGCCAGGGACACCCAGGACCCCCACCCAGGCCAGGGATACAGGGAAAGCGTAAGTACCTGGCAAGGCTAAGGGTGCAAAGAGAGGGCTGGAGGTGGACTATACTCAGGAGGGATGTGGCCTGGGAGAAGAGGCGTGGTTACACCCAGGGGAGGAGATACACAGGAGATGGTGTGACCAGGATACGGGCGTGGCCACACATGGAGGGGTGTGGCCAGGCTCAGGGGTGGGGCTTCGCCTGGGATAGTGTGGCTAGGCCTGGGGGCGTGGTTAACATGGGAGGGTGTGGCCAGGGCCTGGGGGCGGGGCTGAAGAGGGCACCTGCACCTCTGAGGTCAGTCCTTACCATGTACTTTCTTGGCCACAGGAGTGTCTGCTTTCAGACTGGACCAACTCCCAGCCCTCTCTAGACTCGGACTTTGTGCAGGCCCCCTGGAGCGATCTGTTCCTTTGGGCTGTCCTGCTGAACAGAGCCCAGATGGCCTTGTACTTCTGGGAGAAGGTAAGCACTCACTCCCATCTCTGTCCTACCTTCTCTATCTCTGGTCTTTATGTCCATGGGACACCAAAGTTTGTGAACAAAGCCATGACCTCTGACCTTGCCTGACCTGCCTCTATCTTTAGTTCCTGCTATGTAACTTTGCTCTTTTTTCTCCATATGATAGTGTTTCCCATAATCTTTTCTTTTTCTAGAGGGTAGGGGATTAAACTCAGTGCCTTATGTTTGCTTGGCAGGTGCTCTACCACTGAGCCATGCCTCCAGTCTAACTTTTTTAATACCTACAGTTGAACAGATTTTACGTTATTGCATAACCATCACTATTACCTATTTTCAGAATTTTTCCAATTCCCAAAGCAAACTCTATGCCTCACTCTGCAACTCACTCCTAGCCACCAGTCTTCTATGGTCTGTCTTTGTGTAACTCCTGTAGGGGCCTCAACTAAGTGGCGTCATGTAGTATTTGTCTTTTTGATCATGTGTGTGTTGGTACTGAGGCTTGAACTCAGGTGTTTCACTAGTTGAGCCAAAGCTCTATTTCTGGCTTTTTGGTGATGAATTGGAGAGAAGAGTTGCATGGACTTTCCTGCCCAGGTTGACTTCAAACCTTGATCCTCAGCTTTTAGCCTCCTAAACCTCATTCCCAACCCTGATCCTCCCATCCCCCATGCTCTTGTTTCTCCAGGGCTCCAACTCTGTGGCCTCCGCTCTTGGGGCCTGTTTGCTGCTCCGAGTGATGGCCCGCCTGGAACCAGAGGCTGAGGAGGCAGCACGGAGGAAAGACCTGGCAACCAAGTTCGAGGGCATGAGTGTTGGTGTGTGGGACAGGGTGCTCAGGGGAGGGACAGGGGCTGCGGTGGGCATGTATGTGCATCTCCGAGTCTCATCACACCTGCTCCCCAGACCTCTTCAGTGAGTGCTACCACAACAGTGAGAGACGGGCGGCCCGCCTGCTCCTCCGTCGCTGCCCCCTCTGGGGGGATGCCACCTGCCTCCAGCTTGCCATGCAGGCTGATGCCCGTGCCTTCTTTGCCCAGGATGGGGTGCAGGTGAGTATCAGATCAGTCTCCCCCACCCCCAAATAAAAATAAAGTCTAGCTTCTCTATCCTGTACAGTCACAGAAGGCCAGCCTTCACGCAGTGAAGCTCCCAACCAAAAAAAGTTCTATTCCAGACACAGGAAGGAAATCCCACCTCTCACAAAGGAAGTCCTGCCCACCCCCATTGATAATCCTTCCATTTTAAAGGAAGTCCCACCTCTTCCACAGGAAGGCTCTCTCCCCTCCATTGGCAATCCCATTTGTTCCAAAGAACGTCCTCCTTATCCACAGGAAGTTCTTGCCACTTCTTTTAAGAGATCTTTTGTTCAGCTTCTCAAACAATTAAAAATTACCTTACTGGACAATTAATTACTTTGTGTTTTGGACACGGACTTTGGTTTAGGATCTCACTTTTCCTATGGGAAGCCCTGTTTATGCGCTCCTTAATTCTACAACTGGACATTTTGAAAACTTCCTTAGAATCCTTAATTTAAAATTTCAAGGCGCCCAGAATATTTCATCCTCGATACAGGAAGCTCTACCCACTCAACAGGAAGTCCTGTTTACCCCAACCGAAAGTCCAGTCCAAATCTATTTGGACATTTGGCTAGTATTTCAAATTATTTCCTAGAGCCTCTGGCTTTGAAGAGTGGTAAAACACATAGATTCCAGCTCTACCACGGATGGGCTCTGTTTCTTTGGGCCATTTGCTCAAATTCTGCCTTGTATGTAAAAAAGGAAAGAAAATAGTATTAATCGTCTTGGGGAAATGGCCAGGCTTAAGTGAGCTGATGTGTGTTAAGTGCTTGATTCAGTATCTGCCATATTAAGCAGCCAATGTGGCTGCTTAATTCCATTAGCCAATCTGGGGCAAGTTGCCTTTGGCCCCTGCCTCCAGCTCCTTTCCAGTTTATAGTTCCCCTGTTGAACACTTGTTTTGTGCTCTCCAGTTGTGTAGCTGTTGATGGAGGGTTTTCGGGAGGGTTGTGGGGAGATCTGGGCTCCTGATCCTGTGATCTTCCCACAGTCTCTGCTGACACAGAAGTGGTGGGGAGAGATGGACAGCACCACACCAATCTGGGCCCTGGTTCTCACCTTCTTTTGTCCTCCATTCATTTACACCAACCTCATCACCTTCAGGTCAGTCTTCTGAGGCTGGGAGAGGGGAGGAGGCCCATCACTCCTTCCAATTCACTACTCTACACATCTTTTTCTTGTTGTTGGTTATGAGGCTTGAACTCAGGGCCTGGGTGCTGTCCCTGAGCTCTTTCCCTCAAGGCTAGCCCTCTACCACTTGGAACCACAGCACCACTTCTGGTTTTCTGGTGGTTAATTGGAGATCGAATCTCATGGATTTTCCTGCCTGGGCTGGCTTTGAGCCATGATCCTCAGATCTCAGCCTCCTGAGTAGCTAGGATTACAGGCAGAAGCCACTAGCGCCTGGCTCTGTACACATTTTTTTTTAATTAAATTTCATTGACAAGGTGATGTGCAGAGGGGGTACAGTTACATAATAAGGTAGTGTGTACATTTCTTGTCATATTTGTTACACCTTCCTCATTTTTCTTTCCCTTCCCTAGTTCAGGTAAGCATATATACAATATCCAGTGTACCAAAATCATATATAGTAACCACGTGAGGTACGCCAAAGGAAATTCACCTAGAACATTAAACGTAATGACAACAATAGAATTCTCCTGTGTCCTTTTCTTGGAGTTCTTTTTGCTTATCCTCATCTTATATAATCATGTGTACATAGCTGTTGAGCTATTGTGATCCTCTGATAGGTCTATCCTAGACCTTTTTATGTTTGTTTAGTAGTTGTTTGGCTTTAGATACATAATGTAAAGTTGCTGACCCAAACATGTGGAAATACCCTTTGAAAATGAGTTGTTATTTTGTAGACCTGGTCTCTACTGTTCCCCCCCTCCCCAAGAGTCATATATCAAGGAGACCATGCCCCTTTGTTCTCTGTGTTCTAGGCTTGTCTCGCTCAACATTATTTGTTCAAGCTCTGACCATTTCCCTGCGAATACCAATATTTTATCATTTGTTGTTGCTATGTAGTATTCCATTGTGTACAGGTACCACATTTTTTGGATCCATTCATCTGTAGTGGGGCATCTGGGTTATTTCCATATTTGGGCTATTGTGAATTGTGTACACATTTCTTACTCAGTCTGCCCAGTGTGTCTCTTCCATCTCCTGGAGGGAAAGTTCTGAGATGAGAACTTGGGGATGTTTTCTGCCATGTCTCTATGGGCAATTTTCCCTGCTTTTCGGGCCATGGCTTTGGGGAAGATTTCTTTGGGGTGACTTTAGGGGGCTTCCTTTCTGCCTCTTTGCATTTTCTCTAAGGTGGTGTTGGAGTCTTTCTGGAGAACTTTCTCATTCTGTGATTCCCTTCATGCCAGGAAATCAGAAGAGGAACCCCTACAGAAGGACCCTGACTTTGACATGGATAGGGGTGTTAATGGGGAAGGGCCGGCTGGGTGAGTAAGGCTGGCTCTGGGTGTGGTGGGGGGGGGATGTAGGGGGCTAAGCAGCCACAGGTCCTCTCAGGGACAAGGAGCAAGGACTTAAGAAGCCAGGGATTCAGGAAAGCCCAGGAGATTCTCATCTCCAATTCCTCACCAAAAAGCTGGACGTGGTAGAGCACTAGCTTTGAGCAACAAAGCTCAGGAACAGCATCAGATCGCGAGTTCAATCCCCGGGGCCAGTACAAAACAAAACAAAAATAAGTGAGGCTGAGCTAGGTGTGCTGGTGCCTGTTTATAATCCCCGCTGCTCAGGAGGAAGAGACTGGAGAATCGCTAGTCAAGGTCCAGTGTAGGTGACACAGTGATACCACCTCAAAACAACAAAAAAGGTGGCGGCATTTGACACACCTGATGGTGTGTCTATGGGTCAGGAGGGTGCAGGCAGTGTGTGTGTGGGGGGGCATGCAAGAGGTCCAGCTGTGGCCTCCTCTTTCCCCTTGCCCCAGGCCCCTGAACCCTCCTGAGAAGGTGCCCCGCAGGAGGTCCCAGCAGCCAGGTTGCTGCCCCCGACGTGGGTGTCTGTGTCGCTGGTCCTACTTCTGGGGGGCGCCTGTGACAGCCTTCCTGGGCAACGTGGTCAGCTACCTGCTGTTCCTGCTGCTGTTTGCACGCGTCCTCCTCATCGACTTCCATCCTGGGGCACCAGGGCTGCTGGAGCTGCTGCTCTACTTCTGGGCCTTCACGCTGCTCTGCGAGGAGCTGCGCCAGGGCCTGGGGGGCGGCTGGGGCAGCCTGGCCAGTGGGGGTCCCGGGCCAGGCCAGGCCCCCCTGCGCCACCGCCTACATCTCTACCTCTCTGATACCTGGAACCAATGTGACCTGCTGGCGCTCACCTGCTTCCTTCTGGGTGTGGGCTGCAGGTGAGTGCCGGGCCCTGGCGTCCCCCATCCTACCCAGGGTCATGGCACTGGAGTCTCTGCCATCGGTGGCATGCCCCAATGAAACTTCACATCTGCCCAGCCAACGTACAATTGACCCTCTTGCTGGCCCAGGATCTAACCTTGGGGCCCTGCTAGCCAGGGCCTCATCGCTCTCTGCGTGGTTGCCCTATCATCCTTTCCTTTATTCCCATCTTTCCTCCCTTTCTTTTGCTTCCTGTCCTGGGATTGCTCTACTACCTGAGACTCGGGCCCAGAGAAGGAAAAAAGCAAAGCAAAATCCTGGCTGTGTGCCTGTGATGTCCTCCGATGCTGAAGACAGACTTCCTGTCTGCTGGGTTCAGATACAAAGTAACCTGGCATGCATAATTCATTCAAACCCAGGAGACAGGAGTTTTGCTGGAGACTAATGTTTCTGTTTAACCCATGTTGGATTTTGTGTGAAGTGTTCTTTGAGATGAGAGGGAAAAGGCCAGGTATATGTCCTGTAGCAACAGTAGAGGCATGCTTCTTGATATTTGATCAAATCCAGCATCTCTCTAGTGATAAGGGAGAAAAAAAATTAAAATACAAACCAACATAAAAACAAATAGCATGGGAGACTGTCTAGAGACTCTCAGAATGGAATGCATGAATCATCCTTTAGGTCTTATTTATTTATTTAATATTACCTGGGTTTGAACTCAAGACCCTGAGTTCGCTGAGCAGGCCCTCTATGCTAAGCCACCTTCCAGTCCTTTTTTTTTTTTTTTTTTGGCCAGTCCTAGGCCTTGGACTCAGGGCCTGAGCACTGTCCCTGGCTTCTTTTTGCTTAAGGCTAGCACTCTGCCACTTGAGCCACAGCGCCGCTTCTGGCCGTTTTCTGTATATGTGGTGCTGGGGAATCGAACCTAGGGCCTCATGTATCCGAGGCAGGCACTCTTGCCACTAGGCTATATCCCCAGCCCCATCCTTCCAGTCCTTTTTATGCTGCTTTTTGCCTGCCTTTCTTCCCCAGGCACATGCCCGGGTGTGAGCCACCTATTTTAGGATTCTCTGTGGTAGCTAGGATGACAGGTGAGTGCCACCAGGTCCCGATTGAGAAAGGGACGTGCAAACTTTTCTACTCAGGCTGCCTTGAATCACACTGGCTAGAATTATAAGGGTGCGCACGCAGCACCTTCATTCCATTTTTTTCCCCACCATCCTAGTTATTTTAGCTATTTTTTTTCTTTAAAAATCTCTGTGGTGGAGGGAGGCAATGGAACCCAGGGCCTAGTAGATGCTGGGCAAGTGCTCTAACACTGAGCCACGACCCCAGCCCTTGGAATGCGTTGCGAACTTGACTCTTACAGAGGTTTGCCCAGCTTTTTGCTAAGTGCTGCCTCTGGGCCATTGTTAGTGGGGTGCCGGGGTGGGGGCTTGGTTTTCCTCGGCATCCTGTGACCCCTGGTGGTCCCCTCCATCAGACTGACCCCGGGCCTGTACGATCTGGGCCGCACTGTGCTCTGCCTGGACTTCATGATCTTCACACTGCGGCTGCTGCACATCTTCACTGTCAACAAGCAGCTGGGACCCAAGATCGTCATCGTGAGCAAGATGGTGAGGGGCGCACGCTGGGAGGGGCGGGGCTGGGGGCGGGGCCCGAGGAAAGGGGTGGGGCCGGGGAGGGAAAGACTGGCTCAGGGAGGAAGGATGTGGTGGTGGGGGAGAGGCCAAGGTGGGGAAGGCGGGGCCAGGTGGGGGCGTGGCTAGGCGGGGAAGGGGATGGTCAGAGTGTGGGTGTGGTCCTAGGGAGGGCGTGGCCAGATCAGGAAGGTGGGACCAAGGGAGGGTGTGGCCAAGGTAAGGGAGGGCGTGGCAAGACCGGGAAGGCGGGACCAAGGGAGGGGATGATCAAAGGAAGGAGGGCGTGTCCACGGGAGGGGGCGTGGTCAGACAGGGAAGGTGGGGCCGGAGGGATAGGGGACTTGAGGAGGCGGGGCCAGACTCAGCCTCATCTTCCTGGGTCCCCAGATGAAGGATGTGTTCTTCTTCCTCTTCTTCCTCGGAGTGTGGCTGGTTGCCTACGGGGTGGCCACAGAGGGGCTCTTGAGACCCCGGGACCGAGATCTCCCCAACATCCTGCGCCGGGTCTTCTACCGGCCCTACCTGCAGATCTTTGGGCAGATCCCCCAGGAGGACATGGACGGTATGCTCCCCGTCTCTGTTCCGCCTCTCTCCCCTCTCTCTGCACCCCTCCCCTCCCTCCCTGGCTCACGGCGGTCTTGTCTTTCTGTGCCCCCCGCTGCCCCTGGGTCTCCTGCCGGCCTGCCCCGCAGTGGCGCTCATGGAGCACGTGAACTGCTCCTCGGAGCTCGGGGCCTGGGCGCGCCCGCCGGGCGGCGCGCACGCGGGCTCCTGCGTGTCCCTGTACGCCAACTGGCTGGTGGTGTTGCTGCTCATCATCTTCCTGCTCGTGGCCAACATCCTGCTGCTCAACTTGCTCATCGCCATGTTCAGGTGCGGCCTCCCCGTTCCACCCCATTCCCATCCTCCACCCCAGACGCCAACCCGCCCTTCTGACCACCGTCCAAGGCTGCTGGCCTCCAAGCCCAGCCGGCCCCCTCTGCTCCCGGTCTCCACCTTTGTATTCCGAGGCTCTCTCTCCTTGTGCTGGCACTGGGGCTTAAACTCAGCGCCTCGCACACTCTCTCCTCTCCCATAGCTTGGTCCCTCGAGGCTGGTGCTCCCCCACCTGACCCGCACCTCCACTTCCAGCTTTTTTTTTTTTTGCTGGGTAATTAGAGAGAAGAGTCTCTGGGGTTTGTCTGCTCAGCCTGGCTTTGAACTGAAATCCTCAGATCTCAGCTTCCTAAGTAGCCAGCCAGGATTACAAGCCTGAGCCTACAGTGCCTGGCCAATTTATTTTTTCTTTTTTAGTGCTGGTAAAATATATACAATACACAACTGGCCTTTTTTTTTTTTTTGGCCAGTCCTGGGGCTTGGACTCAGGGCCTGAGCACTGTCCCTGGCTTCTTCTTGCTCAAGGCTAGCACTCTGCCACTTGAGCCACAGCACCACTTCTGGCCATTTTCAATATATGTGATGCTGGGGAATTGAACCCAGGGCTTCATGTATACGAGGCAAGCACTCTTGCCACTAGGCCATATCCCCAGCGGCCTTTTTTTTTTTTTTATAATTGGAAAACATACAATTCAGGAATATTAACTACATCCACAATGGTCTGGGACCATGTTTTCATCACTGAAATAGGAAGTGAGACATTAACTCTTTGCTGTCTTTTCTCTCCCAGCCTTAAGTAGCCTTGAATCTATTATCTGTCTCTACAGATTCTTTTGTTTTTGTCTTGTTTTGTTACTGAGACAGATGCTCACAATATAGCTCAGGATAGCCTCAAACTTGCAAATATCCTGCATCGGCCTCACAAATGCTGTGATTACAGGTATATGCTGCCACACTTGGCCTCTTTCTTGGATGTGGAATGGCTGGGTCACATTGTAATTCTATATTTAGCTCTTGGAAGAAACTCTGAATTGTTTTCCATAGCAGTTGTAAAATGATCACCCTTATTCTGCATTCCCACTAGTAGCATGTGAGGTTTCTAATTTCTCCACGTTCTTCCCAACACTTGTAATTTTCTTTTTAAAAAAATTATAGTCATCCTAATAGTATAGTGGTGTCTCATTGTGGTTTTGATTTGCAATGTCCTCCATAACGATGTTGAGCATGCCTGTCATCTTTCTCTCTCTCTTTCTTCTCAGTCTCTCTCTTTCTTTCTTTTCTGTCTCTGTCTCTCTCTCCTTCTTCTCTGTCTCTGTCTTTTTCTCTCTCCCTTCCACCTTCCCTCCCTCCTCTCCTCCTTCTCTTCCTTGCTTCCTTTCTTTCTTTTGTATTGGGGCTTGAACTCAGGGCCACAAGCTCTCACTTGGTGGGAGATCTATCACCTACCTCTTTAGTCACAACTCTATTTCCTCTTTTTTCTTCTTCTTCTTCTGGTTCACTGGGGGGGGGGGTGTAAAAGTCTCTGGGATTTGTCTGCCTGGGCTAGCTTTGAACCGCTATCCTCCTATCTCTGCCTCTTGAGTAGCTAAGAGTGCAGGCATGAGCCACCAGTGCCTGGCCTCTTGGGATGTCTTTTTTTTTTTTTTTTTTTGCCAGTCCTGGGCCTTGGACTCAGGGCCTGAGCACCATCCCTGGCTTCTTCCAGCTCAAGGCTAGCACTCTGCCACCTGAGCCACAGCGCCCCTTCTGGCCGTTTTCCATATATGTGGTGCTGGGGAATCTAACCGAGAGCTTCATGTGTAGGAGGCAAGCACTCTTGCCACTAGGCCATATTCCCAGCCCTCAAATTCCTTTTCTATGTCAGTTGAAATGAACATTTTGTCCCCCTTGTGTTCTAGTAATGAGGTATTTGGCATTGGCTGGACTTCATAGGTTGAACCATCCTTGCTTTTCTGGGATGGATTCCCATTTGGTAATAATGAATGGTCCCTTTAATATTCTGCTAGATTTGGTTTGCTAGTGTTTTTCTTTTTTGTTGTTGTTGTTTTTGTCAGCCTGGGGCTTGAACTAAGGGTCTGAGCACTGTCCCTGGCTTCTTTTGCTTAAGGCTAGCACTCTACTACTTGAGCCACAGCGTCACTTCCGGCTTTTTCTGGGTATGTAGTACTGAGGAATCAAACCCAGGGCTTCATGCCACTAAGCCACATTCCCAGACTGGTTTGCTAGTATTTTTTTATTAATTGAACACAAATTTTTTGACAAGGTGTTGTGCAAAATGGGTACAGTTACATAGTAGGGCAGTGTGTACATTTCTTGTGATATCTTATGTCCTGTTTTTCTATCTCTTCTCTAGGTCAGATAGACATATATACAATATACAATGTATCAAGAACATATACAGTAGCCACGAGGCCATGCCCAAGAAAGTTCACCTAGGGCTGGTATTTTTGAGGATGTTTACTTGTACACCCATAACAAATACTGGTCTGTACATTTCTATTTATTTATTTATTTATTTTATTTTTGCTAGTCCTGGGGCTTGGACTCAGGCCCTGAGCACTGTCCATGGCTTCTTTTGCTCAAGGCTAGCACTCTACCACTTGAGCCACAGCACCACTTCCAGCTTCTTCTGTCCATGTGGTACCGAGTAATTGAACTAGCATGCTAGGCAAGTACTGTACCACTTCCTAGCCTGGTCTGCACATTTCTTGTGATATCTTTTTTGTTTTGTTGGCTGTGGGGCTTGAAATCAGGGCTTGGGTGCTGTCCCTGTGCTCTTTTGTTCAAGGCTAATGTTCTACCACATTGAGCCATAGTTCTACTTCAATTTTGGATAGCTATTTGGTGATAAGAATCTCATGTGTTGGGACTCAGTTTTGGCCTTGGTGGGGGAAGGGTGCCAAGAGCGAGATGCTGCCCTTTCCCCAGCCCTGGGACAGTGTGGGAGGGAGCCCCTCCCACCTTCCGGCCTCAACCAGAAAAGAAGCCCTCCGCTCGTGGGGGCGAACACGTGCGTGCCACCATGATAGAGATTGTCCAGCCCACAAAGGAAATTTCATGACATCACCTGATGGGCAGCCCGGCTTAGCCAATGGCCTAAGTCCTTCCCATTCCCGTCATTACCGCTATATAAACCCCCCTCCCAATTAAATCCTTTGAGACTCATTCAACCATCCAGCCGTCTCCCCGTTATCTTTGTCCTGTGGTTCCTGACACATTATGGGGGGCCGAGGAAGGGATTTCGGCATCCTACTTCAGCCTAGAGCAGTCCGGTAAGGACATGCCTTACTCCTTCTGCCGGTATGAGGGGTAGGGTGGAGTTTCTTCCATAGAATCGAGGTTCAGGCATTCCCCCCCGGGAGATGGGGGGGAAGGGGTCCTAGAGACCCCAACATTTGAGCATCTCCTCCGGAGAAGTGAGGAGAGTCCTCAGAGATCCCAACACTCATGGACTTTCTTTCCTGGACCAGCTTTGAACCAAGATCCTCAGATCTCAGCCTCCTGAGTAACTAGTATTACAAGTGTGAACCCTCCAGTGCCTGGCCTCTTGTGATGTTTTTATCTGGTTTTAGTATCATGAAAATAGTGGTCTCATAAAATGAGTTGGGCCATCTTCTCTTGTTTTCAAAGTTTTGGAAAACTTTGAGGACTGATCTTAATTCTCATTAAGTTTAGAATTAGAAGTTTAGAACTCACCAGTGAAGGCCCCTGGTCTTTGTTTTTTCTTCACTGGAAAGCTTTGAATTAGTCATTCAATAACTTTTTTGTTTGTTTGTTTTGTTTTTGTTTTTTTTTTTGGCCAGTCCTGGGGCTTGGACTCAGGGCCTGAGCACTGTCCCTGGCTTCTTTTTGTTCAAGGCTAGTACTCTGCCACTTGAGCCACAGCGCCACTTCTGGCCATTTTCTGCATATGTGGTGCTGGGGAATTGAACCCAGGGCCTCATGTATATGAGACAAGCACTCTTGCCACTAGTCCATATCCCCAGCCTCATTCAATAACTTTACTGAGATTTTTCATTTCTTCTTGATTCAGTGTAGGCAATTTGTGTATTTTTAGTAATTTGTCCGTTTTATCTGAGTTACTGAATTTGTTGATATACAATCATTGATATTCTTTCATTTCTATACTTGAACAGCAATGTTTGTATTTTTTTTTCCTGATGTGTGTGTGTGTGTGTGTGTGTGTGTGTGCCAGTAATGGAGCTTGAATTCAAGGCCTTGTGCTTTCACTTAGCTTTTTCATTCAAGGCTGATGATCTACCGCTTGAGTTGACCCACAACTCCACTTTTGGCTTTCTGCTGCTTAATTAGAGATAAGCGTCTCCTCTCACAAACTTTTCTGCCCAGCTGGGTTTGAACCTCAGTCCTCAGATCTTAGCCTGCTGAATATCTAAGATTACAGGCATGAGTCACGGGTGCCTACTTCTTTTCTGATTTTAGTTATTTTTGCCCAGCCTGACTCTTGAGCCCAATTCTACTGCCGCTTCCAGCTTCCACCTGAATCACCCACACATATCTCCAACCTGACCTGTTAAATCTGACCTTTGACCCTTGTAACCTGATTTCTTCTCTCATCCTGCAGTAACCCTTGACTTTGTGAGCCCAGATATCTTCCAACTGTCTTGAACTTCGAATAAATATTACACGACCTGTAACCTTGATTGCTTTCCTGGGCTTTGACCTCCAGTGACCCTTGATCTTTGGCCTCTAGCTACACTTTTGGCAAAGTCCAAGGAAATAGCGACCTCTACTGGAAGGCCCAGCGCTACAGCCTTATCCGGGAATTTCACTCTCGGCCTGCTCTGGCCCCGCCCCTCATCGTCATTTCGCACGTGCGCCTCCTCCTCAGGAGACTGCGCAGGCGCCGTCGGGCCCTGCCAGCCTCCCCAGTGGTGGAGCACTTCCGTGAGTCATTGGCCTACAAGGGGCGGGGCTTAGGGAAAAGGAGAGCTTGGAAAGGCTGGTGGGTTGAAGGTAGAAGAGGATGGGGGCTGGGAAGGTGGCCTAGCATGCACGAAGCCCTGGGCTCGATTCCTCAGCACCACACGCACAGGAAAGAAAAGTGTATATACAGGAAGTGGTGCTGTGGCTCAGGTGCCAGCCTTGAGCAAAAAGAAAGCAGGGGCAGTGCTCAGGTCCTGAATCCAAGCCCCAGGACTGGCAAAAAAACAAAAGAAAGAAAAAGAAAAGAGGATGATGGCAAGGAGAAGGGCTAGAGGGTGGAGCCTGGGATATGGGGCGGGGTCTAGGTTTGGGGTGGGCATCAGGCATGGGAAGGGGCACCAAGGACCCTCTGATGGTGCCCATCAGGTGTCTACTTGTCGAAGGAAGCGGAGCGCAGGCTGCTGACGTGGGAAGCAGTGCACAAGGAGAATTTCCTGCTGGCCCAGGCCAGAGACAAGCGAGACAGCGACTCTGAGCGCCTGAAGCGCGCGTCTCAGAAGTGAGGGCGGGGCCTCTGCGGTGGGCGGGGCCTCTGCGGTGGGCGGGGCCCGGCGGCCAGGGGCGATGGTGTAAGGCAGGTCGTGTGGGCGTGGCCTCGGGTGTGGGCGGGGCGGCAGGGGCAGGACGTGGGGCGCGTGGGCGGGGCCAGAAAGGCCACTTACTGAGACTTCTCTTGACAGGGTGGACATGGCGCTGAAGCAGCTGGGACAGATCCGGGAGTACGAAAGGCGGCTGAAAGGGCTGGAGCGGGAGGTGAGGATGTGGTTGGTCCAGCCGGGGGACTGTAATGGGGACGGCACCAGCGGGCGTCTGCTCTTCTGCCCTGACCTCCCTCCTACTCCCCAGGTCCAACACTGCACTCGCGTTCTGGATTGGGTGGCTGAGGCCCTGAGCCGCTCTGCCTTGCTTCCTCCAGGGGGGCCGCCACCCCCCTCTCCACCTGAACCTAGAGGTCAGTGCCAGAGCCTCCCGTGCCCCCCCCCCCCTTCCTCTACTTCTGTGGGGTTTCTGTGGCTCTCCCCCGTGGGAGGAGTGACCTTCCGGGTCACTCTCTTGGCCTTCTTTAGCATTCTGCACTTTACTGCTTGTTTGTTTTTGTTTTTGTTTCTTCAGTACTGGGGTTTGAGCTCAGGGTCTCCCTTTGCTAGTGGCAGGTGCTCTGCTCCTGAGCCCCATCCTCCTCTCCTGTGCTGCCTTTTCTGTCTCTTCCTTCTCTCTCCCCTTCCCGGAACCACCTGTGCTCTCTCTCTTCCACCTCCTCAGACTGAGTGCTGCTGGCAGACTTCAAGGAGTACCCCCCCCCAGCCGGGGGGCGCGGCTTGCTCCTAGCTGGGTTCCTGGTGGTCCCCATCCGCACACTCGGAGGCCTTGGTCTCCATCTGGGCCTGTGCTCTCCAACTACATCGACTTCATAGGCGCCAGAACCAGCCCAGCTCCCTCCCAGAACCAGGCCCAGGGTGGGGGAGGGGTGGGGGTAATGGGGTAGGGAGGGGGGTTGAGGGGGTGGGGATAGGGAGTGTGAAGCTCCAGAGCCTGCACTGTTGTCCCTGCCACAGCCCAGGGAGACTGGAGGGCCCTGGGGGTTACAGATTCCCCACACTGGGGAAATAAAGCCATTTGAATTGAGTAATGTTCAGATCCTTCATTCTTAGGGACGGGGGGGGGGGCTCTCTAAGCCTAGTGGATGGGGGCTGGAGCTAAGCTGGTGGGGTTGGGGTCCTTGGTGGATTTCTTGGTGTATCTCAGATATCACAGGGTCCATCGTTCCTTCAGTCCCCCTGTCCCTGCCTAACTCAGACCTGCGCCTCTTGTCTGCGTGGCTTTGGCGACTCTGGGTTCAAGAGACAAGGATGTCCCTTAGCTTCTCCTTTCTTGTGGGAAAATAACTGGGTTCTTTTAAGTGAATTATTTCCTGGAGAGGGGTGGGTGGGTGTTGGGTACATCTGCTTTGGCAATAAGCGAGCAGATGATACACATTTGAGTAGATAAGTGCCTATGTGTCTTTAACAAGTCTAATTAGTGGGAAATTGCAGGCCATGCATGCACAGGGTTGCGTCATGCATCATTATACATGCAATTTAACGAAATAACTGTCAACAAACTAAACTGGTAATGAAAAGGCTGAACTAGCAGCAATTATTAGTTAAATAGCGAGGAAGCTACCACTAACCAACACACCCCCAAATCAAAAACCAAAACATCTTTCCTCCAGATTGGAGGGATTCCAACTATCTGCCTCTTTGGGTGCCGAGTCTCATTTTGAAACCTTGCCAAGTAAGCGTGACAACCGACTTGCCTAGAAAACGCCGACTCAGCGTTCACCAACCCCAGTGATAATCTTGGTAATGAGCTGTAGCCAGGCTGGTGAACGTAGGCAGAGCCCTTGCTGTGTGTCTGGAGTTAACTGTTTGACAGGTGCTGAATCAGTGAATCCTCCGGATAACCATCTAAGGAAAGTGAGGCATGGGTAAATTGTGTCTTCCATAAAGTCACCTAAGCCCAAAAGTACCTGCATAGAAATCTGGGCGTGTGGACCAAGGGCCTTCCTAATGAGCTTTATAGCTAGAAATGTGAACTGGTGTGATGTGGGCGAAGTCAGGCCCGGGCAGGCTTAAGCCACTGTCTTACATTCAAATCCACTTTTGCCTACTAGCCTGGGTGGGATTGGGGCCCAGCCTGCACTGTTACAGGCTGGGTCTTACTTACTAGGACCTGCCTGCAGGGGGCACTAGAGCGACTCTGGCAACTAGAGGAAAGATAAGGATGGGCTCCTTCCTGCTTGTAAACTTGGCCAGCACTGAGGCGTTACCTACCAGCTACAGTACCTTACTTGCTTCAGTTTCTTCTTCAGGCCAGTTTTCTTGTCTGCCTTTGTTCACACAAGCACCATACCAAGAATGCCCTCCTCCCTGCCCCTTTCTGTTTGGGTTTCAGCTGTTCAGGGTCTCCTCTTGATTCTCTGTGTGAGTCAGTAGTCAGGCTTGAACCCAGGGCTTGGGTGCTGTCCCTGAGCGTTTTTTGCTCAAGGCTGGAGCTCTACCACTCCAATCATGCCTCCACTGCTGGCGTTTTGTGGGCTAATTGGAGATAAGAGTCTCACTGACTTTCCTGTCCCTGGCTGGCGTCCAATCCTGATCCTCAGATCTCAGCCTCCTGAGTAGCTGGGATTACAGGCGTGAGCTACTGATGCCATACCTGCTGGGTGCTGGGAGCTTCATGTTGTACTCCTCTGGCCTTGGCACGGAAGAGAGGGGCTAAGGGGGTGAGCGGTCGCCCTCTGCCTTTGCTGCCCATGCAGCCTCAACCACATGGTAGATCACCATCCTCCAAATTCCCAGCGTGAAAAGCATCTGAATTTAAGTGGGGAAGGGAAGCTGGGGCGGCCTTGCTGGGTAGGGCCCTGAGGGCAATCACTGTGTGTGGCTGTCATGGCTCCCGAGAGTCCCTGTCTCTGATGCTCCCATGGCAAGTACCCCTGTCAGGGACTGTCATATGAGCCATGCTCCTCAGGTGCAGGAAAATGATGGAGGCCACATCATGGTGTCACAGCGCCACCTTCTGGATGCAGGCACCAAGCACACTCCCTAGTGAGAGTAGCCCTTAACCGCTACCCAGCTGTCCTCAAGGAAAGTGACGGGGAGAACTTTGATTCCTGCTCCCCTCCCCCCATATCCATTTCGGGGTAGTACCACTGGATCTTTACCGGAAGGTCTGTAGTGGCGAAATGATAACGATGTGTTCAGGAACACAGCCATTGGTCCTCAAGTCTCCTTCCGTCCTTAGACTGGGCCTAACTTTGTACCCAGCTAGCTTTGAACCCACCATCCTCCTCCCATCTCCTCAGTACTGGAATTGCAGACCTGCGCCATCATGCCCGGCTTTCTCCTGTCAATTTTGAACGGGGGAACCCTTTGGAGGTGTTTTTTTTTCCACTAATGCAAGCGATGCCAGTGACTTGATGGACCTTAATGATGGGGTACGATGGGCTACAGTGAAGGCAGTTGATGGCCACTAGGGGGCAGCAGCCACCGGAGCCCAGCGCCCACAACCAGGCTGCTTGGTGGCTGCTGCTATTTAAGGCTTGACTTTTCCTCATCCTCCATTATAGCTGGGGCAGTTTCCTCCAGTTTCAGCTCAGAAGGGTTGTGGATCCACCTTCATCTCTGGCTGTTTGGTCACTGCATGTGCCCATCCCCAGGGGGCCTGCCTCTCTTTGTGACTTCCATCAAAGCCCAGGCGGGAATTGCATGGACGTTCTGGGGTTTGCTCCTTGGCCAGGCTCCAGTAGGGGCTTCTGACTGATTTAGTCAGAATGTCCTTCTTGGACTCCTATGGCCTGGATCAAGCACTGACAAACTACAGCCTGTGGGATAAATCGAGCCGGTGACCTGTTTTTCTGTGGCCCACAAACTAAGGAAGGCTTTTTTTTTTTTTTAACAGAGTTTTATATATATATATAAAGATGAATATGTGATACGGCCCCATATGTCCTGCAAACCTAAAATATTCTCTGGGTGGGCCTGTGGGAAAAATCTGGTTAAATCCTGTCTTAGCAGGAATTGCCACGTGGCTTAACCAGATCAGTGTAATCCATGTGAATTCTAACAAAAACAGAATGTTTCAGGTTAGACATGTGTGCTTTGTCCACTGCAGAGTGTGCGTGTCTTTTGGGCTGGTTCATCACCACCCTGTAATTATTGGTAAGGGACATCAAAGAGATCAGTCTAAATTGTGTGTGTGTGTGTGCGCACATGTGCCAGTCCTGGGGCTTGAACTCAGGGCCTACGTGCTGTCCCTGAGCTGTGTGTGTGTGTGTGCACGCGCGCGCGTGTGTGTGGCTGCTCTACCACCTGAGCCCCAGCTCCACTTCTCACTTTTTAGGGAGTTTATTACCGATAAGAGTTTCACAGACATTCTGGCCCTGGCTGGCTTTGAACCATGATCTTCAGATCTCAGCCTCCTGGGTAGGTAGGATTGTGTGTGTGAGTCAATGCTAGCTTTGCTCTGCTATTTTAACTCCAATAAACAGAACAAATTAAGCTTCACTGGCACAATGTAGTTCCTGCATGTGTTGGGATGTGTTTTCCCAGGAAGTTGTCAGTGGACTTGAGATCTCTCTTGAAGTGAATAAAACGCACGAAGGGCCAGGGTAGATTTGAGAAGCAGGAGCTAGAAGCTGGCAATGCTAGGCAGGAGAAGGGTCTTCATCCTAGGAGTGACTGAGGCTGCTTCTGGAATATTCTTCCACACCCCTCCCCCAGCTGCCTTATCCATTTAACATTCAGAGACACAGAACTAGGCTACCCCACAGCCGACTGCACTGAGTCCCAGGCTCTCCAATGGCTTTGGCCCTCAGCCCATGGAAACCACGTGACCTCTGTCCAGTGCCCGAGGAGGGCGGGACACCGGAGCCAGGCATAGTGACGCTTGACGCTTGCATATAATCCCAGTTACTTGGCAGGTGGAAAGGCACAATTGTTGGGGACAGCTGTGCCTTTAAGAGGCCACAGATGGCTTTATCCCGTCCCCTCTTCTGCTTTTAACAGGAAAAGAAGCCCCCGCCCCTGGGGTCGAGCACGTGTCTGATGGCCGGGGACCCCAGAACCCAATCCTTGGGGGGCTGGGTCTCCGCCCACAAAGGAAGTCCCCTCACATCACTTGATGGACATCCCTCATGGTCAACCTGTAGTCCCTCTCTTGTGCCCACCCTTGGGGTATATCTGTTGGCTCCTCATTTGAATAAATCAGAACGCCCCAGAGGTATTCTCCGAGACCACCACGCGCTCGTGTCTTTCCTAGGGCTGGCGGGCATGGGGTCTCGCAACCACACGCGAACCGAGGCCGCATTGGGACCCCGCTTCCACGATTAATCCCGATGGCCAGGGGACCTGAGAGAGCGAGTATGGATCCCACACAGAAGAAGCAGACAAGCCCAGGACCCCCCCCCCCCATGCAGATGGGGGGCGGTAGAGCGAAGCCCGGCACACAATGAGAAGCCCACCCAGGCAGTTAGGGCGTCCCCATCTCAACCACTATGTTGGGAGCAGTGGCATGCACCTGTCATCCCAGCAGTTTGGGAGGTACGGGTGAAGAAATGGAGGGTGAGAGGGTGTGGAAGGACTGTGGTCAGGCAAACACACGAGACCCTACCTAGAAAATAAGCCGTAAGCCAACGAGGGCTGAAGCACTGGGACATGCTCTGAGGTCCCAAGTTCAAACCTCATTACCACTAAACAGGGAAAAAGACCTTGCCTAGTAGGAGCGGCCGAAAGCGCGCTGCCCTGGTGGCGGGCGCAGTGACGGAGTACACACGGGGTGCACACAGCCCTACGGGGCTCAGACAGACTGAACGGTTCCACACTGTCTAGCTTGAGTACCGATGGCTGGAGTCTCCCCACAGAGGTGAACCCCAGGACAGCTCTGGAAAGTCCACCTCTCTGTCCCTCAGGCAGAGCGGATGGGGTGCCAGGCCAGAGGGGTCGATCTGGATGGTGTGGAGGGACAGGAGTCTGACTCGGGCTCCTCACGTGGGAAACACAGTCCCATGGACCTGTGTATTAACCCAGCCCCATTCTGAGGGTGCCCCTGAAAACAGCCACACCCTTTCTCCCCTTGCAGGGGGAGCTGGGACATCCACCCCCACTCACAAGAAGAAAGTAAGGGGCGTGGCCCCTCCCAGGGTGCAGTGGGGCTTTCTTCCAGCTCCCCAGTCAGTGGTGGGCTCTTGAGGCCCTTGGGGGAGGGGGCGGTAACCCCCTTTCCTTCCAAGGCCACGCGGGTGGCATCGCCCAGGCGCCCTCCTGGGCCCCAGTGCCGCTAGCTGGTAGATTTGCTCTCTTGGAGGATAGGAGCAGCATTCGGAGTTGCTGAGCCTGTGGCCTGCGGCGGCCTGTTGGTGGATGGGCTGTCCTCCAGGGTCGCTGAGGTGGGGGTCACCTGCAGGGGTGTCATCAGGCTGTCCTGGGAGGAGGGCAGCAGGAATGTCTTGAACCAGGACGAGCTCCTGGCCCTCAGGGGCAGGCTGAACTCCGACGACCTGCTGCTGGCATCCTGGGGCTCTGTGGTGGATTTCTTCATGGGGTGCTTGGGCCAGGGCAGAGGTTTGGGGAGCACAGCGGGCATCTTTTTGGCTGGCAGCCTCTCTGGGGCGTCGGGGATAGTGGAGTCCTGGAGGTGCCACCAGTGGTGCAGCAGGTAGATGAAGATGACGAACAGCGGGAGGATGCTGAGGCCCGTGAGGCAGTGTAGCACCCACCCCTGGTAGGGCTGCCTCACCTCCTGGCTCTGGGGCCGCGGGTTGGGGTGTAGAGGGGACGCATCAGACCTGGGCTTCCGTCCTTGTGTGGGGTTCCCCAGGGACAGGGTTGCTGGCTCAAGGTCCCTGTGGATGGGGTTAGGGGGCCCAGACCCAGTGTCTGGTGGGTGGCAGATGTGACAAGGGGGTCTCATGAGTGGGTGGGTGTCCAGGCTAGGGAGGGGGTGTCACCTCACCATACTGCTGTTCCAGGTGATGTAGGAGAGGCTAGGCCCCCGGTAGTGGTCCAGCAGCCAGACGCCCAGGAGGATCAGCAGCCAGAGCGGTGTTACGCAGCTCCACAGCACGGTGACCAAGGGCCTCAGCAGGTGGCCCAGCTTCTCCAGGATCGCCTGCCGGAACCTGCGGGCCCACAGTGGCGCCTTGGACACCCAGGACCCACTCACAGGTGCCCTGCTCCTCCTGGGGAGCCCAGCAAATCCCCCAAGTCCTCACAGGCCCGGGGCTGGAAATCACCTCTGGGCTCCGTAGATCCAGGCCAGAGCCACATTCTGGAATAGCACCACGATGATGAAGACCAGCGGAATTGTGTGGTCATCTAACAAAGCCACTATGTAGCTGCCAGAGCAACTGGAGAAGATGAGGCTGCCCAGACAACCTCCCAAGCAGATGACCACTAAAGCAGAGAGGGGGGTTTGGCTGTGAGTTGGGTTCTATCTGGAGCAGGGTCAGGGGGGTCAGGGGGGGATGGGAAGGGGAGGTGTTTGCTGGGGTGTGGATCAATGGTACCTGGAACCATCCTGGGGTGCTTTGTGAAAATGAAATTCTGGAGTGTTAGAGTAATGCACTCCAAGATTCTTATCATGATGCACAGCTCCATGATGATCAGAGCCAGGAAGAAGATGATGGCCCAGAAAGAGGCCCCGGGGAGCAACGAGACGGCTTGGGAGAAGGCTACGAATGACAGGCCCAGTCCCTGCATGAACTGTCGGGGAGAAGAGCTCTGAAGCCAGGGGCATCTGGAGGGGTGGTTTGTGCAGTAAGCAACTAGCAATGTCTGTCGTGGGCAGAGGCAGGAAGCATGGAATAGGGGTGGGGCGGAGATTGGAGGATGAAATGTTGAATATCTCCTCACTTTGGTTCTGTGAGTTGGGTAAGTAAACTTTACCTACCAGGGCCTCAGTTTCTCCCTCTAACAAGCAGGGACACAGCAAGGTCCCTGGTGTGTAGGAGTAGTGTGGCCACCATGATTTGGACCATTACCGGCCTCTGGGGAGGTGAAGGTGGTCCAAAAAGTGGCCAGGAAACGTGTTTCCCAGGGTCCTTCTGCTCCCCCCCCCACACCTTTTCGTTCTTCACCATGACGCTGCAGGACGGGGACAGCTGGATGACCTTGTGCTGGAGGTGCTTGGGGAGGCCCATGATCCACATCAGGTAGTCCATGGGGGGCCGGCGCAGCACGTCATCCGGGGGCCTGGCCTTCTGCGGCAGAATGCCCTTGGAGATGAACTTCGTCAGACTCGAGACACTCCTGCACGGAGTCGAGATTGGTGACAGAGGTGACTGAGGGCCCAAGTGAGCTGCTGCAGAGCCCACTGGGGGGGGGTAGGAAGTTTTCATTTTCTGTGGCTTCCCTCCTGCCCCCCATGCCATCTCCCCCCTGGAAACATGACCTTATTTAGAAATCTAAGAGTAGATGGGATCTTGTGCAGCTTACTACAACACCTTTCTACGTAGGAAAATTTGGACGCGGGTGTACGTGTGGAGAGAGGGGCAGGCGAGGCAGTCAGTGCCCCCCGAGCTAGGAGGAGGGCCCCCGGAACAGCACTGTTCGGTATGAGAGACAGCAGGGGAAGATGGCTGTGGAAGTGAAAATTACCTTCTCAGTCCTGGAGTTGCATTTGTTGGGAGAGACGTTTTACTTACATCTCAACACAGGTGTGGCCACTGGTGGTGGCCCAGAACCCCAGCACTAGGAATACGATTGATGTGATCAGCAGCGAGGTCACCAGGTTGACGAAAGCCACCGAGGACGCTGCCTTGATGTAGTTGGTGTACCTGGCCTGGGACAGGGTCATGATGGTGCCGAGGCCCAGGCCCAGAGAGTAGAGCACATGGCTTCCTGCCTCGTACCACACTTCCATGGAGGCCAAGGTAGCGAGCTGTGGAAGGTGGGGGGAGAGCACCAGGGGATGGGCAGAGGGCAGAGGGTGAGGGGTAAGGGGGCAGAGGGCAGAGGGTGAGGTGTAGGGGAGCACAGGGCATGGACCCAGCCTCACCTCTGTGGTCAGCATCCGCTTGAGGCTGCCAAACGCACCTTCCAGAAACACACTCCGGATGAGGAGGCAGAGGAGGAGAATGTAGGGGAGGAAGATGGAGGAAGTGAGTATCTGGCCAGGGAGGAAAATAGAAGGCAGGATGAGGAGAGGGGGAAAGGAGGCACTGCGGGTCTGTGGAGGGAGGATTCAGGATGTGGGGAGGTGGCTCGGCGGGCACAGGGTGTGCTAGGGGCTTATTCCAGGGAGAGCAACCCCAGCAGAGGGCCGCCAGGGCTGAGGCTTTGCACTGGTGGGCCCGCTGGACATGGAGCTCACAGGTTTACTGTGGAGGTTGGGGGAGGGTAACGTGCGCTGAGAGAGCGCGGGAAGGCAGAGCTGGGGGCTCCTGCGGAAGTCGGGCGGCCGGCCCCACCCGTGCCACCGATCGATCATCGCAGCTTCCCCGAAGTACAGCCTGGCCCCCCCACCCCCGACTCTGGCATCTAACCTGCCCTGTGCTGTGGGCGGGTGGGTGGCTTACAGACATTGAAATCTTGATCTCGGCAGTCATGATTAAGAAGAGGAAGGCCCAGGTGGTGAGTACGCCCAGGCAGAGGTGGAAAACCATAGTGTTCATCCCGGTCTCGATGTTGTCTGAGGCGCGCAGGGCCGTGTGGTACCAGAAGTACTGCTGGGGCACCGTCCACAGGCAAGATAAGTCTGGGGAGCCAGGAGTGTGGCGGTAGCATCCCTGGGCATGCGCATGCAGGGGTAGCACCTCGCTGGGCATGCGCGTGCTGCGGTACCACCTTGCTGGGCATGCGCATGCGGCGGTACCACCTTGCTGGGCATGCGCGTGCGGCGGTACCACCTTCCTGGGCATGCGCGCCTTCCGCACCTCCCCTGAGGTTCCTCCCCATCCTCACCAGTGGTGTTGCTGTTCTTCGCCATCAGGCAATGGCTCCAGGGCAGGGGGTAGACAAAAGACTGGCTCAGGTAGAAGAGGCACCAGGAGATGATGGTGCTGTTGTGCAAGCTCACCAGGACGCTCACCTGAGGGGGAGGCGGCCAAGGCCTCAAGGGTGGGATGGGCCGAGAGAGGGGAGAAAAAGGAGGAGAAGGAGAAGAAAAAGGTGGAGAAAAAAGATGGAGGAGGAGGAGGAGGGAAGGAAAAGGAGGGGGGAAAGGAGAAGAGATCACGGAAGGAGAGGAAGAAGAAAAGAAGAAAAAGGAGGATAATTAAAAAGAGGAGGAAGAAGAATGAAGGAGGAGGAGCAGGGAGGAAGAGAAAAAAGAGAGATAGAAGCTGGAGGAAAAAGAAGGGGAGAAGGGGAGGGGAAGGGGAGGGAGACCGAAGAGGAGGAGGGGGCAGGGGCCGCTGGGGCGGGGCAGGCCTGGGTTGTCACTCACCAGTATGTTGGAGTAGCCCACCCCCCCCATCCAGGGGACAAGCTGCTTCCAGATCTGGATGCTGTCCTCCTGCAGCCAGTGTCCAATGAGCATCTCCAGGTAGAGGAGGGGGACCCCAAACAGGAGGAGCATGATGAGGTAGAGGAGGATGAAGCTGCCTGTGGGGCGCGGAGGGAGGGCTTGGGGCCTTGGCGGCCTCTCCTCCCCTCTCCTCTTCAGCCTAACCCCAGCCCCTCCTCCCCACGACCCTGGAGCCTTCCTCCTCCTGGCCTCACCTCCTCCGT
This sequence comes from Perognathus longimembris pacificus, assembly GCF_023159225.1. NCBI lineage: Eukaryota > Metazoa > Chordata > Mammalia > Rodentia > Heteromyidae > Perognathus > Perognathus longimembris. The sequence continues at coordinate 23,194,025 of NC_063180.1, forward strand.
TGTTGCGGTGGCACAGGTAAGGGAAGCGCCACATGCTGCCCAGCCACATGGAGAAGGCCATCTGGATCAAGATGCCCTCCCTGTTCCGACTCCGGAGGACGTAGTTCGGGCTCTTGTTGGCCCACACTTCCTTGGCCTTGAAGTTCCAAGAGAAGGAGTGGGAGGTGTGAAGTTTGCTGGACTCTTCTTCCGGAGCGTCAGAAAAATCTTCAAGGGACCCCATGGTGTTCTGCTTCCAGGCCCACAAGCATCTGATGAGAGGATCTTGGGGTCACCAAGAACAACAGACTTTAAGGGACGCCCCACTCAGCCACTAGCGTGGAACACTTTATTACAAGGGTTTTATTTACTTTTTGTCAGTTGTGGGGCTCAAACTCGGCCTGGGTGCTGTCCTTGAGCCTCTGTGCTCTAGGCTCTACCACTTGAGCCACCGCGCCACTCCAGTTTTTGAGTGGTTCATTGGAGATAAGAGTCTCATGGGGACTTTTCTGTCCAGGCTGGCTTTGAACCATGATCCTCCGATCTCTGCTTCTTTAGTAGCTAGGATTGCAGGCGTGAGCCACCAGTGCCTAGCTAACAGGGTTTTAAAGCAATAAAGACCAGAGTTCAGGGGCTGGGGATATAGCCTAGTGGCAAGAGTGCCTGCCTCGGATACACGAGGCCCTAGGTTCGATTCCCCAGCACCACATATACAGAAAACGGCCAGAAGCGGCGCTGTTGCTCAAGTGGCAGAGTGCTAGCCTTGAGCGGGAAGAAGCCAGGGACAGTGCTCAGGACCTGAGTCCAAGGCCCAGGACTGGCCAAAAAAAAAAAAAAAAAAAGAAGACCAGAGTTCAAATCCCATCTCTTCTTCCTGTGAGTTGTGATTGGTGTTTTCAGCACTGAGGATGGAGTCCACAGCCCTGTTTGTTCTCCCAGGGAGCCACTCTGCCCCCAGCCCTCGGTGGGAATAGTTGACCTCAGGCAAATAGTCCCATCTTTCTGAGGCTCAGTTTCTTCTCCTCTTACAAGCTGAAGTTAATTCTGGAATACTTCAAAACGGCCATCGTGAGAACCTGGCAGGGAAAATGGGCCAGGCACAGACACTGGACACCAGGGACATTGGAGACACTTGGGCTTATTTCCTTTTTCCTTCTGATCCACTTGGGACCCAGCTAATGTGCAGATTTCCCATCCAGTGGCTCCTAAACTTACCTGGCCCGAAACCTCGTCATTTGCACAGCGCTAAAAATGCAGTATCCTGCCTTTTATTCTCTGCCCTCACTTCCCTAGCCTCGGATGCAGCAGATCCGAGACTGTGGGTGGACATGGGTGGAATAAGGCTGTTATATATCACTATGGTGCTGCTTCCCAAACTCAATAGAATCCAGAGCTGCCTTTTGACAGAAAATGTGAAGCTAATGATGAAATTCACAATAGCCAAGACAAGCTTGACTAAGAGCAATTTTGGAACCAGGCACTAGTGGCTCATGTCTGTAATTCTAGCTACTCAGGAGGCTGAGATCAAGGTTCAAAGCCAGTCCCGGCAGGAAAGTCCCTGAGATTCTGATCTCCATTTAAGTAGCAAAAAGCTAGAAGTGGAGTGGTGGCTCTAGTGGTAGAGCCCTAACCTTGAGCAAAAGAAGTTCAGGGACAGAGGTGGCCAGGCCCTCAGTTCAAGCTCCAAGACTGCCACCAAAACCAAACCCAAACTAAGAGAACTCAAATCTCTTGATTTCAAAACTTATTATCAGCCACCTACTGGTGACTCATACCTGCAACCCTGTTGGTTCTCTTGAAAGGAGCTCAGTAGATCTTGTAAACTAGATATTATTATGTGTATATGCATATTTTATGTGTATATCTTATAAATTTAATTATCATAGAACATGTTGTATACCAAATATTAAATATTTCACACTGGCTATGAATCTATATTTGCATACTCTACAAGCATGAGTTTTATAAGTAGACACATTGAATATACATTTGTCTTCCATCGTATCTTGAATATTTTCCCACGTCAGAAAGTATTCTTTTTTTGTTTTGGTTTGGTTTGGTTTTGCCAGTCCTGGGGCTTGAACTCAGGGCCTGAGCACTGTCCCTGGCTTCTTTTTGCTCAAGGCTAGCACTCTACCATGTGAGCCACAGTGTCCCTTCTGGCTTTTTCTATATATGTGGTGCTGAGGGATCGAACCCAGGGCCTCATGTATGCAAGGCATGCACTTTACCACTAAGCCATATTCCCAGCCCCAGAAAGTATTCTTTTAAAACATGATATTTTAGTTTTTCTGATGTTTTAGTTTATTTTTCTTGAGATTGAGCATAGGGATGCAAGCGTGCTAGACAAGTGCTCTATGGCTCGAGCTGTGGCTCCTGTCTGTAGTATTTCTTTTGAGACAAGGTCTCTGTGTGGAGTCTAAGCTGGCCTCCAAGGATTGGTCCTCTTGCCTCTGCTTCTCCATTAGCTGGGATTACAGGTGTGTGGTTCCACCATCAGTGTAAAACATGATTTTTACATAGCAGCTTGCAATAGTCTAGAATCGTTATGTAAACATGACCGCATTTACCAGTGGCTCAAATCTTTCCCAGGAGCCTCCAAGCACTCCTATGTGGGGCCCTGGTGCTTAGGCCCCTTACACACGTACATATGCACACACACACACACTTTGTACCTGTTGTTCAGCAGGCTGCTGTGGAAAAGTCTCCTGCCTCTCTGGAAGGAGGCTTCAGTCCAAGGTACCTGGGCCGGGTCTGTGGAAGTGGGGGCCCCTGGTGAGTTTGGGGGGAAGTCAAGGAGCCACACCTGTTGGAAGCCTAGCTGAGAAGCTGATGGACAATCGCTGGGGAGCCAATCCTGCAGAACCCCGACCCTGCCAGGCCCCCAGCGCCCGGTCCCACCTGCAGGCTGCGTCCTCTTCTGGGGCCCACCGGAGAGCAGAAGGGGGCGAGGAAGGGGAACAGGGAAGCGAGCAGGGGAGAGGAGCCCAGACGCTGATCCCGGGACCCCCAGGCGGCGCTGACGGCCCAGCCCCTCCGCCCCGTGCTGCCCTGCTCTTCCCAGACCCAAGGCGGGGGGGGGGGGCAGTTCCTGCGAAGAAAGCCAACGGCCAGCGCCCCCCTTCCCCGGGAACGCAGCTACCCTTTTACCCGCCACCGCCTCGCGAGTCTCCAGACCGGTGGTCCCGCCGCGGTGCGGGTGCGCGAGCCCAGCTGGGGGTTCGCGGCCCGCCAGGACTACAGCCGACTTTAACCACTGGCTGCAACAGGAAAGGAAACCGAGGCAATTGGCCCTAGAGGGACTCACCCTGGGAGGCCGGCTCGGGCCCTGGCGTCTGAAGGGGGTGAGACGGGGCCCCTGACGGTTTGTTTTCAGGTCACCTGTGGCCAGGTAGAGGCTGACCAGCAGACCAGGTGACTGAAGAACTGCGTGTCGGCAGTCGTGGCTGGAATAAGAGGAACAAAAGGGGGGGGGGGGTCCCTGGTGCGGTGCTACAGGCTCTCCAGCGTCTCTGGCATAGAAGGAATGTTTTAAAATGCACTAAAACTGCGTATGAAAGACATATGAAGAACCTCAAGAAAAGCTGATCAGTAGAGGGTGGGTGGGGAGGGAGGGAAGTGGGGGTGCTGGGGTGGGGGACTTAACAAGGAGGATGGCAGAAACAGACTGCTTACATTGATGAGAAAACAGAGAAGCCGGGCCAGGCGGCTCACACCTGTAATCCCAGCTACTATTCAGTCAGCTGAGAGCTGAGGCTCAGAGTTCCAAGCCAGCCTGGGGCAGGAATGTCCCTGAGACTCAGCTCCAGTTAACCACCAAAAAGCTGGAAGTGGTGCTGTGGCTCAAGTGGTAGAGCACCAGCCTTGAGCACAAAAGCTCAGGGACGGCATGCAGGCCCTGAGTTCAAGCCCCAGGATCCACACCAAAAAAATAAAGAAAAAAAGTTCCACTGTAAGGAAGAAGTGACACGATGCCAAACGAACCAAGTCTTTATTTCCAAGAGGATTCACTCGGGGGCCCAGATCTCAGCCCCATCTCACTCATTTCCTTTCCTGAAGCCGTGGATGGAGCTCTTGGGCGTCCTCCTGAGCTTCAAGGTGGAGACCGATTTTTTGGTACAAGACAGGCAGACCGGCCTCGCCCTCTGGATGGCCATGTACAGGGAGTAGGCAGGGATGGGTAGGATGGCCACAAGGACGAGGGTCCCCAGAAAGCCATTGACCCACGGGGGGTAGGGCTGCACGACCTCTTGTGACTGTGGACAAAGAGGAGGAAGGTTTAGGGCGCCCAGCCTCTATGGAGTGGGGTGCTGTGGAGAATGAGGGTGGACACTGAGCTGGGGCTATGGGCAGGTCAGGGAATGCCATGAGTGGACCCTCTGGGCACACACAGGCGGAGAGGCCGGGCTCCCACTCCCTCCCCTGGGGGTGCTCACAGAGCTTGAGTTCCAGGCCAGGTAGGTGGGAGGCATCACCAACAGACGGATCATGGTGGTCAGGAGCAGGACGATCAGCACAAAGGGTGACACACAGCTCCACAGCCAACGAAAAGCAGGACTGATGGAATAGCCTAACATGACAGTTAGGTCTGCCAGAAACCTAGCAGGAAGGAAACTTTTGGGAGGCCCAGGCTGGCCCTACCCAGCCTTGGCGGGAGAGGGAAAGAGGTGGAGGGGAGGAGAGCGCCAATCTAGCCTAGGAGAGGGCCTTTAATATTTCCAAAACCTTTGCTGCCACAAGCCAATCATCTCACTTCAAATCATTTCCTTTCAGTCTGAGCCCCAGGATTTTGGATTTTAGAATCTTGGGTTAGATGAGCGTGGTAACCCACACATGGAATCCCAGGAATAAGGATGAAGCAAGATTGCAAATTCTAGGCCAGATATTCCACATGCTTCTCAAATGTCAGTGCATAAAAATGATCTGAAGAACTGGTAAAAATGCAGATACATTGAGGCCCAGCGTGAAGTTTATGTTCACTATTTTCCCACTCTTTTCTTGTCTCATCTTGTCTGCTTACCTTCCGTCCTTCCTCCCAGAAAGAATCTCATTATGTAACCCAGCTCATGATTTAGGATTCTGCTTCAGTATCTGATTTCTAGGATTGTAGGTGTGCACCACCACTTTGGGCTAGAGATTTTGAATTTCAAGTAAACTTCCAAAATGGTGCCAAATTGCATTTGGGGGGACAGTAAAGGATCCTAGGCTTCAGATGTTTTCACTACCCTGGTTAAAAGTAGGGCTCAAGAGACAGTAGAGACCAAGTCTGTGAAACCAAAAACTGCTTGTCAAATAGTATTCCCCACAGGATTGGGGCAGCGACTCAACAGTATGTAACTAAAACCAAACAATTACTCAACATATAAAGGTCAAAAATTGGCCTCTCAGGAGAATACAATAGCTCAAAAGCTATGTATGTACGTTCATATAAGACTACTGTCGACATATTGTCTAATATCGACACTACATTTAAAGCCCTAGGCAAACTTTCTTGGGCATGGCCATGTGGCTACTGTATATGTTCTTGATACATTGTATATTGTATGTCTACCTGACCTAGAGAAGGGATAGAAAAACAGGGCGTAAGATATCACAAGAAATGTACACACTGCCCTACTATGTAACTGTACCCTTTTTGCACAACACCTTGTCAAAAAATTTGTGTTCAATTAATAAATAAATTAAAAAAAAAAGTAGGGCTCAAGAGTCCATTGTGCTAGATAGGGCTCCTCACCTTTCCATGCTACAAGTATTTTCTCCAGAAACCAACCCATGCCTCTCCCATTCCCACCCTTCCTGGGATCTCCCTAAATCTTGAGCTCTGAGGTCTTGGAGACAAGAACAGAGTGAGAGAGGAGAAAGGACCCCCCGCTAGGAGGGTATATGCAGGAGACCCCTGGGCATGGGGCATTACCTCCTGGCCCCATAGATCCAGGCCAAGGCCACATTCTCCAAAATGACAATGCAGAAGAGGACCAGAGATACCCAATAATCATCCAACAGATGCAAGCAGTAGCTGCTGGAGGGCCACGTGAACAGGAGGCTGCCCAGGAACATGGCCATGCACAAGCCCACTGCAAGGAAGCATCATGTATGGATGGTGGTCAGAATTCAAGTTGGGCTGTAGAGAAATCCTAGCTGGGTTAAAATCAATGATGGCTATAGGTCGGGGGTAGGGTGGGGGTGGTGTCATGGGGGGAGTACCTGTGAGCAGACTTCTGTGTCTTCTGAGGGAGGAGAAGGTGTCCAGGAGAGGCGTAATGATGCTCTGCATGAAACCTAGCATGGTGTTCAGCCCCACCGTGATCAGCAACAGGAACACAATAATGGCCCAGAAGTTGGAGCCAGTGAGCTCAGAGATGAGGTCGGTAAACGTCACAAAGGTCAAGCCTGGCCCCTTCATAACCTATAAGTGAGGGCAGCAGTGGCGAGGCCCCTGAGCTCAGAACGAAGCCCAACTCAACTTCTTCCCCCTCCCCTAGGAAACTGTCCAGCACATCCTTTGTGAGCAGTGCCATCTTCCTCTGGCATTGAAGCATGGGGATGTCCTCTGACAACACGTGGGCTGGGATGAGTGGGTTTGTAGTCATAGCTATGTCTGGCGCAAAAGAGGCTTCAATGGCCTTACTTCAAAAGGGGACCATAAAGGGGGCATGGACTACACACCTGTAATTCCAGCCACTCAAGAGGCTGAGATGTGAAGATCATAATTTGAAGCTAGCCTGGGCAGGAAAGTCCACGAGACTCTTATCTCCAGTGAACCAGCCCCGAAGGTGGAAATGGAGCTGTGGCTCAAATGGTAGAGCACCAGCCTGGAGCGCAAAGCTTGAGGGACAGTGCTGAGGTCCTGAGTTCAAGCCCCAGTTTTTGTGAAAGAGGAAGGAAGGAAGGAAGGAAGGGAGGAAGAAAAGAAGGAAGGAAGGAAGGAAGAGAGAGAGGGAGGGAAGGAGGGAGGGAGGAAGGAAGGAAGGAAGGAAGGAAGGAAGGAAGGAAGGAAGGAAGGAAGGAAGGAAGGGCTGGACACTAGTGGCTCATGCCTGTAATTCTACTCAGGAGGCTGAGGTCTGAGGATTGAGGTTCAAAGCCAGCCTGGGCAGGAAAGTCTGTGAGACTCTTACCTCCAATGAACCACCAGAAAACCGGAAGTGGTGCTATGGCTCAAGTGGTAGAGCGCTAGCTTTGAGCTGAAATGCTCAGGGATAGTGCCCAGGCCCAGAGTTCAAGACCCATGACTGACCAAAAAAAAAGAAAAAAAAGAGAAGGAAAGAAAGGAAGGCAGGTAGGTATGGGGGAACCATAGGTCTTTGCCTTCCTAATTCTACAGACATAGTAAACAGATGGAGTTTTTGGCACAGTGGGGCCTCTGGAAAATTTGAGATTCCTGCCAACTCTTACTTACCCCTCTCAATTGTATGGCTCTGTTGCAAGGCATCACAAACTGTAGGACCTTGTGTTTCACCGGTTCAGGCAAGCCACTGATCCACTGCACATAGATGGCACTTGGGTCATGATACAGACTCTCCGGAGGCTTGGCCTCAGTTGGCAGTACGCCCTCAGCTATCATTGTCATCACCTTGTTAGCATTACTGGGAACCAGAGTGGAATCATGTAAAACAGTTTGGCCCTTTAACATAACCTCTCTTTTTTTCCTCCTCCTGGTGAGAAGGAAGTGGCTAGGTTCTAGTAATCTGGCTAAGATGGAGGCTGTGCTGACCCCTGGCTCTCTAAGATCCTAGTGTGCTCTGCTGGCTGCCTTCTTCCCTAGCTGCAAAGGAACCTATGGGAAACCAGTCTGGGACTCAGTGGACCCTAGGGGACAGGGAGGGTCTTTTCTGCAGGGACACTGATGGCTTTAGGACCCTTCTCTCCTGCTAGATCACCTCAGGTGAATATAAGAGCCTGCCAGATCCTTGGGTCTGCTGGCCTCGGAGAACATTTATCCATATCTGGCTCTTCAGATGCCTCGACTATTAAGGTTCTTCCTCACGGGCTAGGCTTCACTGGTCTCAGCGTCACTGGGATGTGCTCTTCTGGCAGCTCAGGGTTTTCTACACATGGCTAATTCCTAAAAGTCTTTCTAGGCCCTCAACTAGTTATTGCTACAGAAAGCTGCTGCTGCAAAACAGTCCTATGTTATTATCCTTTAAAATTTTTTTTTTTTTGCCAATCCTGGGGCTTGAACTCAGGGTCTGGGCACTGTCCCTGAGCTCTTTTTGCTAAAGGCTAGTGTTCTACAACTTGAGCCACAGTGCCACTTCTGGCTTTTTCTGAGTAGCTTATTTGGAGATCAGAGTTTCACAGACTTTCCTGCCCAGGCTGGCTTTGAACTGCAATCCTTAGATCTCAGCCTACGGAGTAGCAAGGATGACACGTGTGAGCCCCCAGTGCCCAGTTTTTAAAAGATGGTGTGTGTATGTGTATACATACATATATCTATGGGTGCCTATATGCATATGTGTGTATGTATATGTGTTTGTTATATATGATTTATATATGTATATATATAAAATGCTTGGGGTACCTTTTTATTTAGCTGAAGGAATTCCCTAATTTTTCCATGTAGAACTCAGATAAAACAGAAAATTACTTCTTTGAAAACCTCTGAAGCTGTCCTATGTTAGAAAGCCAACCCTGAAAGAGGGATGGAGAGACTCAGATGTGTCAAGACCCCCCCGTCCTGACTAGGCCATATCCCTACTGGATGGGGGGTCTAGTCCTACGCACTATCTCGCAGACTTTCTTTATGATGGTCTCTACGTGAAAGATTAGGCTCACATTTTGTAGCAATTTTTGGTCTTCTCTGTGGCCAAGTGGCCCATCATGGAAAATACCACCAGTGTGTCAATCAGTGATGCGGCCAGGTTGAGGAAAGCCACAATGAACGCGTCGCTGATGCAGTCATTCGAGCGAGGGATGTATGAGCTGATCGCGGTGAAGCTTCCGAAGCCAGGGCTCAGGGTAAAAAAGACCTGGTTCCCTATCCAGCGCCACGTGTCAATAGAGTACAGGTATTTTACCTGGGGGTGGGGGTGGGGAGAAGTACCAAGTAAATGAGGGTAAAAAGGAAGCAGAGATGAAGACACAAAGAAAGGGATGCAACAGAGAGCTGGGAGGACCACATTGTCTCTGACACCTCCATTTTGATTTGGGAATCAGAGGAGGAAAGACACCTCACCTCAAAGGCCAACAAAGTCTTGAGACCAAAAAATGCACCATCCAGCATTAGAGTCCGGACAAGGAAATAGACAAGGATGAGGTAGGGGAAAAGTACTGAGACGTACAGCATCTGTTCACCAAAGGCAAAAGAAATTGGGGAGAATCAAATCAAAGGTGACTGAAAATCAGCAGGTGCAGCTGAAACATGATACAGGAGACCTACAGGCATCAACGTTAGGAGACTATTAAGGTTCTTAGAAGCCAGGCATCTGTGGTTCACACCTGTAACCCCAGATACTCAGGAGGCTGAGATCTGAGAATCACAGTTCAAAGCCAGCCTGGGCAGGAAAGTCTGTGAGACTGTCCAGAAGTGGAGCTGTGGCTCAAGTGGTAGAGCAGAAAAGTTCAAGCCTCAAGACTGGCACAAAAATAAACTAAGTAACTAAATAAGTAAATGCTCCTAGATGGAATCCAGCTGATCGGGTGAGCAAAACAGAGGGCAGCTCACCTTCCCAGAAGATCTGAGCCCTTTCATCATGGAGACACAAATCAGTAACCAGGTGAAAAAGAGGCACCCACAGAGACGTAAAAGTGGTCGTCCATTATTGAAGTCGATTTGATCGGTGGCCATCAACATTTTCCGGTACCAGAAGTATATGGTGGGTGTCGTCCTCTCACATTCAGGATCTGGGGTGAACTGGCCATGGAGAAACTGCACAACCTGGGGCCCTTCTCCACATGGCCCTTTCTGTTTCTTTATCTCCCTGCCTAGCCCTCTCCTCCATGATCCTTCTTCCATCCCTGCTCCACCACAGTACCTCCCACTTGTCCCTTGTCCCCTCTGTTCTCACCCAATTTACTGGAGTTGCCCAGGTAGGGGCACTTTGTCCATGGAAGTGGGTTCTGGAAAGACTCGACCAAATAGAAAGAACTCCAGGCCAAGATCACGCTGTAGTACGTTCCCACGATGATGCATACCTAAGGACCATGCAGAATTCCGGAGTCAAGGGGAGAAAGGTGGGCAAGCAGAAGGGATGGAACTGGACCCAAAGGTTGAGACATGAAGGGACACCTATGTCCCAGGGAAGCGTAGTCCTGTCTGCGGGGACCCATTCTGGGGCGAAGGCTGAGAAGGGAGGAGGGTATGGAGAGAAGGCTTGGGCTTCGTCTAGGACTACTCACAATGACGCTGGCATACCCCACGCCACCAAACCAGGGGCTGATGGCTTTCCAAACACCAATGCTGCCCAGACGCAATCTCTGGCCCGTGGCCATCTCCAGGATGAGGGCTGGGATCCCAACGAACAACATCATGGCGCTGTAGGACAGGATGAAGCTGCCTGCAAAGAGGATTGATGGGGCTCTGAAAACTTCTTCAAGGGCCCAGGAAAACACACCACCAACCATCTTTCCCACGGCCACCAGCACTGGAACTGACACATGGACTCCTCGGTCCCTAATTTGTGGAAGACCCACATAACTAGCTTGTGCCCCTACCCATCCTTGTGGATGTAAGAATTCCAACTATCCTCCTTTCCCCAAATCCAGCTACCTGGTTCCTGACCCAGAGAGGCTCCCCAATCTTCTGTCTCAACAGATTCCAGAGTCTCTATGACAGGCCTCTGCCCTCCTCACCCCCTTCGCCGCCATGAGTCCACAAGTCCTGAGAGCAGGCTTACCCCCTCCATTGTGAAAACAAAGGTAAGGAAAGCGCCAGATGGTGCACAGCCCCACGGAGAAGCCCATCTGGGCCAGGAGGTACTCGGTTTTATTGGCCCAGGACGATCGCTCAATGACTTCCTCCTGCAGCTCCTGGCTGGACGTGGTTTTCAGTATATCTTCGTAGTCATCCTCACACCACATGTATGAGGCCAGCATGTCTGTGGGGAGTTCCTCCTTATTGGGCTCACCAGGAGGTGGCATAGGCAAGGGGGCCTCAGGGGCCTCGGGGGCCTCAGGGGCCTCGGGGGCCTCGGGGGCTGCTAACAGGAGCTTGGACTGTGAAAGGATAGGGATCTCTGGCTTCTCATCCTGCAACTCCATGGTTTCACCAGCCAGCTCAACCTCTGGAACAGGCTCCAGGTTTTCATTCGGCGGAGACAAGGAATCATTCTGGGCTGACCTTTAAGGACATCAAGGGCTACAGACTAAGTGTGTGAGATGGAGAAAGACAAGGCTAATCACACCGCACCCATGCCCCCACCAAGGGAACAGAGATAAGAACTGGGCACTGGTGGCGCACCCCTGTCATCCTAGCTACTCAGGAGGCTAAGATCTGAGGACTGCAGTTCAAAGCCAACCCAGGCAGGAAAGTCTGTGAGACTCTTACCTCCAATGAACCACCAGAAAACTGGAAGGAGAGCTGTGGCTCAAAGTGGCAGAGCACTAGCCTTGAGTGAAAGAGCTCAGGGACAGTGGCCAGTCCCCAAGATCAAGCCTCATGGCCAACAAAACAAAATAAAATAACATTAAAAAACACTAAGTTTCTCAGTCACACTGACCACCTGCCAGATGCTCAGTAGCCCCTGGTTGCCATATTGGAAGACCAGCTATACACCATTTCCACATGGAGTTCTACTGAGGACGAGTGGGACCGTTCAGAAACATACTCACATGTTTGGATAACTGATTTACACCACAGATGGCCCTGTGGAGCTGTGGAGAAAGGACACTCCTGTCCATAAATGACTATTTGCTGAAGACCTTTGAAAGTCTACACAGAAATGAACCTGACCTCCTCCAAATTCAAATATTTAAAAATCTACTTTGTTGGCTGTGGTTCAGGAGGTGAAAGGCATAAAACAATAAAACATTTTTACATTTATTTTTAACATGTATTAATTATACATACTAATGGAGTTTCACGTGACACTTCCATGAATGCACAGAGTACACATCACTTTCCACTATCTCCTCATAATCAAAATTTAAAAAAAAGAATTGTGCAGTCCTGGAATTTGAACTCAGGACCTTGGCTGCTATCCCCGAGCTTTTGTGCTCAAGGCTAAAATTCTACCACTTGAGCCACAGATCCACTACCCACTTTTTGGGTGGCTAATTGGAGATAAAAGTCTCATAGACTTTTCTGCACAGGCTGGCTTCGAGCCCAGATCCTTAGATCTCAGCCTTCTGAGTAGCTAAGATCACAAAGCGTGAGCCACCAAGGCTAGGTTCAAATTTTTTACATGAAAAACCTCAAAGAATATAACTTGGGGATAGTCAAAATTTTCTTTCTTTTTTTTGCCAGTTCTGGGGGCTTGGACTCAGGGCCTGAGCGCTGTCCCTGGCTTCTTTTTGCTCAAGGCTAGCACTCTACCTCTTGAGCCATAGCATCACTTCTGGCATTTTCTATTTATGTGTTGCTCAGGAATCGAACCCAGGGCTTCATACATGCTAGACAAACACTCTACCACTAAGCTACATTCCCAGCCCCAAAATGTTCTTAAATAGGATACTCAAGTCACTGATTATAAAAAGTATGACATATTGGCCTAAATGAAAAATAGAAACCTCTGCCAATCTAAAGTTATCATTAGCCATTATCATTAATGCTGCTGGCTAGATCTCACACCATTGTGAGAAATGAAAGGCATATGAAAAAATGCCCTACCAAGAGACTTATTTAATGAAGTTACAAGTTTCTGGCAGCAGTCCAAAAGAAGAGGCTGTTAGGAAATCCACTTTAAAGGATCCCCAAACCCACACAGAGGCACCTCCTAGAGCAACCTGGGGCTTTCCCAGATAACTTTGCACTTAGGTGCCAAAGGACACAAACCCTTTGGAGGACAGAAAAAAAAGACATTAATTTCTACATTCGGCCCTCAGCAGTTTATCCTGTATGCCCCTCTCTTTTCAGTCCTGTTTCCCCAAATTCCATCCCCAAAGCTAGAACTGGGTTTGCCTGGAGAAGGATGAACACTTGAATTTTCAACAGAAGAGAAGCTGTAGACCAAACTATTTGAATAAGAGCAGGCCTAGGCTTTGTCTTTCCCATCGCCATCTTACCGGACTCACTACACGTCGTCTTTATGCAGACAGTCGTTGGATTTGAGGGGGCAGGAACAAGGGAGAGGGCGGGGCTCAGCGCACAGGAGCCAATGGGAGATGACACGGAAGTTCACACCCTATCCTCAGCTTCCGGAGCGGGAGATCTCTGCCTACACCCCAGGCCCACATTTGGGCCCCCACTCTCCCAGTCACTTCAGATGTCTTTTATCTTTCAGAAACTTTCTGTGGGCCCTAAGCAGTCAGAAAATCTTTTGGACCTGTGCGTATTTGAGAGAAAGCCGTTCTCTGAACCTCTGGCAAGTGCAACCACCTCTCACCAACAGTCCCCATCCCCAGACTCTGACCAATCTCTTTCTGGGCAGTGTTGCAGCTCCACAAAGTTGCCAGAGACCCATCGGGCAGATTCATGGATGTATCCCTGTGCTGAAACCAGGCACCCCTGCCACTCAGCTGTGTGCACTGCTGTACACATTCACCTTGGACTCAGTGGGACAAACTTTTGTTTTAGGCCTATGGTAAGATTGTCATTCTTGGGTAACAAAGCACATTAATGTCACTCTGAAGGTACTGACATCACTGTGCCTAAATGATTTGGTTCTAGAAAGAATGGCAGCTCTGTGAGGGAAGATTAATACTTGAGACATCCATACAAAAGAGAACAGACCTCACACTCAGTGCTGGGGGTTGCAGTAGGCTGATTTATTGACTGACAGCATGAATCTTTTGGCCTCATTCCAGGAGGCCAGCATACCAGGAGGCTTGGTAGGGGAAAGCCAGTAGCATAGTAAGTTAAGGGATGGGGAAAACACAATGATAGTGACAATCGGAAATGACAGGGCCTGAGAAGATGGCTCAAAGCCAGGCCCCATTTTTTCCTCAAGTTAATGTCCCCTACCTTTGGGGATGAAAGTGGTTCTGGATCCAGGGCCATCAACAGCTGCAAGCTGGCAAGAGTTTCCTGTTAAGTTTTATTTATGTATTTTAAAGAATATGTCATGTTGTTAGGTCAAATGAAGTTAGGAACTCAGAAGTTTGATCCGATTTCTGTCTTATCACCTGTAGAACTTCCTCCCTTGAGACCTCGCTACCGGACCTTTTGTGATCAGTTTGGGTTAAGGATTTGGAGGATGTTATAGACCTGATCTGGCTCTTGGACTTGAAGGGAATTCTGTAGGCCAGGCAGTAGACAAAATACACAGGAATGGGGCAGAGTAAAATGGTAAGACAAAAAACCACCAAGATCAGTCCCCATGGAGGGTACAGGCGAAGCATCTGAGTTGACTGTGGAGAGATGGAAAGGAGTTTAGCATGTTTGAATGCTCCCAGGAGAAAAGGAAGAAATGGAGAGAGGAATGGTGTGAAGGGAACCAAAGCAGAGGACCAATGAGACTTTGGGCAGTCAGAGAACAAAATGACCAGGTCATTAAACCAACAGGGGGCTGAAAGGTCTGTGAGTCCCAGGGGGGAGGGGAAGGAGGGAGGCTCACGTTTTCTGAGTTCCATGTCACGTAGAAGAGGGGCCTCGTAGAGAGATTCATCAGGATAGCCACTAACATGGCTACCAGTGCAAGTGGATTCACAAAGCGCCACAGGCAAACAAAGATGCGGGAGGTTGGATGGCCCCACAAGATTTTCAATTCCTCAATGAACCTGTGGACAGAGAGCGGGGTGTGTGTTCAGGGGAAGCCTAGTGGAGGATTGAACCTGTAAGGAGGGGGTCCAGTCTGGCCTCACCCATCCGTGGGAGCAGGAACAGCCCAACTTGAGCATCTTTCCAGCATTCTACCACATCTCTAATCCCCAAGTTTATTGCAAGCTTTATAGTCAAGTCTTCCAGATCAACTTGAAACACATTTCAAACATCCCTCTACTGTTCCAACACCTTGTGTGTGTCCTTTTCCATCATCCCCTGAATATGTGAATGAGTATATCTTTCCCTTTTATTTGCTGTTACTGGGGTTTGAACTCAGGACCACAGGAGCTATACTCCCACCCTTTTGTTTATATTTTGTTTTGGTAAATCTGATCATGTTTTTCCCTACTCAAAACCTGCCAACAGGGGGCTGGGAATGCGGCTTAGCAGTAGAGTGCTTGCCTAGCATGCATGAAGCCCTGGGTTCGATTCCTCAGCACCACATATACAGAAAAAAAAAGCCAGAAGTGGGCTGGGAATATGGCCTAGTGGCAAGAGTGCTTGCCTTGTAACCATGAGGCCCTGGGTTCGATTCCTCAGCACCACATATACAGAAAATGGCCAGAAGTGGCGCTGTGGCTCAAGTGGCAGAGTGCTAGCCTTGAGCAAAAAAGAAGCCAGGGACAGTGCTCAGGCCCTGAGTTCACGGCCTAGGACTGGCCAAAAAAAAAAAAAAAAGCCAGAAGTGGTGCTGTGGCTCAAGTGGTAAGTGCTAGCCTTGAACAAAAAGAAGCCAGGGGGGCTGGGGATATGGCCTAGTGGCAAAAGTGCTTACCTTGTATACATGAAGCCCTGGGTTCGGTTCCCCAGCACCACGTATATAGAAAATGGCCAGAAGTGGCACTGTGGCTTGAATGGCAGAGTGCTAGCCTTGAGCTAAAAGAAGCCAGGGACAGTGCTCAGGCCCTGAATTCAAGCCCCAGGACTGGCAAAAAACAAAACAAACAAAACCCTGCCAATGCTTTCTTCTTTTGCCTAAAAAGGTTTATGAGGTCCTTGTGATCTGGCCTCATCTCCTAACATTCTATTCCAGCTTCTTTGACCTCCTTGCTTCTTCTAGCCTCTCCTATATAATTTTATTTCTTTTTTGGTCAATTTGGTTATTGGTTATCAACACACTAGAACACAAGCTTTCTGAGGGACGGGGTGATTTTTTTTAAGTCAATACAGTATCACTGGTAGCTAAAATAGTAGCTGGCTGGCTCATGTAAAGAACTCAAAAATACGTTCTATAGAACATGAATAAAGATTTCTGCGAAGGCCCTGAGTTTGAGAGTCATGACAAGGCACCAGGAAAGGGGTCAGCCTTCCCACTAGCCCCACTCTCTGTGGACACTGGGGCCTGTCACCTCTTGGCCCCATAGGCCCATGCAACAGCGATGTTTTCACATAAGAGGATGAAGATGATGGGGAAGATGGTGCAGTAGACATTCAGCAGTCTGATGAAGTAGGAGCCTGAAGGTCGAAGGTAGAAGAGGCCACACAGGAACATGATCATAGATATGCCCACTGGAGGAGACATTAGGTCTGCACTGAGCTCAATGCTATGGCTAGGGGATGAGGGTTGGAGTTAGGTGGTGTCAGGGCCACTGGCGAGGGTACCTGTGATCAGCCTGGATTGTTTCCACAAGGAGAAGGTGTCCTGGAGAGGAGTGATGAGGCCGTGTACAAACCCCATGGTGGTGCTCAGTCCCTCCGTCAGCATCATCAGGAACAGGAAGAGCGACCATAAGGTAGACCCAGGAATGGTTGATGTGACTTCAACCAGGGTTGGGATCACAAAGTGTGTTCCCTCCTTAATCTGCAGAGAAAAGGCAGGAGGAGTTCAAGTGACTTCCATCTAAAATAAAACAAGGCCCTCTCAGTGAGAAAATCAGATCTGGAAGCTCAGCATCTAAGGTGGAAAACCAATCCACCACAATGAATATGTACAAGTAAAAAGGAGGATAGTAAAACTGGGTGTGGTGGCTCACACCTGTGATCCTGGCTACTCAGAAGGCTAAGATTGGGAGGACCAAGATCTCAGGTCAGCCTGGGCAGAAAAGTCCAGGATGCTTCATCACAACAGAAGCAGCTGGGCATAGTGTAGTACATGTCTATCATGTCAGCTACTGGCTATGGTGGAAAGCAAAAGGAGGAGGGGGAAGAGGAGGAAGAGGAGGAAGAGGAGGAGGAGGGGGAGGAGGGAGAGGAGGAGGAGGAGGAGGAGGAAGAGGAGGAGGAGGAGGAGGAGGAAGAGGAGGAGGAGGAGGGAAAAGAAGGGGAAGAGGAGGAGGATCACAATTTAGGTACACAGTCAGGCAGGAAATAAGACCCTATCTCAAAAATAACCAGTGGAAAATTCATCTAGAAGCATGGCTTGGTGACAGAGCACCTAACTACATAGCAAGTATGAAGCCCTGAATTCAAACCTCAATTCAAGAAAAGAAAGAAAAGAGAAAAAGGAAAGAAAAGCAATTCACATAGCATTATCCATCGAAGGGCATTTGTGAGATGGATTCCATGTCATCCCTGAGCTTCTGGGGTTTTCCCCTGTCATGCCCTCAGTTGTTTACTAACCTTTAAAAAGTGACTGTGTTTGCTGCACTCAGGCACCTTGGTGAGGACCAGCTGCTTCAGGGGCTCAGGAAGGTCTTTGAGCCAGGTATTATAGACAGAAGTGGGGTCCTTTCCAATGTTAGCAGGGGGCTTGACCTCGAGAGGGAGGTCCCCCTGGGCGATCATATTTAAGAGGGCCTCAACATTCCTGAGAATAAGGAGTTGAATCAAACAAAATCACCTAGCCCCCAGGAGATGCCCTCCCTTTTCTTCCACCTCTCAGACAAGTGGCTGAGAGGAAACCTAGAATGCTATGGAATTTGTCTACAGAATTTATGACCATGGGGGGTCCATGATAGGAGGATAGTGTGGTCTCTTATTCATTGCTCCCCTCCTTCCCTTTTTTCTTTTTTTGCCAGTCCTGGGGCTTGCATTCAGGGCCTGGGCAACTGTCCCTGACTTCTTTTACTCAAGGCTACTAGCACTCTACCACTTCATCCACAGCGCCACTTTTGGCTTTTTCCTGTTTACATGGTGGTACTGGGGAATTGAACCCAGGGCTTCATGCATGCTAGGCAAGTTCTCTACCACTAAGCCACACTCCCAGCCTGCTCTCTTTCTTCTCCTGGGTTTCACTGTGTAGCACAGACTGACCTCAAACTCATGATCCTTCTGTCTCAGTGTCCCTAGTGCTGGAATGACAGGTGTGTATGCCCTCCCATGCTGCCTCTTTCTTTTCTAACATCGGTGAACTTAAAGCCTCATATTCCAGGTTCTGGGAAGTACAGTTTACTTAAACTAGGATATATGTAATCTCCCCAAGGATCTGCTCTATGTGAAAAAAAACTGCATCTTAGACTTGTTGATAGGAACCTTGCTGACTGTTCTAGCCTCATATCCTGCCATAAACGAGTAAACGAGTGTTTATGTTCTGTGCTCTGCCCCGATTTAGTTACGAGGTCAGGCCCTGTCATATCCAATTTCAACCCTGGCCCATCACAGTGGCTAATTTGCACAAGACTTTTTTTTTTTTTTTTTTTTTTTGTGACTGTCCTGGGGCTTGGACTCAGGTCCTGAGCACTGTCCTGGCTTCTTTTTGGTCAAGGCTATCACTCTACATCTTGAGCCACAGTGCCACTTCTGGCTTTTTCCTTTTATGTGGTGCCAAGGAATTAAACCCAGAGCTTCATGTATGCAAGGCTCACTGCTCTGTGAGAACTGAATCAGAAGCTTGCCAAGCTCTACTGATAATAAAGTGCAAGCTTGGTGGGGGAGAAGTATAGTTTGATTACTTCTTAGAAAACAAACATTAGCCAGGCACTAGTGGCTCACACCTGTAATCCTAGCTACTCTGGAGGCTGAGATCTGAGGATCATAGTTCCAAGCCAGCCTAGGCAGGAAAGAAAGTCTGTGAGACTCCAATGAACCATCAGAAAACCGGAAGTGGTACTGTGGCTCAAAGTGGTAGAGTGCTAGCCTTGAGCAAAAGAGCTCAGGGACAGCATCCTGAGTTCAAGCCCCACTACTAAAGCAAAACAAAAACCATTATATGCTAATCTGGTCAGTAGTCTAATGCCACATAGATAGCTGGACTACTACTGTCATTAGAAATAAATGAAAAGTAAGCCAACCACCAATAGGAAGTGATATTTCTGAGTACCATTTTGTACAATTTTGTTTTTTGAAAGCCAACTATTTCCAAACAAAAATGTGAGGAAATCTTGAAATGTTATATAAACAAAACAACTGAATTCAGCTGTGTTTCAAGTGAGTGAAGAAACTAAACAACACTGGGGAAGAGGGACTACTAAAGGACATTTTTTTCTAGGGATTGGAGTCAGGGCCTTCTGCTTGCTAGGCTGATGCTCTGCCTTCCAGTCCTTTTCGGCCTTGGTCATTTTTTTTTTTTTTGCCTGTCCTGGGGCTTGAACTCAGGGCCTGAGCACTGTCCCTGGCTTCTTTTTGCCCAAGGCTAACACTCTACCACTTGAGCCACAGCGCCACTTCTGGCTTTTTTTTTTCTTTCTGTATATGTGATGCTGAGGAATTGAACCCAGGGCTTCATGCATGCAAGGAAAGCACTCTACCACTAGGCCACATTCCCAGCCCGGCCTCAGTCATTTTTGAGGTAAGGTCCCACCTTAAAGCTCTCTGGGGGATGGACCTTCAACCACCAAGCTGGCCTTACCTCTCACTGCATCGATGTGTGGCGGACGTCACCCAGAAGCCCAGAACAGAGAAAAGGCAAGGTGTAATAACCAACAAGGTGGCCATCTTGCCCAGAGCCAAGACAAAGGCATCACTGAGACAGTTGTTGGAACGAGGCATGTGCGAGGCTAAGGAGATTACAGGGCCAAAGCCTAGGCCCAGATCCAACAAAACTTGGCACCCTGCTATGGTCCATGTAGTGAAGCTGTACATAGCTGAAGTCTACAAGGAAGAAGATGAATATGGGAAGGATGCAAAGTAGGGAAATTAACAGCCATTATAACAGCCTGCTGGGGAGAGGTGGGAGGGAGGCACAGGAAAGAGTGGGGAAAGGAGGCTCTAGCCACAAGCAACTATTATGTCTTCAAAGGCCTGAGGAGGATTGAGGAAGGTATACATCACCTTGATTTTAAGCAAATACTGAAGGCCAAACTTTGCCCCTTCTAGCATGAGACTCCGGATGAGTAAACAGAACATGAAGAAACAGGAAAGTGGCACTAAGATATACAGTACCTGGATTGAGAGGGAGACGCATATCAACAACCATGTGTCAGGAGGAACAAAAAGTTCTGAGTCACAAGTTAGTAGGAGTTAAACTAGCGGGAGAAAAGGCAAGGAGTGAAAAACTGGAAGATCAACATGTAACAAAATGAGGAGGAGAAAGCATCTGAGAACATCAAGAAATCAAAAAATTGGTTTACCTTCCCAGTGGATTTTAGCCCGTTGATCATGAAAGCACAGACAAGAAACCAGGATAGAAAGTAGGGCATACTCAGACTCAAGGCTGGGGGCCCACCATCTTCAATTCTGTTTGAAACCTTTAAGAGCTGCCGGTACCAGAAGTATGTGGAGGGTGTCGTCTGTGAACACTCGGGATCTGGGGAGAAGGGGGCTTTAGACATGACAGGCCAACTACTTTGTCCTTTCTTGTCTCCTATTTCCTTCCCTTATGTCTATTCCCATTGATTTTTCTATCTTTCTCTTCCTTCTCCCTCTTTGTGCCTTTCTTCTCTCCCGAATTCCCTTCCAGGTCTCCATTTCCCCTTCTCTTCCTCTTCAATTTCCTCCTCACCAAAAATGTCACTGGAATTCTTCATCAAGGGACATTTCTGCCATGGAACATGGGTCTGGAAGGAATGACTCACATAGAAGAAGATCCAGGAATTGACCACATTCACGTATGTGGTGGCGACGAAGCATACCTAAGGACCAGGGGTTAGGGGGGTTATGGATGAAGAGTTAGGGACAGGAAAAGGAAAGGATCTGGTAGAGGATGGAAGCACTGAAGGAACTTGATCCATGGGAGTGTGTGTGTGGGGGGGGGTGTCATAGGGTCTATTCCAGTATGAGGGCTGGGATGAAAGGGGGTGCAAAAGCAGGCCAGGGTAGCCCAGGGCTTCTTACCAGGAAGGCGCTATACCCCACTCCACCAGACCAGGGGCCAATGATCTTCCATAAATCTAGGCTATCTTGATTCATTCTCTGACCAACTGCCAGCTCCAGGAAGAGAAGTGGGATCCCAACCAAGATCAGCATGGTGGTGTAGATAATGAAGAAGCTGCCTGGGAAATTCAGGAGGGGTTCTGAGAATTATCTGGCCCTTTTCAGTGTCTGGACTTCTTCACCAAGCCAGGACGACAGGTTCCCACCGTCACCTCTCAAGGTCACCTGTTTTCACATTCTTCACAGTCTCCCCTCCTAGAGCACAATTTCTAAAAGATCCAGATAACTAGTTCCCACCCATACTCCTGAATAGGCCTTCAGCCCTACTATCCTCAAAACAGATACCCTGCAACTCTACCCCCTCTACTAACCCTGGTTTTCAGGTACCTTGCTCCTATCATGCTCAGAGTACCAAATCTCCAGCATCAATATATTTCACAGATGTTACTTTGAAGCCTGGACAGCCCTCTGTCCTGCTAGCCCCCCATGTATCCACGTTTCCTGGTCCCCTGACTTACAGCCTCCTGAGTGAAGGCACAAGAAGATAAAGCGCCAGAAATGGACTGGCCTCATAGAGTAACTCAGCTGGGCCATGATGTATTCAGCTTTGCTGGACCACAGTGGACGGCTAAAGATGGCATCACTTCGTTTATTACTTATCACTTCTTTCTCCTTGGAGGGTTTGTTTTTTAGGGCAGAGGTAACTGTCATGTCCGTCAGACTTCGCTTGGGTTGGATGGTCCTGGCTTGAGCTTCAAAAGCCTGCATCTCCCAAGCCTGAGCCTTTGCAGCCCGGGTCTCTGAAAGATGAATCTCTGAAACTGAGGGGTCTAAGCTCTTGTCTTTCAAAATCCCTAGCATTCTATCAGAATGCTTTGAATCTAGCGATAAGGTTTCTTCCATCAAATATTCTGAATCCTGGGCCTCTGGCCTCATCTCAGACAGATTCTGTAGAGCAGCTTCAGCTTCTGCAAGTGAGAACTCATCTTCCTGAGTAGACCTGAAGAAACTTAGAAAGTACAGATTTGGGAGTTACAGATTTACTGAGTGTCAAAGTAACAATGCTAAACAACCTCTTAAATTTTTTTTTTTTTTGGCCAGTCCTGGGCCTTGGACTCAGGGCCTGAGCACTGTCCCTGGCTTCTTCCCGCTCAAGGCTAGCACTCTGCCACCTGAGCCACAGTGCCCCTGCTGGCCGTTTTCCATATATGTGGTGCTGGGGAATCGAACCGAGAGCTTCATGTGTAGGAGGCAAGCGCTCTTGCCACTAGGCCATATTCCCAGCCCCCCTCTTAAATTTTTGTATGCAGGTCCAGGGGCTTGAACTAGATGTTGTCCTTGAGCTTTTCTGCTCAAGGCTAGTGCCTCTACCACTTGAGCCACAGCTCCACTTCTGGCATTTTGATAATTAATTGGAGACAAGAGTCTCCTGGATTTCCCTGCCTAAGCTGGCTTCAAACTATGATCCTCAGATCTCAGCCTCCTAAGTAGCTAGGATTACAGTCATTTTTTACCCATCCCACTAACTGACAAAACACACACACACACACACACACACACACACACACACACACACACACACACACACACACACCACTCATCTTTTACATGATTTTCACTTCTTAGAAATACTTAATGCAAGGCATTGGTGGCTTACACCTGTAATCCTAACTATTCAGGAGGTCGAGATCTGAGACTCATGATTTAAAGCCAGTCTGGGTAGGAAAATTCAACCTTCAGAAAACCAGAAGTGGTGCTGTGCTTAAAGTGGTAGAGCAGTAGCCTTGAGCAAAAAGAGCTCAGGGATAGTGTCCACGCCCTGAGTTCAAGTCCCATGACAACCAAAAACAAATTAATGCAAGGGACGGAGGAAATATGTAATGCAAGAATCACACTCAAAGGGTTTCTGAGGACATTGAGATATTCTCCCTAGAAGGAGGTACCATTTGCAGTGGACTTTTGAATCAACAAAACTAATTTAACCCTAATATTCCTTGTAATTTTAGGAATGTTGTTTTGCCTTACTGAGCTTTGTCTTCTGTAGAACATTTGGGTCTTTGTTCAAGTATTGCATTATCAGACAAGCCTTCTCTGCTTACGTGTTTCAAACAGCAGCTACCTGCCACCACTTTCTCCTCCCAGTTCTACTTTTTAAAATAATTTATTTATTAATTAAACAATTTTTTGACAAGATGTTGTGCAAAAGGGGTACAGTTACATAATAGGGCAGTGTGTACTTTTCTTGTGATATCTTACACCCTGTTTTTCTTTCCCTTCCCTAGGTCAGGTAGACATATATACATTACACAGTGTACCAAAAACATATACAGTAGCCACGTGGCCTACACCAAAGGAAATTCACCTAGGACTTTAAATGTAATGTCAACAATAGAGTTTGCTTATCCTTGTCTTATATGAACGTACATACATAGCTTTTGAGCTGTTGTGATCCACTGAGAGGTCTATTTTGGGCCTTTATATGTTGAGTAGTTGTTTGGTTTTAGTTACATAATGTAGGGTCGCTGACCCAAACCTGTGGGAAATACCATTTGACAAAAAGTTTTTGGTTTCTCAGACCTGGTCTCTACTGTCTCCCCGTCCCCCCACCTTAACAGTCATACAGTTCCACTTTTAATTTCTCTCTTGTCTCCCGTATGACTACCTACTGATTGGTCATCTCCTCATTGTCATCTCTTCTTCCTAGTCTACCCCAATCAGAGGATGTTACTGTACCTCATGTCTGGGGCCCTGTTCCTCTCTGCTTGCTTTGATCTCTCCACTCTGACCTTTTATTGGTTCTTCAAATGCTCACTGAGAAAATGGGCAAGGAGTGTGCTGAAAAAGAAAACAAAAACTCTGCTGTGAGGGCTGGAGATATGGCCTACTGGCAAGAGTGCTCACCTCTTATGCATGAAGCTCTGGGTTCGATTCCCCAGTACCACGTATACAGAAAATGGCCAGAAGTGGCACTGTGGCTCAAGTGGCAGAGTGCTAGCCTTGAGCAAAAAGAAGCCAGGGACAGTGCTCAGACCCTGAGTCCAAGGCCCAGGACTGGCAAAATCAACAACAAAAAAATTCTGCTGTGAAAGAAGGGTCCAAGGGAACTGGAGCGTTTGCTTTTTCCTTGGAAGGAAAAAAAAAAAAAGGAGAACAGGTGGGTCTGACACAGGGCTCACCTGATTAATGAGCTATGAGCCACAGTTTCTGAAGAACTCAGTGGCTCAGAGCAGTGCGTATAATTTCACTGATAGGCTATAAACATAAAACTAAGATATAAATCTCTACCTCTGCTTCTACCTCACTACAGTAAAATATGCCACAAAAGAAAAGGCTGACAGGAAAACCCATCGAGATACAGAAGAAGAAAGGAATCTTGGTATTCTTATAACCTCTCTATTTTTACCACTTGCAAACTGTCTACACAAAATAGTGTATTAATTTGATGATCAAGAAAAATACAAGCTGAGCATGGTGGTGAATGTCTGTAAACCCAGCAGGGGAATTAAGGTTACATAGCAAGACCCCAAATGCTACACACATTTTACATATATGTGTGCATCTATAATGTAAAATAAAAAATTCAATTGGACACAGAAATCAGGTTGAAGTAGCACTTTTCAGCCAAATAAGAATTCATGAGGGCTGGGAATATGGCCTAGTGGCAAGTGTTTGCCTCGTATACATGAAGCCCTGGGTTCGATTCCCAAGCACCACATATATAGAAAACGGTCAGAAGTGGCGCTGTGGCTCAAGTGGCAGAGTGCTAGCCTTGAGCAAAAAGAAGCCAGGGAGAGTGCTCAGGCACTGAGTCCAAGGCCCAGGACTGGCAAAAAATAAAAATAAAAAAATAAAAAGAATTCATGAGTCAGGTCTAGGAATGTAGTTCAGTGGTAGAGTGCCTACCTAGCATGCTCAAAGCCCCTTCTCAGCACTGCCAATACATACGTAAATAACATAACTAAAGGAAATGAAAATCTGGTCCTTACAGCAGTTCAAATGTAACAATTCAAAACAAAATACAAGAACTCTGATAAAGAAAAAACAAAAATAACCGGCACCAGTGGCCCATGCCTGTAATCCTAGCTACTTAGGAGGCTGAGATCTAAGGATTGCAGTTCAAAACCAGCCTAGGCAGGAAAGTCCATGAGACTCTTATCTCCAATGAACCACCAGAAAACTGAAGTGGTGCTGTGGCTCAAATGGTAGAGTGCTAGCCTTGAGCAAAATATTCTAAGGGATAGCACCAGGCCCTGAGTTCAAGCCTCAGTACTTGCACAAAAAGAAAACAAAATTTGTGTTTTAGGGCTGGAGACTTAAGTAGTAAGTAAAGCACCTATCCAGCATGTACCAGGCCTTGAGTTCAAACCCCAGTACTGCCAAAAGAAAATTTAAAATAAATAATAGATAAAGCATGTTAATATTTGGCTCTATTCCACTAAAAAATAAATGAAGGAGGGGGAGGAGAAGAAGAAAGAGGAGAGGGGAGGAGAAAGAGGAGGAGGGAGAGGAGGGAAGGAGGGGGAAGAAGGACGATGATGAACATATTCAAGAAGAATGAATGTCCCTCCAAAGAATATTCTAGAACATTGATCAACTTGACCCTTCAGTGACAGAAGTGATTTCTGATATCCTTGGACTCCCTGGATAACAGCCCCTTCTCTAGGTCCATGTTATCTGGGGAATGATGGGAGCCACTCCCCCCCCCCAAAAAAAAATAAATAAATAAAACCCACCTGTTCCCCTCACTTTAAACTACATCCCTGGAACAAGAACACTGTAAAGGAGGGCAGGAGCTGGCCTTCTTCCTAAAGCAGGCAATTATGCTGTCTCCACCAGGGGGAGGGAGGGGTTTCAATCACCACCAGAGGCTTTCCCCAAAGGCCTGGTGGCCTGGTCCTGCAGAGACAGATTTATGAGTGCTTCGAGGAAAGAAAGGAGGAACCCCTTGGTCGCCTCTTCTTCCCCCTAGCTACCTCCTACCCCAACGCCGGGCTCAGGCCCGGCCGCCTGTTACCCGCTCGGGAACCCAGTGAGCCTGGGCCTCTAGAATGGCAGCCGGCCTCCCCAACCAATATCTCCCAACATTTCAGACCAATTTACCTTCACCTGACCTTGAAATCCCTGCTGGGCTCTTCAGTTGCACCAGTCAGGAGAAAAGCTGGGCGAGGAAGCTTCCGGGGAAAGTTAACAACCTCCTCTGGCCTCGTCAGATCCGTCAGATCCGATAGGGCGACGGGCTTCCTCGCGGCCCCACGCGGCCTTTCCCGCCATTTCTCTGCGCATGCGCCGCGGACCCGCGCAGACTGCTGATGTAGTGAACGTTTGGCTGCTCGCCATCTGTGCCCTCCCGTTCTCACTGCCCATGCGCACACTCTCTCATGTCTTCTTCTGGACTAGGTAAACCAGTTCTTTTCTTTGTTGCCATCCAATACCTTGTCTGACCTGAGTGAGGGCATGGCTTATTGGTGGAGTCCTGCTCAACAAGTGCAAAGGCCCTGCATTTAAACCCCAGTCATAGCCAAATCAGGGGGTGGGAGGAAGAAACAGGGAAGAGACACCAAAGATGACAAAGTCTTGTGTGTGTGCATACACAAGAAAGGCCAAATTAAAGCACACAGTAAGAGGGAAGCTTTCCATAAGGCAGGAAGAGAGGCTTCTGCAGACTCCCAACCTCAGATGACACCTCCAAAATCTTGCACTTGTAGGTTTGAGGACTGTAGAGAAAATGAATTGCTGTTGTTTGAATCACTCAATCCATTATGTCTTCTGTTTGCTTGTTTTGCTGGTCCTGGAGATTGAACTCTGGGCCTGGGCACTGTCCCTGAGCTTCTTTAGCTCAAGGGGAGGGCTCTACCAGTTGAGCCACAGCGCCACTTGTGGCTTTTTTTGAGTAGTTTATTGGAGATAAGAGTCATGCACTTTCCTGCCCCAGCTGGCTTCAAACTGCAATCCTCAGATTTCAGCCTCCTGAGTAGCTAGGATTAGAGGCGTGAGCCACCAGCAACCAGCTGGGTTTTTGTTTTTGTTTTTTTAAACATTGGTTTTTATTTTGTTTTCTAGTCTTGGGTAAATTGTGGTTTATTTAAACAATGGAATCTCACTCAATAAGAAAAATGTAAGAACTATTGCTGCCAACAGTAGTTGCACACATTTATAATCTCAGATACTTAGGAGGCAGAAGTAGGAAGATCAAGGACAGCCTGGGCAAAAAGGTAAGAGGTGTAGGTAGGATAGTGTTCAGAGGCCAGCCTTGAGCAAAAAGCATAAGATCCTATCTAAAAATAAAGTAAAAAGGGCAAGGGCATGTGGCAGCATACCTGCCCAGCAAGCTTGAAGTTCTGCGTTCAACCTCCAGTACAACCAAAAAGAAAGGAGGATAAATGGATAATAGATCCATGAAAAAAATGTTCACTATTTTTAGCCATCAAGAAAAACAAATCAGGCCAGGTACCATGGCTCACATCTGTAATCCTAGCTACTGAGGAGGCTAAGATATGAGGATCACAGTTCAAAGCCAGCCTAGACAAGAAGTCTGTGAGACTCTCTTTCCCAATTGACCAGAAAACAGAAAGTGGCACTGTGGCTCAAGTGGTAGAATGCTAGCCTTGAGCAAAAGAACTCAGGGACAGTACCCAGGCCTAGAATTAAAGCTTCATGACCATAGGAATATGGCCTAGTGGTAGAGTGCTTGCCCAGCATACATGAAGCCCTGGGTTCAATTCTTTAGTACCACATAAACAGAAAAAGCCAGAAGTGGCACTGTGGCTCAAGTGGTAGAGTTCTAGCCTTGAGGACAGAGGGACTCAGGGACAGAGCCCAGGCCCTGAGTTCAAGCCCCAGGATTGGCAAAAAAAAAAAAGCAAAACAACCAAAAAATCTTCCACAGCTCTTGGCTTGCTTGCTCAGCTTATACTCATGCCTCCTGTCTGGTATTTTGCTGGTTAATTAGAGATGGAGTCTTACAGACTTTTCTGTCTGGGCTAGTTTCAGACCTCAACCTTCCTAGTCTCAGCCTTTGGAGTAGCTAGGATAACAGATGTGAGTCACATCCATGGTACCTGGCAAGATCTAGATATTAAAAAGAAAAACTGGGGGCACTATTTGGAAAAGGGAACCAGAAAGAAAGGAAAGAGTGGACAAAAGAGATTAGTGGGGGCTATATTAATAACAGTGCATTCTCTACATGTATGAAAACATCATAGTGAAACTCAGTTTTATACAATGAATGTAGAGCAGTGGTTAGACTTGTGGTGTATTTCTGCAGAGCATAGAAGAGTTTGTCCTGGCTTTCAAGTTGAAGTTGATAGAAAAGGGGGTTGCCATTGTCCACACTGGGATTCAAATCGAACAGCATGGCTTGGGTCTGGGTTTCAAAGATGCCTCTGGGGCTGGTGGGGGATGGATCAGCATCTGTGGGGGAGGGCAAGAATCCTGAACCAGGAGACCATGCCGGCCAGTTGTAGTGAAGATTTTGTGGGAGAGGCAAAGAAAGGGGGCATGGAGGTTTGGTCCAGAGACTTCCCCTGATAGGGAAGCAAGGCAAGGGAGAGAATTTAGGGAAGTCCTTGAGCTCTGTGTGGGATGTGTGAAGGCAAGGGTCACGGGGGACATCCAGGGGCCAGCTGATTGGTGTTTTGAAGACAGATCTAGAAAAAGTTGATCTCTCAGAAGACAAGGAACCTCCTTCCCAGAGTTGGGGTAGATAATTTAGTGGAGTGAACCCCCTGATGTTGGGGATTCATGTTGGACTTGTAAGAGTGAGTTGCCTCAGGGAAGACTGAGCAGCAATCAAGGTCTGCTCTCCTCCGGCCCCTCTGCAGGGGCAGGAAGTCCTGCCTGATGCTTTGCTTCTGTGCACTGCTGGGTGTGCTGGCACTGCCTGGGCCACCCTCCCCCTGCCAGGGGCCTTCCCATCTGGGCCTGAAGTACTTTCACTTCCTGGAGGTGCCCAGCCCCTGCTCCCCCAATCATGGGAGCATGCTGGTCTAGAACCGGATGCAGATTCCCCTAGAGAGGGGCAAAGGTGATGAGGGGATGAACACAAGAAAGGGATCCAGAGAAAAGGGGCTACGCCGGGTGCCGGTGGCTCATGCCTGGAATCCCAGCTATTCAGGAGGCTGAGATCTGAGGATCTCAGTTTGAAGCCAGCACAGGCAGAAAAGTCCCTGTGAGGCTCTTATTTCCAATAAACTACTTGAAAAACAGAAGTAGGATTGTGGCTCAACATGATAGAGCACTAGCCATTAGAATAAGAGCTCAGGGACAGCACCCAGGCCCTGAGTTCAAGCCCTACAACCAACAATAACAACAAAAAGAAAAGAAAAAGAAAAAGAGCTGGTAATATGGCCTAGTGGGAGAGTGCTTGCCCTCGCATACACGAAGCCCTGGGTTTGATTCCTCAGCACCACATACATAGAAAAAGCCAGAAGTGGCGCTGTGGCTCAAGTGGCAGAGTGCTAGCCTTGAGCAAAAAAAAGAAGTGAGGGACAGTGTTCAGGCTCTGAGTCTAAGCCCCGGGACTGGCAAAAAAAGAAAAGAAGGAAGGAAGGAAGGAAGGAAGGAAGGAAGGAAGGAAGGGGGTCTAGGATACAGAGGTGGGGGGGGAAGAGACCCAGAGGGAGAGGTGACAGATAGAGAGGGGACAGATACCCAGGTAGAGAGGTTCAAAGACAAAAGGCAGGGATGGAGGGGGATAGAGAGAGAGGACAGAGATGGGGAGAGCCAGAGACCCAGGGTAGGCCAAGGAGAGATCAGGATGCAGAGATAGCAGAGCTTAGCAGGCCATGAGGTCAGAGTGTCTGTGAGGTAGGCCGCTGTCCAGGGACAGTCTTGGGGTCTTGGTGCCCAGAGGGGGCCCAGGAGATCAGGGCACCTTGTGTATCCCCTCCCCCTGCCCAGACAGAGCCATGGAGACCAAAGAGGGTCTGCCCACTGTGTCCTTCGTGCCCACCAATCCTAAGGCCCCTCAGGTACTGGTGTGTGTGTCCTAATGGGGTAGGTGAGGAAGATAGGGACAGAGTTGAGTCACCTCATGAAGAGAGGGGGGAGGGGCCTCACAACTAGGACTTCCTCTTTCTCTGTGTTCTTCCTTTCAATCTCCCCTCAGCCTCTCTCGTTCTCTCACTCTCTCTTGCTGTATCTCACTGTCTCTCTCAGCGTCTGTAGTTGCACCTGTCTCTCTCGTTGCCAACACTTCTTCTGTTGCTCCCCCTTCTAGGTGAAGATGGCGGCCCAGGAGAGCTGTCTGAGCCTCATCAAGTACTTCCTGTTCGTGTTCAACCTCTTCTTCTTCGTGAGTTACCCAGCACGGGTCCCCAGCCCTCCTTCTGCAGCCCGTGGGCCTCAGCATACCACTCCCCAGCTCTTTGCTCCCTGCCATATTGTTGTCTTCCCCCTTCCCCCCGCTCCCCCCAGGTCCTAGGCAGCTTGATTTTCTGCTTCGGCATTTGGATACTCATCGACAAGACCAGCTTCGTGTCCTTTGTGGGTGAGGGAGACTGGGAAAATGGGGGAGGAGGGCTTCCTGGAGCAGACCTGGGCCCAACTTCCTGCCAAGTGATCCCTTGTCTTAGGGAGGCCTACAGCCCTAAGTCCCCAGGCAGGTCTCAGGGTCTGATCCTCTACTCCCCACACAGGTCACAGGCTCACATCCTTTATTTCCCTCTGTGGCTGGATCTTTTGAAACCTTTTTTTCTTCCTCTGGCCAATAAGGGTTGTTGGTACTAATAATGCTAATAATCACAGCAATGACAATGCTAGTCATTTTGTTTTTCTAGAACTTTCAGTGTCAGATCTTGGGCCCATCTTGCTGATCAGAGCCTACCACAACCTTCCTTCCTCCCTCCTCCCCCACCCTTTCTTGATGGTACTAGGGGCTGGGCACAGGGCCTTTCACAAATGCTAGTAAGTGCTCTGCCACTGAAGCCATACACCCCCAGTTCAAACTTTCCTCTTGAGATTCAGAGAGGGGAAGTCCCTTGGTGGGTGTCACACAGCAAGGAAGGAGAACAACAGAAATATTAATAGCAATAAGGAAAACAATAATGGGTGGATTGAACCCATACTCTCATGTGTCCCTCAAAACAATTCTAGGGCCATCCACATGGTGCCACCTGTAATCCTAACTACTTCAAAGGTGGCAGCAAGAAGACTATGGTTGAAAAGGCCATTTCTGGCAAAAGACCATCTCAAAAATGAAAATGGAAAACAAAGGGCAAGGGAGTGGCTCTAATGGTGGAACATTTGCCTAGCATTTGTGCAAGGTCTGCTGTGAATCCCACTTACTGCGGGGGGCAGGGAGGGGGGACCAAAAACCCAGGGCCAGGTAAAAGGGCACAAACATGTAGACCCAGCTACCCCACAGAACAAGTGACAGTCAAAAAGGGAGAGCTAAAGAGTTGTAGAAGAAAAGCTCAGACTTAGAATGGAACAAGGACAGAGTCCCGGAGAGTAGCAGGCAGATACAGAGAAAGGAACATCAAGAGCCCAGAGAGCCTCTACTAGGGGGGCTGCCTGGGTGAGACTCTGTCTAGACCTATGCCCACCAATCCATCCTCTCTGCCTCTTACCCTACCCCCCAGGTCTGTCCTTTGCACCCCTGCAGATCTGGTCCAAGATCCTGGCTGTCTCAGGAATCCTCACCATGGGCCTGGCCCTCCTGGGTTGTGTGGGGGCCCTCAAGGAGCTCCGCTGCCTTCTGGGCCTGGTGAGTGCCAGCCCCTTTCCATAGCTAAGACCACTCCTCCACACCTTAAAAAAAAAAAAAGAGGGTGCCAGGAGAGGTCTGTCTGACCTCTAGCCGCTCTGATCTTCAGTATTTTGGGGTGCTGCTGCTCCTGTTTGCCACGCAGATCACTTTGGGGATCCTCATCTCTACTCAGCGGATTCGGGTGAGTTGGTCAAAGCTAACATTCAACTTTGGGCTCCTAGGGGTGGGATGTGGGTATGGGAAGAGGTAAGGAGAGACACTGAAACAAAGGCAGGTAGATGATGACTGACACAGATAAGGATGATGGAAAATTTGAGGGTCTGTCTATAAAGGGAGAGGGAGATAGAAACAGAAGGTCCCAAAGGACCCTAGAATAGCACAGATATCCGGAGGAACTGACAGAGCCGGTTATTCTGGAGGAAGCAGAGGTCCAGGCAAGGATGGGCTCAGGGACCCTTTTGGTTGAACCCCCTGTGAGAGCCAGGGCAGGGGAGTGAAGGGGGTGGGGGGAGGCACACAGCTCAGCCTCACCCTTGGCCTCTCAGCTGGAGCGAAGAGTTCAGGAGCTGGTACTGGAGACCATCCAAAATTACCGCATGGACCAAGAGGCGACAGCGGCTGAGGAGAGCTGGGACTATGCACAGTTTCAGGTGTGTGAGCCCCCCACACCCCATCCTGCTGTACCCCCTCCAACTCTGGAACTTTGATGTGATTCTGTCCAATTGTACTCCCAGCTTCTAGCTGCAACACAACTCTATTAATTCATCCCTTTCATGCCCAGCTCGCCCTGTATGCAGATGACCAGTCCCAACGTTGCCCAGTGCCCCCAATTTTCCACGCCCTGGCTGGGACCTTTGCCTTGAGATCCTGCCCCTGCTCCAGTCCCAATAAGTTACTGTGACTCTAGATTGGAGATACAAGGCCCCGCAGTCTGGGGGCATCGCACAGCCCTCTCCCAGCGCCAGGTCACCCCAATGTCTCTTTCCTAGAATGTCCCCTGGGCCTTAGCCTCACCCCACTTTCCAAGGCCTCCCCACCCATGGCTCAGCCCCATCCTGACCTCGCACCCATCACCTTGTCCCCTGGACCCCAATATCATCCCGCCATCACTCCAGGTCTGGTACCCGCCTTCCCATCTCCCCCTCAGCTGCGCTGCTGCGGCTGGCACGCCCCCCAGGACTGGTTCGGAGTGCTGAGAAGCAACGAGACTGAGGCACCTCGCGTGCCCTGCTCCTGCTACAACTCCTCGTCCACCAACGGCTCCACCATCTCCCACAAGGTCTTCTTCTCCCAGCTCGGCCTGCTGGGCCGGCGGGCTCGGCCCCAGCCCAGCTCGGACCTCTGCGTGGTCCCGGCAAATGAGTACATCTACGGCGAGGTGAGCCCGACGGAGGGGCGTGACCTCGGGTTGCCCGGTGGGCGTGGTTTATGGGAGGGGCGGGGCCTGAGCACAGGCTTCGGGTAGGGCAGAGTTTGCGAGAGTTGAAGGATGCTCACAACTAAGTAGACTAGAGCGCGGAATCCCGGTAGTTGCGGAAAAGCAGAGAGGGCTAGGCTGGGCTTGAAGGCGAGTTCCAGAAAGAACGCTGCCTTTAATCTTCCCACACGCCCGCAGGGCTGCGCTCGGAGCCTCCAGAAGTGGCTGCATAACAACCTCATCTCCATAGTGGGCATCTGTCTGGGCGTCGGTCTACTCGAGGTGACTTAACCCCGCCCGCACTCATGATTGGCTTGTCCGTGCGCGGCCCCGCCTCCACCCGACGCATGCGTAACTGTGACACGCCCCCTTCCGGTCCTGGGTGGGCGGGGCAGAGACTTTAAGAGGCCTGATTGGAGGCAGGCGAGGAAAGCCTCCGGGTTGTTGGCTGGAATATCCTCCCCCTTCCCCGCAGGTGAGTGTGATGGTGCTGAGCCTGTAGCTACAGTGCAAACTGCTTCGCTGGGAACAGGGACCCCAAGTGGCCCGCGCCCACAGTTCGAGCCCCGTGCCTGGCCTGAGTGCTGATAGCGGTGGCGGGCGCGGTGGCATTCACAGCAACAGCAGCGGGCGTAGCAGCATCTCGTGGGGTGGCCGGGGCATGGCGGGTACCTGCCCAAGCTGGGGTGACAGGGCCCCACAGGGCAGACTATCCATGACCCTTGGGCCCTGGCCAATTTGGGATCAGGACGAGGAGCAGCCAGAGACCCAGAGCACGGGGGCAGAGATGGAGGTGGAGGCAGAAGGGGAAACAGATGAGCCTCCAGAATAAACTGCCCTGGGCTTGCTTCCGACCTTGCTCCTTCGCAGATTCTACCCCATCTCTCCTCCCCACCATGGATTGCAATTGGGTTTTCCCCACCCACGGTTCCTTTCGCTGCCATCATCAGTCTCTGCCAATCAGCCTGCCAACAAGCGCCAGCTCTGCAGCCCTACCCATTTCCTCTATCCCCTGAGGAGTTAAGAGGTGTTTTATTTTTTAAACTCTGGCCCTCAACCCCAGAGTTTATCTTTTGGTGCTGGTACTGGGCTTGAACTCAGGTCCTGGGTGGTGTCCATTAGCCTTTTCATTGGAGACTAGTACTCCACCACTTGCTGGTTAATTGGAGATAAGGGTCCCGTGGACTTTTCTGCCCAGGCTGGCTTTGAACCCTGATCCTCACATGCTTAGGCTCTTGAGTAACTAGTTTTAGCCACTGGCACCTGGCCAACTTCCCTCCTCTCCCAAGATTTTTCTTTGCCGGGGATTCTTACCACCACCCTGTCCCCATCTCTGACCGCGTCTTCTTTCTCCCTAGCTCGGCTTCATGACCCTCTCCATATTCCTGTGCAGAAACCTGGACCACGTCTATGACCGGCTCACTCGTTATCGCTAGGCCCTACCCTGCCCCCACCGGTTGCCCAGGGCTCCTCCCTTGGGTCTGTACATGTTTGTTTCACACCTCCCCCCCCCCTCCATCATCTTAGGCAGCAAGTACTCAGCCTCTTCATTCCCTGGGGACCCAGGGTTGGCCTACAGATTTGCGATCACCTCCCCCTTGGGACCTGGGGCTTCCTTCCACCAGCTAGTTCCTACCCCCACAAAAACCTCTCTTCTTTCTTTGCCTCTTCTGTGGGTCTACCACCTCCCAAGATTATTCTTCGACCAAACCTCAAATAAATCCCCTGTGTTTTGGTAAAAATAGCTTTATCTGCTGTCAGAAAACAAGTCCACATGCTTGGGGAAAGGAAAGGGTCTAGCCTTCCCCTTAAAGGGTGACATCAGAAATTCTCACCCCATTTGCTCACTGAGATAAAAGTCCTGACCCCAACACCCACATATAAATATCTTGTTATATTAAAAAAAATATTTCCTGCACAGAAGGGGTTAATCTTCCAATTTGTGACATGACAGATCACAGAAAGAGGGTGATGGGAAGGCAAGATATGTGGGGAGGAGAGAAGCTGGAAAACAGATAGGAGCACACCAATGTGTAACTAGCCCCCCCAAAAGCAAGTTCTAGAAGAGGAGGGAATGGGCTCTTTCTAAGGCTCCTCCAGTCCCCGGTCCCCAATGCTTTGGAGTGATCTGTCCTCCCACACACCTCCTGGGAGGTCTCAATATTGGGGTCTATCTTCCAGCCAAGCCCACCCAGCGAGGGTCCCTTCTAAGAGGGGACAGTTCCAGCTGCTCAGGCACCTGAGGTCAGCCCCTTCCCCAAATAAGAAGCATGGGGAGGGCTGAAGAGTCCATGCTGGCAGGTCTTCTGGGGTTCTCTCTTCAGTCCCTGACTAGGCGGTAAATGTGGTGCTGGGCCCCATGCTCACTGGTGGACACCTCGAAGACATAGGCAGTGCAGAGTAGCAGCTCCTCCGTGTCCCTGTTTGTCACCACCTGGCAGGAGAAGGGACATATGCTTAGAAGGGAGGACAAGACCACTCTGTCTCCCCAGACTATTAGGGGGACCCCCAACAGACTTCTTTTCCAACCCCCTAGAAAATTGAAGTGTACCATGCTTCTCTAACTAAAAAGATGTCTGTTCACCAGGCAAGGGGGGTGGGAGGCTAACATCGGATGGGGTATTGTGGCTCAGAATCAGTGGGTTCTCCACCATGTCACAAGTAGAGGAGGTACCCTCATTTCAGGGGCCCTGAAACAGCACAGCTCCCATAGTTAAAGGGACTCCCGATAGCCTGCCACCCCAACTAGGCTATCCCTGGGAACTTGAGGGTCCACCTGGGGGTACTCAGCTTCCTAGGTGAAGAAGGGGCCATGCCCTGGGGACTTCCTGAATGGCAGGACCCTGCTTTGGACTGGCCCAGCCCCGGGCATCACCTGGAGGATGGTGAAGTTCTCCAGGACGCTGTTCATCATGTATCGCTCTGGCAGCTGCCGCAACTTGTGCAGAAAATTCACCAAGTACTCACACATGGGTGAGCGTAGCAGGCGGTACACAAACCGCCCGTCCACCAGCTGGGCCCGCTCTGTCTGAAAACGGGACAGGTTGTGGGGAGGAGAACGACTGAGAGACACATGTCACCTCAAGAACAGAGCTCCCTGTGTCACACACACACTCATTGGCCATTCCACCTCCCCATCCCCCCCAGCCTCCAACCTCAGTGACCAGGGACAGGATTTGACTCAGTACCTGAGTCTGCATCCCACAAACCTCCCCAATCCCTCAAAGTGATGGCTCCGACCAGTGCAGTTAACACATGCCTAGAATTCCAGCTACTCTGGAGGCAGAGATCTAGAGGATTGTGGTTTGAGGCTTTTAAAAAGTTAAGCAAGGTCCCAGGACTGGCAAAAAAAAAAGACTATAAGATTGGGGCTGGGGATATGGCCTAGTGGCAAGAGTGCTTGCCTTGTATACATGAGGCCCTGGGTTCGATTCCCCAGCACCACATATACAGGAAATGGCCAGAAGGGGCGCTGTGGCTCAAGTGGCAGAGTGCTAGCCCTGAGCAAGAAGAAGCCAGGAACAGTGCTCAGGCCCTGAGTCCAAGCCCCAGGACTGGCCAAAAAAAAAAAAAAAAAAAAATTTAAGCAAGGACCAACTCTGCCCCGCCCCCCCCATCTCCATTAATAAGCATGGTGATTGGTGATACATGCTAGCTATGCTGGTCTGAGGCTGGTCCAAGGTAAAAATTTAAGACTTAAAAAAAAAAAAAGAACAAAAGCAAAAGGAACGTGGGGGCCAGGCACTGGTGGCTCACTGATGTAATCTTAGCTACTCAGGAGGCTGAGATCTGAGAATCAAAGTTCAAAGCCAACCCAAGCAGGAAAGCCCAGGAGACTCTCATCTCTACTAAATTACAAAAACAAACAAAACCCTCAAGTGGTAGCCTTGAGCAAAATGAAACCCAGGGATACTGCCCTGGCCCTGAGTTTAAGCCCCTGTCCTGGCACAAACAAAACAAAACAACAACAACAAAAAAAACGAAAAGAAAAGAAAGAGGGACTTGGGAGATAGAGCACTGTTTACGTAAAAGAGCGCAAGTACATGGCCCTGAATTCAAATCTCAATCCTGCCCCCCAAAAAGTGAAGGTTTTCTTTCAAACTTTCCAAAGTCCCCTCAGGGACATCTCTAAGCTGTATCTGAGACACACCCCAGGTCCCCAGAAACCCCAAGTGGGACTTCTGATCTTTCTTGCCTTACAGACTCCTCCTTTTGCATCGTAACAACTGAATCTGTGCATTCTCTGAATGACCTCTGTGACCTTGCTCTTCATATGAGACCCAAGCCCTGCCTGTCACATGGTCCTCAGAGAGGCTGGCTACACCCCTAAGTGCTCGCCCATCATTACTCCTAATCCATGCGGTGCCTGTAAAGGAGAGGCATCTGGACACCCTCTCACCCTGTGCCCAGCGCTTCAGCCTCACCTCCACCTTCTCCACCACCTGCTTGCCGAAGGAGCAGACCTTGGAGGAGCAGGTGAGGGTCATGTGCTCCAGGCTCTCATACTGGCTGCTTACGCCGTAGAAGCTGCTACCACTGCCGCCACCACTGCTGGCCGCAGCCTCCTCACCACTCGGGCCCCAGTTCAGGTCCGCCTGGGAGATGGAGGGAGAGAGGTACAGGTGAGTCAGAGAGTCTGATGTCTCCTTTGTGCCTAACCATTGCCTACCCTTCTTTCTCAGCTCCTAAAATCACCATCTCTTGCCGGGTACAGTGGCACCCACCGACAATCCCAGAACTTGGGAGGTAGAGAAGCAAGAGGCTTCAGAGATCAGCCTGGGCTATACAGAGAGAGCCTGTCTCGATCAATAAAAATAAAAGGGGGCAGAGGATTGAGGATGTAATTCAGATGGTAGGGTGGCTTGCCTAACAAGGCCTTGGATTCAATCTCCAGTACAAAAAAAAAAAAAGAGGTCAAGGCCTTTCCTGCCCCCTGAACTCCCCCAGACCCCAGAAGCTGGATAGCAGATCTGGGGAGCTGATGGTATAGGAAGCCCTAAGAATGACCAAGATCTCAGCAGCATAGTGACCAGAGCCACTTCAGGCCTCCACTTCATGCTCCAGAAAGCTTTATTTATCTCATTTACTTATTTATATGTTGCATCAAAAAATTCTTTTTGCAGTGGTCTAACACCCTAGTTACAGGAGTCAGCCAACATTTACTGAGCCCTTGTGAGGAGGATCATCATTACAGAGAAAGCCAAACCAAATGGACCTCAGAAAAAAAACTAAGATGGGAGTATGGTTCATTCAAGCAGTAGAACACTTACCTTAGTTCAATTCTCAGTACAAAAAAAAAAAAAAGGGCTGGGAATATGGCTTAGTGGCAGAGTGCTTGTCTCGCATGCACAAAACCTGGGGTTTGATTCCTTAGCACCACATAAACACAAAAGGCCAGAAGCGGTGCTGTGGCTCAAGTGGTAGAGTGCTAGCCTTGAACAAAAAGAAGCTCAGGGACAGAGCCCAGGCCCTGAGTTCAAGACTCAGGACTGGCCAAAAAAAAAAAAAAAAAAAAAGTCCAAAGTATATGGAGTCATCATCACCCAATACATATGACTATCCATAGGGCTACTGGCTGAAGTCTCTGATATAAAACATAATAGTAAGCGGGAAACTGGTGCATCATGCCTGTGATACTAATTACCCAGGTGGCTGAGATCTGAGGATCATGGTTCAAACCCAGCTTAGGTAGGAAAGTCCATGAGACTTATCCTAGTTAGCTAGAAAAAGCTGTAAATGGAGTTGTGGCTCAAGTGGTATAAGCAAAAAAGCTCAGGGACAGTGCTCAGGTCCTGAGTTCAAGCCCCAGTACTAGCTACCAAAAAGAAAAAGAGCAGCTGATGCTAGGGGTCTATAACACCCAGCCCCAAGACCCAGTCCCACACAGCAGGCCAGATTTCTGCCTGGCTGCCAGAACTTACCCAAAACTTGACCAGGAAAAAGGCCTGGGGAGGACCACGGTCGTACAGCTCCCGCAGCCCGCCTTTTTTCTCAGGGAATTTGTCATAGATCTGCCGGACATCCACACTCTCCAGGGGCGGCGCTCCAGGGCTAGGACAGTGCTGGCTGATGTGAACGAACAGGTGCCTCTGGTACTGAGGAGGACCAACAGTGGAGGTGAGTGGGCCTCTTATCACTTCAAGAGGCCCCATCCCACGTGGCCACCAGCCCCCCAGCTCCAGGGAGCGAGTCCAGGTGGCCACCAGGGCTGAACAAGACTGCAAGCAGTCCCACTGCCTTGGTCATTGACTTTCTGCGCATCCCTCCTTTCTCTCTTCCCACGAGTGCAGCCTCAGTCTCCACCTCAACCTCGGTCACCCTTGTCCTTAGCTTCCAACCTTTCTTCTCCAATTCAATCCACCCACAGCTGGACCTGGCCATGGCCCTTTCCTGCTCCCCAATCCCCTAGGACAAAGCTATACACCCTCAAGCTTGCTCATAAACATTGGATGGAGATGGACAGATAGATATATGCATGGGAATCTACCTGACTCACATCCAAAACTCCCTCTGTCCTGTGTCATATCTCCTTTTTTTTCCTTTAGTCTTTTCTTTAATGGTTTTCTGATACAGGGTCTCACTATGTAGCTCAAGCTAGCCTTGAACTCCTGATCCTCCTGCCTCAAACCTCCCAAGTGCTGGGATTACATGTATACATTCTTCACACCCAGCCTTTCATGACTTTTTTATTTTTTGGCTGGTTCTGGAGCCTGAACTCAGGGCATGGGTACTGTTCCCAAGTCTCTTTGTGTTCAAGGCCAGTACTCTATCGCTTGAGCCACAGCACCACTTTTGACTTTTTTTGAATGGTTTACTGGAGATAAGAGTCTTATGGAAGGGGTGGGAATATGGCTTAGTGGTAGAGTATTTGCCTAACATGCAGGAAGCCTTGGGTTCCATTCCTCAGTACTACATAGAAAAAGCCAGAAGTGGCACTGTGGCTCAAGTGGCAGAGTGCTACCCTTGAGCAAAAGAAGCCAGGGGTAGTGCCCAGGCCCTGAGTTCCAGCCCCAGGACTGGCAAAAAATAAAAAGAGAGGGGCTGGGGATATGGCCTAGTGGCAAGAGAGCTTGCCTCGTATACTTGAGGCCCTGGGTTCAATTCCCCAGCACCACATATACAGAAAACGGCCAGAAGGGGCGCTGTGGCTCAAGTGGCAGGGTGCTAGCCTTGAGCAAAAGGAAGCCAGGGACAGTGCCCAGGCCCTGAGTCCAAGGCCCAGGACTGGCCAAAAAATAAATAAATAAATAAATAAATAAAATAAAAAATAAAAAGGGAGAGTCTCACAGTGTTTTCTGCCTAGGCTGGCTTTGAACTGCAATCCTCAGATCTCAGGCTCCTGAGTAGCTAAGATTACAAGTGTGAGCCACTAGTGTCACTCAGCTATTTTGACTATCTTAACATCCTGAAAGTCTTTCCCATCTTCTCCTCCAGTACAAATCATCTTGTCATTTTTGAAGGCCCAAATTTGTCCAAATCTGCTTCTCCCTGAGAATGTCCCTTGATGACAACTGGACAGGGTCCCCTACCCCTATCTCCACAATGTATGGGTTCTTCCAGAATCAGCAACTAGCACCTCTCTGCAGCTTCTCTAATTCTTACCATGTTCTATTATTTCTTTCCTAAAAATTCCATGCTCTGCCCATCTCTATAGCTGGTACATCAGTTTGCAACTCTGTGACCTTCAAAGCCCAATTCAAAACTGGGCATTTCAATGTCGTATTTGCTAACAATTCAGGGAGGATACAGTGCTCTCAATATCCACAAGAACTTGAGCTCTCTTTATCCTAGCACAACTCATTATTCAACAAACAGGCATGGAGAAAAGAGACCCACTGTGTGCAGCAGGACCAGTCTGGGTTCTGGAGCTACAAGACAAAGTCCCTGACCACATGGAGTTCAGTCTACTGGCACAGAAAGAAGACTTAAATCACCCTATGGATAATATAAATTTTATGAATAATCTGTTCTATGGGAAAATAAAAAAATAAAAAGCCTGGTATAGTAACATACACTTGTAATCCTAGTACTCTGGAGGTAGAAGCAGAAAACCAAGAGTTCAAGGCCATCACCCAGGAGCAGAGTGATTTATGATACAAAATCCGGAGGCAAAAGCAGACCAAGAATAATGACTAGACAGTGCAGATCTTCGTAGACAACTGACCAGACTTTCACTTTTGCCACAGTGAGATGAAAGGTCTTAAACGAATCCAACAGGAGTTTTACCAGACTGCCATTTGCAATGATTGGTAATTTGGAGTTAATATGGCATGGCAGAAATCACTGGACTGCATTTCCCATGATCCTTTGTGGTTAGGTATAGCTACATGATGGAATCCTAGCCAATGAGATGTGAGCAGACCCAGGCATGGCTGACCCAATTAAAACCTACATAATCTTGCCTCTCTCCTTTCCTCCATCTGCTGGCCAGATGCTGAGAATCCAGCAGCAAAGAGGCCCTAGAAAATGGCAGAATCACAAAACTAAAGAGATCCTGATCCCAGAACCATGATCTACAAAGCTTCTGTAATAGCTAGGCCTTATGGCTCACACCTGTAATCCAAAATATTTGAGGAGGTATAAAGGTTACCAGTAAAAATAAAATGAAATAATTAAATTAAAAAGCTGGAGCAGAGTGCTGATAGCTCACACCCGCAATCCTATTCAGGAGGCTGAGATCTGAGGATCAAGGTTCAAAGCTAGCTCTGGGCATGCAAACTGTGTGTGTGTGTGTGTGTGTGTGTGTGTGTGTGTCCTGGGGCTTGTATTCAGGTGCAAACTGTGTGTGTGTGTGTTGTGTGTGTGTGTCAGTCCTGGGGCTTGGACTCAGGGCCTGAGCACTGTCCCAGGCTTCTTTTTGCTCAAGGCTAGCACTCTGCCCCTTGAGCCACAGGGCCCCTTCTGGCCTTTTCTATATATGTGGTGCTGAGGAATCGAACCCAGGGCTTCATGTATATGAGGCAAACACTCTTGCCACTAGGCCATATTCCCAGACCCTCTTGAGGTTCTATCTCCAATTAATCACCAAAAAGCCAGAAGAGGGGCTGGGGATATGGCCTAGTGGCAAGAGTGCCTGCCTCAGATACATGAGGCCCTGGGTTCGATTCCCCAGCACCACATATACAGAAAACGGCCAGAAGCGGTGCTGTGGCTCAAATGGCAGAGTGCTAGCCTTGAGCAAAGAGAAGCCAGGGACAGTGCTCAGGCCCTGAGTCCAAGGCCCAGGACTGGCCAAAAAAAAAAAAAAGCCAGAAGATTCAGTGTCACTCAGTGGTAGAGTACCAGCCTTGAGTGAAAAAGCCAAGATGAGGGCACAAGACCTAAAGCTGAGTGTGGTACAATCCAGCTACATGGAAAGGAGGCACAAACTGGAATGGCAGTCCAGGCTGGCCTGTTCATAAATATGAGGCCATGGGGCTGGGAATATGGCCTAGTGATAAAGTGCTCGCCTCATATACATGAAGCCCTGGGTTCAATTCCCCAGCACCATATATATAGAAAATGGCCAGAAGTGGCGCTGTGGCCCAAGTGACAGAGTGCTAGCCTTGAGCAAGAAGAAGCCAGGGACAGTGCTCAGGCCCTGAGTCTAAGGCGCAGGACTGGCCAAAAAAAAAAAATGAGGCCATGGTTTAAAAAATATATGATTATATTTTGAATAAACATTTTTTTAAATGGGGCTGAGGATGTGGCTCAAGTAGTAGAACACCTGCCTAGCAAGTGCAGGTCTGAGTTTAGCCCCTAGTACTGTATAAAAAAACAACAACAACAAAAAAAAAAAAAACAGGAATGAGAAACTTCTCTGCTGTTCAACATTCC
The DNA here is from genome assembly GCF_023159225.1 of Perognathus longimembris pacificus. Lineage (NCBI taxonomy): Eukaryota > Metazoa > Chordata > Mammalia > Rodentia > Heteromyidae > Perognathus > Perognathus longimembris. The sequence goes on from NC_063180.1 coordinate 23,236,991, forward strand.
CTAAGAGTTGGGAGTTATTTCTTTCAATAGTCAGCCCAGGGCTGGGGATATAGCCTAGTGGCAAGAGTGCCTGCCTCAGATACACGAGGCCCTAGGTTCGATTCCCCAGCACCACATATACAGAAAACGGCCAGAAGCGGCGCTGTGGCTCAAGTGGCAGAGTGCTAGCCTTGAGCGGGAAGAAGCCAGGGACAGTGCTCAGGCCCTGAGTCCAAGGCCCAGGACTGGCCAAAAAAAAAAAAAGAAAGAAAAAAAATAGTCAGCCCACCTGCCTCGCTCTCTATTTTTTTCCATCCTAGCCCAGAAATAAGATTTGCTTTTCTAGGTTCCTAGGATCACAAAGCCAACTAGGAATTTCAACATGTCTGACAATGAATGATGATGTCTTGGGGAGTGTCTCTAACCTTCCCCACTCACAACCTTCCAGTTCCTTAATGCTAGGGACTCAAAGTGTGGCCCCTGGACCAGCTTCATCAACATCACTTTGGAGACTGCTACAGATGCAGTTTCTGAAGCCTTCATCATTCAGTGCATCAGCAATTCTGCAGGTGAGGTCCTGCAGACTGTGTGAAAAAAGCCCTTTGACCCTTGACCTCTTCCCTGACCTCTGACCCCCATACCAGAGTCCTAATCACTTACCAGGTCTCACCTTATTTACATTCTAACAGGTGGGGCTACTGCTCCACACCTCCTCTCTCTTCTCCCTCTACACCTGCTAAAAACACCCAGGAATTGTCCTCAAATAAAACTCACAGAGTCAACTGCATCCGGGGGTTCCACAAAAGCAGAGAATTCCACCAGCCGCAATCGGGCAGTGCCCAGAGACCGAGCCTGCCAGGCTGGCGGTGATGGGGCAGGTGGGGGCAGGGGGGAGAGGGCTTGGGGGGGCTCGTACCCTAAAAGAAAAAAAGAGAGAAGGAACCATAAAGACTAGTAACATGCATTGACTAAATCAGGCACTGGTTCTCTCTTGCCTGCCTCCACTTAGAAGCTGAAAAAGCTAAATACTCACTTTCCCAGCCTCCCATGCAGCTAGAGGTGGCCATGTGACACAGTCCTGGCCAATGAGACGTTAGGGGAAATCTGCTGGGGGGCTTCTGGGAAGGACTTTCTTCCTGAATGAAAGAGACAGAACTTTGGAAGGAGAAAGGCTTTTGTCCCTGGCCAAGTCCTGCTTGGGTTGTGATGCTTGGTGCCACAGCAGCTGTCTTGGCACCATAAGAGAGAGGCCAAGGGAAGTATAGCAAACATTGGTGCTTCATATTGCTGAGCTGGTGAGCCAGCACAAGAGCAGCCCACCTCGTTTTTTGTGTTATATGGAATCATTAAAGCTTTTACTATTTAAGACACTGTTAGAGACTACTTATAACCAAGGGTTGGCATAGATTTCTGGAAGCCATTTTGGCTCTGCTGATATCTTCTCTCCCTCCCTTCCCCCTACCCCCCCATTGCTACAACCACTCAATTAGCCTCCTCTTTGGGGGTTCTGTCACGTGTAGCTAAGAGAATCTGGACCAACTCACTCTACTTCCTGGATGTCTCCTGAGCTAGAAGCTGATGACAGAACACAAACCCAGGGTATGTGACTGCTGCAGAAACCATGCTATATAAATTCTGACATTCACTTTTCCACGCACGCATGCACGCACACACGCACTCATGCATTCACACACCCTCCCTCAGAATGAATGCCTCCCGCGATGAGGGACAGAGTTAGGGAAGGCAATCCGGGTGAACAAGAGAGGGGAAGACAAGAAAGGTAGGGAGCAGGCTCTTACCTGGAAGATCAGTAGATGGGGGCGTCAGTGACAGGGAGAATGCTGTCTGTGAGAATGGCTTCACGCTGTGGGAAGAGATCAGAGGGAATGGTATGGGAGGGTCAGAGGTCAAGGGCCAAAAGGCCAAGATCAGAAAGACAAACTCCAGGGGCCTTCTGACCCTTACTCCCAGGGCCTCTAGCCCTTGTCATCCCGACTCTGAAGTCTAAACTGTAATATTCTGCTCACTGATGGAATGGCCTGTCCTTGGAGAGACAGAGGCACCACAGTGAATCCACGACCAGCTAACGTTGGTGAGAATCCATATCAAGCCTGGCCCATGCCTAATCTTCTAGAAGCCACACAGGGACAATAGTAATTTTTCAAAACCTGCCTAAAAGTCACACAGTTGGGGTACAGTGGGACTAGGATTCGAACCTAAGTCAGTCCCAACCATGCCTTGCATGGCAGCATTGTGGTGCCTCTCACAGAAGGGCAGAAAGTAAACAAAGCTACATCATGGAAGGCTAAGATCTGGAGAATGGTGGTCTCAGGCCAGTGTTGGCAGAAAAGTCCAGAAGACTCTTGTCTGCAGGGAGAGAAAGCTGGATGTGGGGGTCACAAATCTGTGACCCCAGACACAATGGGAAGGCTGTGTCCTAGAGCAGGAAACAAGACCCTCTTCTAAAACTAACCAGTGAAAATCAAGGCCAGAGGCATGGTTCAGGCCAAAGGAACTTCCTGTTTGCAGGACCTGCCCATCATCACTGTTCACTGTCCACATGTGGCTACTCCACGTCAGTGAGACTAGGATGCTTGTGGATCTGAAATTAACCTGTTATTTCCCCCCCTTTTTTTTTGGTCAGGTAATACCTTTGCCACTCCTGCTTCACCATCCTGCGTGACCAATGCTTGCTTAGTCTATGGACACTGGTCCCCAGGCTGGCTCCACTGGGGTCAGATTAATTGGGTTCACTAACTCCAATCTGGGCTGAAAACTCTACTTCCCATGAGCCTCTGGCTGTAGGCTGGAAACACATCCTGTCACTCTCAGATCTCAGTAGAGTGAAAAGCCAGTCTTCCCACGAGCCTCTGAGGCTCTTCTCTTCTCTCTCAGGAGAACTTGGACCTATAGCTGCTCTCCCATAATCCTCTAGGCCTGAGCATCCTCTAGGCCTGCCCACTGGGGGAGGCCATGACTCCCCTGAACATCCTCCAGGTCCTGCCTACTCCCCAAGTCTGAAATAGACTTTCATTCACACACATGCTTGGTTCTGGGGCTGCACATCTCCTGATGACCCTACCAGCTGGGGCCACCAGCCAGACCCCAACCAAGCTCTGACCTGACCTCCCCACTTCTTCCCAGCCTGATAGCTTCTAACCCATCATGCCTCCTCCTTATTCTTGTGTCCCCGTGCCCTCCTGGCTACCCCAGCTCAGACCTAGTCCCCAGCACTTACTATAGGTCAGATGCTCCCTTTAATCCTGGTAACTCATGTGTAAACTCATCTACTCCAACCACAAGCCCCCAGTTCAGAGGTAAGGGAACTGGGGTCATCTCACTCAAAGTCCAACCCAGTAAAGGGCAGGGCTCAGCCTCAAACAGTCTGGCTCCTTGCTGGATGCTGATGGCTCACACCTGTCATTTTAGCTACTCAGGAGGCTGAGATCTGAGAATCGTAGTTCAAAACCAGCCTGGGCAGCAAAGTACAGAAGTGGAGCTGTGGCTCAAAGCAGTAGAGCGCTAGCCTTAAGCAAATAAGAATTCAGGAATAGCAGCCAGGCCCTGAGTTCAAGCCCCACTATAGGCTCCAGAATCTATGCCAAATAAACTAGAAAGTGGGGTGGAAAATGTATAAGATACAAGGGAGGGTCAGGACACAAGTACTCACTCTGGAACATTCCAGGGTGGTCCAGAACTCCCTGACCAAAACTGGAAAAGCTCAGTGGCCTAGAGAGGAGGCAAAGAAGGGGGGTCAGTTTGGCTCCTCTTGGTCCCATTAGCCAGCCCCCCCCCCCATTAATCCCTGACCCAGGTGACCTGGGGGCCAGTGGGACCCAGTTTGGCCTGCAGGGAAGGTGCTGAGATGAGCTGTGCAGAGGACATCGTAGCCATGGTCTGGAAAGCCTTGTCCTTACAAACCTGGTCCTGGGGGAAAGGGTAGAGTCCGTGTGGAAGGGGAGTCCCAGCCAACGGAGCAGGGGTGGGGGGAGGATGGGGGCTGGCAGACTTGGGGGTTCAAGGCAAAGGGTTGAGGACTATCTCTAACTCCTTCTTTCTGCCTCTGCTGCTCTTAAGGGGTAGGGCAGGAGTACAAGGGGCAGCATGGGTGGGAGGATAAGCATGGGGACTTACCACATTCAGGGCCTGCCCGAGGAGGAAAGAAAACATGACTTAGGAGGGGAAGCCTGGGCTCCCCACCTCCCTGACCTACCGGCCCACCCACCCTGACACCCTGAGCTCAGGGAGGGAGAGAAAGACCCCTGGGAAGCAGGAAGCTGAGGGAGTCGGTCCTAAAGGGGAAACAGGGTTGCCAAGCCCAGAATAAGACAGTGATGAGCCTTTGTAGGTCAGGAAGGAACCGGAAGTCAAAGTTTCCGGATACCCAGGCAACAGGAAATGATCATTTCAGACCTCAAGGGAATAGGAGCTCTGTGTTTTCCTAATCAGGACAGAACAGAGAAAGGTAGAGGAAAAGGCCAGAAGTGAAGGTTCCAGTCCAAAGAGAGAAAGAAGGAAAAGCTCTGATGTCCAAAAACAAAACAAAACAGGAAGTGAGTGTCTTCCAGTCCAAAAGAAGAAACAGAGAAGATGTCATACCCAGAGAGGCTAGGGATTGAGTGTCCCAGGGCAAGAGGGAGCAGGAAATAAAGATGATGAAGAATCTGGGTGTGAAAATCTCCAACGGGAAAGGAACCTTTCTGGACTCCAAAAGAGGAGGCAGAGAAAGAAGAGGAAGGAGAGGAGATGAAGGTGGTGCTCAAAGCTCCTGAAGGAAAAGAAAGGAGACTACCAGGAAAGCACAGGAACAAGGGGGAGGGATGGGGTGACCACTCTAGCCAAGAGAGAGAGGCCTGACAGCCCGCCCCACCCCACCCTCCACCTGGCCCAGTTGCTACCCTCCCAGACCTTGGCTTTTGCCTACGCTCCAGTCTCCACCACCTCTCCTCAAGTCTGTCCCCCTCTCTCAGGGTCTCTGTCTGCATGCACCTCTCTGTCTTCTCTGTTTTTCTCTCTGAGTCTCTCCTGTTCCTGTCCCCTCTCTGAGTCTCTGTCCCTCTCTCCCTCAGTCTATAGGTCCCTGTTGCCTCTCTCTCTCTCTCTCTGGATCCCCGACTCCTCTCTCTAGGTCCTCATCCACCTTCCCCTGGGTTTCAGTCTTCTCTCCCTAGATCTGTCTGTCTTCTCTGTCTGCCTCTCTCTCTCTCTCTGGGTTCCTGTCCACCACTCTCTGGATCCCTGTCTTCCTATCTCTCTGGATCTCTCTGTCTCTCTCTCTGTTCCTGTCCCCCTCCCTCTGGGCCTCTGTCTCTTCTCTCTAGGTCCCGTCCTTCTCCCTTTGGGTATCTGTCCCTCTCTCTGGGTATCCCTCCCCTCCCTCTAGGGGTGTGCCTTGGTCCTTACCTTCAGCTTAGACTGGATCTCCCTTGACTTCCTTCGAGCCAAAACCTGAATGTGGCTGGAGACCTGTGGGGACGAATGGAGAAGTGACTAAGGCCAGAGTAACTGATGGTCACTGCCTCACCTCCTCCCTCCCCGCCCCATGCCCGCCGGCTGCTAGAACCAAACCAAACCATGGCACACAGCCCAGGCAGGAAGGTGGTGCTGGCAGTGAGTGAGCACAGCTCTGCCCACAAAGGATGCACCTCATCTTTCCAGACCCAGGGTCTGCCCCCGCCCCACCCACCCTGGACCCCAGATAGGATCTGGCCATGTAGCTCAAGGTGGCCTTGAATTCTCAATCTCCCTGCCTCAGCCTCCCCAATGTTAGGACTACAGGTGTACACCACCATGCCTGGCTCTCTTTGACTCTTTTGGTCTCCATCTGACTCAGCTTCTGACATAACCACCACAGAAACAATCTTTAATTAGGCAATTAGACCAGACTATCAGACATGCCAAGGAGATAGGCAAAAACACAAGAACCCAACCCATATAATGATTGCCCTAATGAGCCAAGCCTGCCCCACCACGGAAGTCAATCCCGAGACCTGTTTACGGGTCCGAGTTTTTCCTGTTCTCAGCTTGATGTAACGGGCAATCAGTTCATTCCGACCTGGGGAATCAAAAATGGAAGAGAGTTAGACTATCAGTAGGACGTCCCAGGTGAAAGAACACCAGGGAAGATGACAAGAGCAATGGTTCCCCAAAGGGCTGAAGCAAACTGGGTTTTGGGGTTTCTTTGGTTCATGGTGGGCAAGTAGAAGAATAGGACAAATTGCCTGGGAGCCAGTCCCAGTTGAACTAGGTGGTAGAGAAAAATCATTTAGCTTCCCTGTGACTCAGTTTCATCTTAGGAACAATTGGTGGCACGATCCCCTATCCCAGAGTTACTGAGATAATATGGTGCATGCTCACATCCACAGCGCTTAGAGTGCCATCCATAACTGTGATTATTCCTCAGTGGGGGTCTGGACAAAAGATGGGGTGCACTCACCGTACATCTTGCCTTCATCAGACAGGATGATTTTCCGGCGGCCACAGGGAGGGTAAATGGCCAGGGCCTCCTGGAAGCTTTGCTCAATGTCTGGGCTCCAGACACCTTCAGCATCTGGGCCCCCATCTCCCCCAGCCCCCTCGCTGCCGCCGGTGCCCGACTCACTGCCTTCCTCGCTGCCTGTCCAGCCGCTGCCATCATCCAGGGGGCCCCCAGCCCGGGGTTCCCCCATCTGGGCCTGGAGGGACACACAGAGCTCAGCAGAGGGACTCAAAGCTACAAGGGCTAGGACAGATCCTGACCCGAGGGAGGAAGCTGGCCATGGACCCTCTTGTCTGAGGGAGGAAGCTGGGTCCTGGACTTCTGAGGGAGGAGGACTAAGGCCTGAATTCCTAGGCCTAAAGAAAAAGTGAGCTGGATTTCTGGGGGGCTGTTTTCCCCTAAGTTTGCAGAGGAACTTGGGTAGAGTTGAAGTTACTTGAGCACCCCAGAGTAAGGCCTAGGGCCAATAAGGGCTGAACATATGGGTATGGGTTAGTGGTTTTAAAGAAGACCAGACTTGGGTGACTTGCAGGGATGGCGAATGGAACCTTCCAGTCCCACTCCAAGAACAGGTGCTCGGCTGGGAGCAGCAGCTGCTAGGAAAAGGGGCAGGAGCCCAAGACAGGCTGGCCACCAACCAGAGGGAGAGGAGGACACAGAGATGGGGGTGGGGGACAGAGACCCAGAGAGAGGGGACAGAGACTCAGAAGAGGGACCCAGAGAGAAGGGGACACAGAGACTCAGAGAGAGGGGACAGAGACCCAGAGAGAGGGGACAGAGACCCAGAAGAGGGACCCAGAAACCCAGAGAGAGGGGGACACAGAGATCCAGAGAGAAGAGGACAGAGACCAAGAGAGAAGGCAGAAGAGACACAGAGGGTGGGGGCGGGGGCCACAAGCACAGACTCAGGGTTGAAACTGAGGCGGGAGACCCGAAAGGAGCCGCAGGGCCACAGGCTGGGGGCAGGGGACACCCCGGGAACCACGGGCCGAGGGGACAGGGGCTCCCTACCATCTGGAGGGCCAGAACAAAGGGCCCAGGCGTCCCCTCCCCCAGTTTCCCACAACCCCCACCGGGGGCGGGGCTGGGGGCGGGCGCCTCTCCTCGGGCCGGCCCTGCCTTCCCCCCTCCCTCCTCTCCCCCCCCCCCCCCCCCCTGCGCGGCGGGCGCAGCTCCAGCCCCAGTTCCCGGTGACTTCCCGGAGGAGGCCGGGAACGGGGAAAACTTTTTCCGCCACGGTGCGATCCCGCCTCCGCGGAGGGTCCAGGTCTTCCCCGGCTTTTCCCAGGGCCGCAGAGGGCAGGACCCCTCCCCACTCCTCCCTCCCTCGGGCCCCGCACCCCGGGGTGCAAGCAGACAAAGAAAGACCCCAGGCCTGGGGGCCCCCAGGGGCGAGCTGCCTATCCAGGACCCCCGTAGGCCCAAAGCCCAGCCCAGCCCCCCCCCCAGTGTGGCCAGACAAAGGCACGGGGGAGCCAGCTAGGAAAGGTACCCCCTGATTTCCCGCCCCACGACCCTAACCTCAGAAAAGCCAAGCGTAAACCCAGGACCACCCACAAACCCAGCCCGTGGACCCCCTGCGGCCACCCCTCCCGGGGGGAGGGGGAGGTTCCCGTCTAGCGAAGGGGATCGGATCCCCCCCCCAATCACACACGCACCCCCGGACCCGGCCGCTGCCCGCGCGCTCCATCCAGCACCCCAACTCTGAGAAAGTTCCCCAACTCCACGCCTGGGCTCGGGACACCCGCCTCCCCCCCCAAAAAAAAACCTCAAGCAAACAGGAGAGCGGCGAGCAATTCCGACACGGTCTCCCCTGCTCCCCCCCCACCACACACACCAAAAACCAAACCCGCAGGCCTCACCTCATCACGCAACTTCCCACCCCAACTCACCCCCCCCCCAAAGCGGGGTCCCGCCGCGGGCGCCGTCCTACCTCCCGGCCTGGGGCTGGGCAGCCGCGGGCGGGCGGGGCGCAGCCCGGACAAAGTTGCCGGGAGCTTTGTTTGGGAAAAGTGGGAGGGACCCCAGGGGGGCGGGGGGCGGGTCCGGCGGCCGGCCGCGGGAAAGGGATCCCGGGCAGACGCCCCCGGCAGGACTTTTGCCTACCAACGGGCGAAGACTTTCTGGGGACTGCGAGAGAAAAGGGGGCTTGGAGGCCTAGATCCCTAAGAAAAGGGAATTAGGGGTTCTGACTCTGGCACTGGACTCCTGAGTCTGAAGGAGGAGGGCTGGGCCCGGATACCTCGGTCTGAGAGAGAGGAGGCTGGGGTCTGGAGCCCTGGGTCTGAGGGAGGAGGGCTGGGCTTGAACTACTCTAATATGTGGGTTGAGACTCTGGAAATGACAGGAAGGAATAACAAAAGAATCACAACTGTTACCTCCAAGAATATATTTTGGATTGGGATACTGGCATAGACTCCCACCGGTTGCTGTCACAACATAACTTTTCGGTCACATAGCAGAGTTGAGTCATGGAATTCCAGTCGTGTAATTCCAGGACTGTGGAGAGGGAGGCAGGAAGATCTCTAATTGGAGGCCAGTGTGGGGCTTGTGTTAAAAAAATAAATAAGACATGGGCAAAAATCTCCCGAGTTTATGAAAGTCCTGCATTCGCATGCATAGTGGACAGTATCCTGGGAGGGGGAGGAAACTTGGTGCAAGAGGGAAGAGATTGGTATCCCCAGTCCTGCCTGGAGCCAGGGGTTAGTAATGCAAGCCTGTGGCCCTGGCCTCAGCCTCGAGAGGCTGAGGCAGGAGGATCGGGAGTTCTAGGCTGGGCTCTGTTAGAGAGACGCGTTGGCAATAATAGTAACGATGACGGTGACGATGATGGCTGTGTCTTGAAACTGAAGAGAAGGAATGACAAGGGGACTCCCAGAGTCCTGAGGGAGAAAGAAAGCTGGACTTTGCGTTTCTTGGAAAATGGAATTATAGGGCAGGATTTGGGGTTTTCCCGGAACCGGACGCAGGCTTGAAACAGGTTCAGGGGCATGGTTCTAACGACGTAGATGAGTCTGTCCACAGGTCCCGTCACCCGAAGTGGGCGTGGCTTGCGTTCGGGGGCGCGGTCACGTTGTGAACTGCTCCGGCCTAAGGGGTGTGGTTAACGAAGAATGGAGGCGGGGCTCTGCCCTCAGAAGCCTGACTCGGTCCAGCGTGTAGGGGCGAGGGTTCAGGCGTGAGGTCAGCACGTCGGGGGCGTGGTCAGACAATGGGGGCGTGGTCAGACCTCGCGGAGCCCTCTCAACGCTCCCGGTGTTCTGCCTGGCCTCGAGGCCACATCTGTTTGGATTTTAACAGTCCGTGGACGGCCGGAGTCTGGAAGTCCGGTGACCGGGCTACGGTCTAGCAAAAGTGCGGGGTTCAGAAGAAGGGGCGGGGCGTAGACACCGGTGAGGAAGGGGTGGGAGTAGAAAATTTCAAGGGAGTGGGCGTGGCTTGGGGCGGAGCCTGGGCCAGGTGCAGAAGAGGGGGCGTGGGGTCGGTGGTGAGGGCTTGGCCAGGGCGGGATGGGGGCCTCTGATCCCTCCTTCCCTTGCCACAGCCTCCCGCCGCCCCGCCATGTGGGGTTCACTGGTCCCGTTGCTGCTGCTGCTGTTCCCCTCCGCGCTGGTGCCTCCCGCATGTGCAGCCCCGATCCACGATTCGGACTCGCAGGAGAGCGCCTCCGGGTTTCTAGGCCTCCAGAGCCTCCTCCAAAGCTTCAGCCGACTTTTCCTGAAAGTAAGAGAACAGAGTGGGATCTGGCACGGGGATGAACAAGGAGTCAAAAAGACAGAGGGGGCTGGCTTAAGAGGGGGAGAGAGGAAGCTGAGATCGGAGGATCGCTGTTCGAAGCCAGTCCAGACAGGAGGATAGCTGTTCAAAGCCAGCCCGGACAGGAGGATCGCTGTTCAAAGCCAGCCCGGACAGGAGGATCGCTGTTCGAAGCCAGCCCAGAGAGAAAAGTCCGTGAGACTTTTATCTCCAGGAAGGAAGTGGTAGAGTGGCTTAAGTGGTAGAGTGCCAGCCTTGGGTAGAAAAAGCCAAGCAAAAACACAGAAACCTTGAGTTCAAGCCCCAATGAGAGAGAGAGAGAGAGAGAGAGAGAGAGAGAGAGAGAGAGAGAGAGAGAGAGAGAGAGGCTTGATAGAGGAGGGAAGTGGCAGGAACAGTAACAAAATGGAACAGGGGACAGGGGATAGAGAAGGGCTTCCGTCCTAAGGATCAGAGAACTGGGAGAGAAGGGGAGAGGAGGGACTTGGGGCAAGGTGCAGGTTTCCTTGGTAGATGTCATGGTCCAGCAGCTCATTATTAGTTCCTACCCTGGCTCTAGGATGACCTACTACGGGGTCTGGACAGCTTCTTTTCTGCCCCTATGGACTTCCGGGGTCTTCCCAGGAACTTCCACCAAGAGGAGAACCAGGAGCGCCGGCTGGGCAACAACACTCTCTCTAGCCACCTCCAGATCGACAAGGTGCCCCTTCAGGGAAGCCTCTCCTAGAGTCTGCCCACCATCCAGCATGGTGCAGTAGCTGTGGGGAGGGGAGGAGGTGGGAGGAGGGAAGTGGATTTGCTCTCACTCTCTCATTTGATTCTCAGATGACTGACAACAAAACAGGAGAGGTGCTCATCTCTGAGAAGGTGGTGGCTTCCATTGAGCCTGAGGGAAGTGTGGAAGGAGACTGGAAGGTTAGGAACTGCCCACCCCCCATGGTGTCCCAACCCCAACAATTCCTGTAGGCTAGAAGGGATAGAAATTGTATTTCTCCCTCTCTGTCTCTCATCCTGCTTCTCTTTTTCTCTGGAACTTTATTTTTGTTTGTTTGTTATGAGGGACAAATAACTTCAATCATAACCTCAGAATACATCTTCAGATGCTTAGTGAATTACATAGAGTTTGAGAACTTGGGAGGCATGAATTTAGAGTGTGTTTTTATTTGAAGTAAGGGCTCTGAGCTGGGCTTGGTACTACATGCCCATAATCTCAGCACTTGGAAGGCTGAGACAGGAGATCAAGTGTTGGAGGCCTTGCCTCAAAACAGTCATCCTGCTGCCTGCCTCAGCCTCCCAAGTTCTGGCTCGTGCCACCACACCATGCTCTAACTGAGCCATGCCTCTAAGAGGCCTTTTTTGTCCTGGTTGTACGTGTGTGTGTGTGTGTGTGTGTGCCTGTGCTGTAATCCTCCTGTTTTCCACTTCCCACTGTGGCTGGGATGACAGGCATGTCCTACCACATCCAGCTTCTTCTTGAGAATGGACTCTTGTGGATTTTACTGCCTGAGGCCAGGCTGGATCCTCCATCCTCAATCTCTCAATTTCCCACATAGCTAAGATGGCAGGCAGGTGCCACACAGCATCCAACCATTGGTTAAGAAAGGGTCTGGGGAACTTTTTGCTTTGCCTGGCCTCAAACTTCAGTCCTCTGATCTCAGCCTCCCAGGTAGTTTGGTGGGAGCTGTGCCCCTGACTTTTTTTTTTTTTTTTTTTTCTGCCAGTCCTGGGCCTTGGACTCAGGGCCTGAGCACTGTCCCTGGCTTCTTTTTGCTCAAGGCTAGCACTCTGCCACTTGAGCCACAGCGCCACTTCTGGCCATTTTCTGTATATGTGGTGCTGAGGATTTGAACCCAATAAGGCTTCATGTATACGAGGCAAGCACTCTTGCCAGTAGGTCATATCCCCAGCCCCACTTTTTATTATTTTTATGTTTTCAGTACTGGAGATAGAACTCTGGGCCTTGGGCTTGCTAGTGAGGAAAGTGATCTGCCACTGAGCCACACCCTGGGTCCTGATTTCATGTTTGATCCAGGCTTATGATCATGGATCACACATTTATAGCCATGATTTTTTCCCAAATGCAGTAAACCCAGGAGCTTTTTTTTTTTTTCCTGGTCAGTCATGGGTTTTGAACTCAAGGCCTGGGAGCTGTCCCTGAGCTCTTTTGCTCAAGGCTACAGCTCTACTACTTTGAGCCACAGCTCCATTTCTGACTTCAAACCTCGATCCTCAGATCTCAGCCTCCTGAGTAGCTAGGATTACAGGTGTGAGCCACCAGCACCCAGCTTCCAGGAACTTTTAATCACAAAACGCTGTACATTTCAGACTGCTTTTTTAACTTCTGCATTTGTTTAATGCTAAAATGCCTTGCGAGCCCAACAGGCATTATTATAAACTCTAACCCACTCCATCATACTGCTCTTTGGAAACACATCCAATGTATTTTCAGTTTCAAACTTTTAGAGTTCTGGAGATTTTATTTGTTTGGGGTTTGGATTTGGGTAGTAGTGTGGACTGAACCCAGAGCCTCTGGCTCTTGAGCTACATCCCAGCACCCCTTTTTTTGTGTGTGGGGGGGAGGATAAGGTCAGTTGTGGAGCTTAAACTCAGAGCCTAGGCTCTGTCCCTAAGCTCTTTTGTGCAAGGCTAGCACTCTACAACTTCAGGCTACAGAGCCACTTCCAGATTTCTGGTGGATCATTGGAGATAAGATTCCATGGACTTTTCTGTCCAAGCTAGCTTCGACCTTGGATCCTCAGATCTCAGCCTCCTGAGAAGCTAGGATTATAGGAAGGAGCCACCCTATGCCTGGCTATCCCTTTCATTTATAATTTGTTTGTGTAGATACAGTCTGATGACCCAGGCATCAGCTCTCCTACTCCCATCTCTCAAGTAGCAGGGATTTCAGGCATCCATCACCAAGCATGGCCAATAGTGTTCATCTTCAAGTGTTTGCAAACTCAAGTGCTTTGTAAACCTCAAACTGAGTTTGCTGACTTCCCCTCTCCAGCTCACACTGTGAACTTACAGGGGAGATTTCCACCACTCCCAGTGGGCACTGAGAGGCCTGGATATTGCCGGCTGGGACATGAGACCATCTTGTTCCTTCTCCCCAGGTGCCCAAGCTAGAAGAGAAAGAAGCCCTGGTGCCCCTGCGGAAGGCCATGGACAGCCTCCACTCAGAGCCCCATCCCCGAGTTTCCTTCTGGATCATGAAGCTGCCCCGCCGGAAGGCCCGCCAGGATGCCCAGGAAGCTGGCCAGTGGCTCAGCGAGAAACGGCACCGGCTGCAGGCCATCCGGGATGGGCTCCGGGAGGGGGCCCGCGACGATATCCTGGAAGATGGAATCCAGAGTGCCTCTCACTCCAAGCCTCCAGCCCGCAAGACCCACTTTCTGTACATCTTCAGACCCTCCCAGCAGCTATAAGGGGGGGGGGAGGGGGAACCGAGCCCCTGCATGTCCTTCCCTCCAGATCGGCACCCCCAATATCATACTGAAATAAAGCTTTTTTTTCTCCTGTCCCCTCCAGTCAGTCCCTGAGACTGTCACCTTCAACCCTGTCTGCTCACTCAGCCCCTACCTCACTCCCTGCAGGCCTGTCTCTCCAGTTAGCCCCTCCACTATTATAGCCTTCTGGCTGCTGTAACAAGTGACCAATAAAGCAAGGTACAGTAGCACCTGCCTGTAATCCCAGTTACTCAGGAGGATTAAGAGTTCAAGGCCAGCTCAGGAAAAGTTAAGAGCACCCATTGGCTCATTCCTGTAATCCTAGCTATTCAGGAAGCTGAGATCTAAGGATTATGGATCAAAGCCAGCCCAAGCAGAAAAGTCCCTGTGAGACTCTTTAAATTTTTTTAAAATTTATTTTTATGAATTACTGAAGACTCAAACCCAGTGTCTCATGCATGCCAGGCAAGCACTCTACCACTAAGCCACATCCTAGCCAGCTGTAAGACTCATCTCCAATTAACTACTCAAAAATCAGAAATAGAGCTATGGCTCAAAGTGGTAGAACTCAGGATCAGCACCAAGGCCCTGAGTTCAAGCCCCATGACCAACCAAAAAAAGACCCTGTTTCAAAACAAAAGGGCTGGGGGCATGGCTCACATGGTAGAGTGCTTGCCTAACCTGGTGAGGCTCTGAGTTCAATCTTAATTCCATCAAAAATAAACCACCAGTGACCACTAACAAATGAACCAAAGTAACAACTTAATGCTTTTTTTGTTCATTTTATCTTACAGATCTGTTGGTCAGAAACCCAGAATAATGTGGCTGGCCTGCTGCCATGATCAAGTTGTCAGCAAGCTGGGAACTTATTTTTTGTCACTATGGGAGATTGAATTCAGGACCTCAAGGACCACTAACTAGAGGCATGCCTGTAGTCCTTTTTGCTTGCGTTTGTAAGAGGGCTTGTTATCCTATTAGGTCTACAGATCAAGATTTAAGGCAGCCTTTGTTGTGCCAAGTTGCAAGACCACCCCCCAAGAAGACCACCGAGATTCAGACACTCCGAAATGCAAAAGCAAGGCAAGGGTTTATTTAACGAGCTGCCAACTCGGGCCTCGTCCTACCCACCGACACAGCGGAGGTTAGGAGGAAGCCCCGAGCTGTGATTACACAGGGCTTATAAAGGCAAAGAACAAGGTTACAACAATCAGCTGTGCAAGCAAGATTAGAACACAGGTACAAATCTGATTGGCTCAGGGTTCGATTCTAAAATGGGGTTCACGTGGTGGGGCTTGACTTCAAAGTCTGGCACCTCATTTCCCCCTTTTTCTTTTTGGTACCTTGGGAGCCAATCATGGCTCCATTCTGTCCATTTCAATGGCTTGCATGTCTAGGGGATGATATAGAGGTAAGGCATGGGCCAGTAGGGCCAAAAGTAGTATCCGAAAATAACTCTGGTCCCTCAGTTTTAAAGGGGGGCTGATGGGTGAAGATCATCCATCTTCTGTAATTTCTTCAGGCTGACTCAGGGGCGTTGACCTTACCTAGCCAGGAACCTATAACCTTAGTCTACTTTACCAAGGGACTGCAGGATTCACCTCACTTTGGAGTGAGCTGCCACTAGCCAGGGTAGTAAGGAAAGAAGGCAAAAAGAAAATTATAACAATATTCAGTCTAACTTTCTTTTCTTGAGGCGAAGGCGAAGTGGCTGAGTTGGGTGCTTGGAGACCTCCCATGTTCCACCACGGTAGTTGTCATCCAGGGCAAAGGGGTCAGCTGGCCTGGTGTGGAAGCAATGAACCCATGTGGCGATGCCGTCCAGGGTCCCCTCCACCGTGGTTAATCTGTTGATTGGGGGCATTGGCAAGCTGACAGGCCTTTAACAGATCTCAATAAGGACAACACAATCTCAGGTCTACAAGCTTTCTTTCCTAAACAGATGTATCAACTTAAAATTCTTACTGCCAGTCAGGGCTTTGAGTAAATGCGGGGGGTGAGATTTTAATCTATCCTCTCATTTAACAAACTTACCCTTACCAACCACTATCACATATGACTGGCAAATTCCTGCCCAGTAGACAGACATGGGCACTGGAAAGGCATGCTCATGAACTATTCTTCTAGGACTTCCCGGCTTTAACTTTTGAAAGGCCAACAGTAGTGACTCTAGGATCTGACACCATCTCTGCCATCCAAGCAGTGGCTTACTGCCTCTGGATGCTCCATCACTTTTGTCCCAGGAGGAGTGACTTTCGACTTGGACTCAGGGCCTGAGTGCTGTCCCTCAGCTCTCCAGCTCAAGACTAGCACCGTACCACTTTGAGCTCCACACTACTCCGTTCCCAGCACTCTGCTGGCTGATTAGAGACAAGTCTCTCACAGGGACCTTTCTTTGCCCGGGCTGGCTTCGAACCGCAGATTCAGATCAATGAGTCTTATAAAGGGCCACTTTACTCCAATTATAAGCAACAAGGTGGTCCACACAGAAGTAGTTTTTAAGCATGCTCTCTTACCTGGAACTTATTAAGGGTCAGTATTAGATCTTGACAAACTTGTAGGAATCACCTGTGCTTCTCTGTGGGCCTGCTGGAAACTGTTACAAAAAACCTACAAAGAAGCTGGAATGGCAATTAAACATTTTGGTACCCATAATTCTCCTTTTCTCACTTTGCAATAATTATTTAGGACAATTTTACTTCCAAATTTCTTATCTAGAAATGTATTCTTGATTTCCAAAGCCTTTTTAACACTAACACAACACTTTAGCTTTTATCTGCATCGGAAAAACTGAAGCTCACAGGCAATCTGAAACCAGGTGCCGCCCTTTGCTTACGGGCTGCTTGTTTCAAAAGAGCCTTTTTTTTTTTTTTCTTCAGTCCCAGTTACTGCATGGCATGAAGACCTTTGAATTTAAACTTAGTTTTGCATCATACTGCAGTCTTGAACATGTTCACACTCACACATGCACACACACATTTTCAAAAGATCTTAAAGCACGCTGAATAAGCATCGGCCGTACATTTTAAGACAAAAACCTTTAACAAATGATTTTAGCATTCTCCAGCCTCATTTTCCAGGGCTTGATAGTTTTAGTAAAACATTTTTAGTCTTAGTAAAACATTTTAGCGCACCAAACAATTTTCTGCTTAAGAAGGCTGGGTGGGTGGGGGTCCCTCTAGAGTTCTTTCTGTGGACACCTCCGTGCTTCCTCCCTATGTCAAAGCTCCCTCAATTTCCTCAAAGGTGGACCATTCTGACTTGCACAGGGTGATCCACTTTTCCTTTTTAAGGGCCACACCTTGGTTCTGAGCTATCTCCTTAACCTCCCTCCAGTGAGCTAGGATCAAGTCTAGGGGGCTAGATGGAGGTCCTCAAGATAGAACGTTATCCATAGCTCTGATCAGAAGTTCAGTCCAAAAGGCTACAAAAAACAAAACAATAAAAAAGGAGGAAAACACACAGGCCTGAGAACAAGAAAAGCTATGAGTTGGAGATCTCCCAAGCTGGCCCACAACCTCCTACAAGGGTGCAGAAGGAATGGACCCAAGTTGGCCCACAACCTCCTGTAAGAAGGAGTGGACCCGAGTTGGCCCACAACCTCCTGCAAGGGTGCAGAAGGAGTGGACCCGAGTTACGAGTTGGAGATCTCCCAAGTTGGCCCACAACCTCCTGCCAGGGTACAGGAGGAGTGGACCCAAGTTGGCCCACAACCTCCTGCCAGATAAGCAGAAGGAGCAGACCCAAGTACAAGGTGGGCGGGTTGAGTCTCGTTTAGGAGGCCCTCCTGGTCAGTTCCGGCCAAAAACCAAACTGACTCGCGCCCTACAAGTATAAGCAAAAGCAAAACAGACAAACAGACAAATTACAGGACAAGACAAATGAACAGCGCTGTTTTCTTACCTTCGGAGTCTGGGATCTCAGGGTCTCTGGGGCTATCCCGGACGAAACCCCAAATGTTGTGCCAAGTTGCAAGACCACCCCCCAAGAAGACCACCGAGATTCAGACACTCCGAAATGCAAAAGCAAGGCAAGGGTTTATTTAACGAGCTGCCAACTCGGGCCTCGTCCTACCCACCGACACAGCGGAGGTTAGGAGGAAGCCCCGAGCTGTGATTACACAGGGCTTATAAAGGCAAAGAACAAGGTTACAACAATCAGCTGTGCAAGCAAGATTAGAACACAGGTACAAATCTGATTGGCTCAGGGTTCGATTCTAAAATGGGGTTCACGTGGTGGGGCTTGACTTCAAAGTCTGGCACCTCACCTTCTCTCCAGTTAACCAGCAAAGAGCCAGGAGTAGAGTTATGGCTCAAATGGTAGAGTTTTGACATGAAAAAGCTAAGAACAGTGCCCAGGCCTTGAGTTCAAGCCCCAGTACTGTCACACACAGGAACAAAAACAAGAGGTAAAGTCACTTGCCAAGTCACACAGCCATGGTACTAAGTTTGGCTTGGTTCTTCCTCATACATTTTTCCTCCCTTGGGGGGTGGGGTGAGCAATTAAAAATTAAGCTCAAAGTTTTGCCTTGCTGGGCAAGCACTTAAGACACTTGAGAGCAAGGATCCTCAGTCCTTTTTTTTTTTTTTTTTTTGTCATGCTTTTTAATTAACATACTGCTTGCCCAACAGGTTCCTTCCCAGGCCTTATAATAAGCCACCATCTAATACCCAAAACAGCAACTACCAATTAACTGACCTATCAATTTGAATTAGCACCTGAAGCCCTCAAGGTACCATAAAAAGCCATTATCTCCAGGGAGAGAAAAGCTATGCTCAGAGAGGTTTAACTCTTTGTGCCAATGTCATAACTGGGAAGTGCTAAACCTAAGAATGAAAGGGCCTTATCACCCTACCCTGATCAGTGAATAAGAGACATGGATTTGAGGCTGGGGATTTAGCTCTGCGGAAGAGCGCCTGCCTGGTGAGCGCAGGGCTCTGAGTTCAGTCCTCAGCTCTGGAAAAAATATATATAAAAAGAGACATGGATTTCACTCATTTAATCATAATTTTTTTTGGTCAGTCATGGGGCTTGAACTCTGTTTCTTATTCTATAGCCAAGGTGGGCCTCACATGTGATTCTCCAGTTTTATTCTCCGGAGTGCTGGGATTACAGTCAGGCACTACCATGCTCAGCCTCAACAAAAAATTTGAGGCACTCAAACTAGGCCAGGCATGTTACAGTGTCCAAAAATCTCATTCTGCATAAATGAGGATGGGGCTTGGGGGGTGGGGGTGACAAGGTAGTGAAACACAAGAGGAAGACCTAAAACACTGAGGAGACAGCAATGAGAATGTAGTGAGGCTGCATGGAGGCAGTGGAAGGCCTCTGGAGAAGTAGCATTAAGACCCACGGAGGTCCGTTGATGAAACTGGTGCACAAGGGTCTGAGTTAGCAGAGAGGCCAAGTGGCGGCTGGGCCACCTTTCGTCCTATCCTTTAGAAGCGTCCATTTCAGATGTAGCCCGTTAAACCCTCTCTAGCTAAAAAAGCTGCAATGGGATTCACTCCACCCACGCTTTCCAAAAAGGAATGAATGAAATAATCTGGAAAAAATAAGCCTTTGAAGGACTTAATGATTCAGGCGGAATGGAGCTTGAGTGGGTGTGGGAATGAATGGTTTGGGTCCCGAGGCCTCTGGACCAGGCTGGACACGATTGTGACGGGGTTTCAAGCTGGCGCGGCACAAAGGATGGAAAGGGCTTGGCAACCTGGCTGATGAGAGGTAGGGGCCGAGGCGCGGGGTCGCTCAACTCACACCTTGCTCCGTCCTATTTCATCAAAGCGGAGGGCCCAAGGGAAGGCGCTGACGCAGACCACGTGGCCACCTCTGCTTTCCCGCCACCAGCCACAAACCCAGCAGCCTGCACGCGCTTCAAAAGTGCGCATGCGCCCACTTGGCCTACCCAGGCGAGCCTGTTGGTTAGCCCTACGCATGCGCCGCCATGGAGGTAGGTACCTGCGATGGGCGTGGCTTAGCTGCCTGGAGCTCCCGGAAGGAACTGCCCTTCCCCCTGCTGCGTGTTTTTCTGGCGGGAAAGGCGCATGCGCGTCGCCGTCACGCCAAGGCTGGCAACTGCCGGACGTCGTCGTCGTCGTCGTCGTCGTCGTTTGTGGTCTCCCAACTGTGTCCCAAGAGTGGGGTACGATACCAGGTACGCCCTGCCCGCGTGAGATTACCCATGGGAGCCCTATCGGGACCCTTCCAGAAATCCCGGCCAAGCCTCCTCCCCCCAAAAAAGGAAAAAAAAAACAAACAAACAAACATAGGAGAGACTCCCCAGGCCAGGGCATGCGAGTCGCATTCCAGGCCTCTGAGGCCTGACGTAATCTCTCTGAAGTGCCCGAAGCCAGCCCACGAGGAAATTCTGTTGGAATCTTCTAGAAATTCCGTGGAACTTCTCCCTCAGAGCCTAACCAAGTATTTCTCTGAAATTAAATTTGAGATTTTCCTCTCCTAGTGTGCCAGAGCCCTGAATGCTGTCCGAGACCCCACCCCCACTCCCTAGGGTCCAGCCAGACACCCTGAAACCCATTGACGCCCCCCAGGAATGCAGCAACCCCTGTGAATCCCAGCCAAGCCCTTCGTCCCCAGGATTCCTCCACAGAATCCCCCAGCCACAACAATCCCTGTCCTAGTCCCTCTAAACCTCCTCTAGTGACAAGGCTATGTGACAAGGCTATGTTTGTCCCCAGCCCTGCCAGCTCCCAGCAGAGGGTGTGGCTCACATGGTAGAGCTCCTGACTAGCAAGCTCCAGGCCCTGTACCTCATCCTCAAGTAAAAAGTAAAGAAAAAGCAGTGGTTCCCACGCTAAGTGGTATACAGTAAGCCCTGGAAGGCTCTCCAGGGGCCTATGAGCCCAGGTGGGATCAAGGGCTATGGACAAAGAGAGGCCTGGGGTAGGGCTGAGACTCAAGGGATCAGAGACTAGGAAGCAGCAGGTCTGGGGGACAATGCTGAGCTCCTATTTTCATGGATGATAGGGGACCTGGGGTGTTGGAGGGGGTAACTGGTGGAGAGAAAAGTGACAAAAAGAGATACAGAACTGAGTGTGGTGGTACACACCTGTAATCCCAGCTGTTTGGGAGCAGAGGCAGGAATACCAAAAGTTTTGAGGCCAGCCTGGTAAGTTAAGCCCTGTCTCAACAATAAAATAACAGGCTAGAGATGTGGTTCAGGTGGTAGAATGCTTGCCTAGTATGGAGAAAACCCTGAGTTCCATTCCCAGTACTGCTTAAATATAAGCCATGTGCTGGTGTCTCGCCTGTAATCCTAGCTACTCAGGAGTTTGAGATCTGAGGATTATAGTTCAAGCCAGCCAGCAGAAAAGTCCATGACTCTTATCTCCAATTAATGATCAAAAAGTCAGAAGTGGAGTATTGGCTCAAGGAATAGAGCACCAGCCTTGAGCAATAAAGTTAAAAGTTCTCGGGCTGGGAATATGGCCTAGTGGCAAGAGCGCTTGCCTCGTATACATGAGGCCCCGGGTTCAATTCCCCAGCACCACATATACAGAAAATGGCCAGAAGTGGCACTGTGGCTCAGGTGGCAGAGTGCTAGCCTTGAGCAAAAAGAAGCCAGGGACAGTGCTCAGGCCCTGAGTTCAAGGCCCAGGACTGGCCAAAAAAAACCCCAAAAAACTAAAAGTTCTGAGTTCAAGCCCCTGTACTGGCACACACACACACACACACAAAGTAAATATAGCCAGGTACCAGTGGCTCACACCTATAATTTTAGCTACTCAGGAGGCTGAATCTGAGGATCTGGGTTTGAAGCCAGGACAGAAAAGACACAAGACTGAGACTTATATCTCCAACTAATCACAAACAAGCAAAAAAAAAAAAAAAAAAAAAACAAACCTGGAAGTAGAGCCATGGCTCAAGTGGTAGAGCACTAACTTTAAGCAAAATAAGCTCAGGGGGCCAAGCGCTCGTGGCTCATGCCTGTAATCCTAGCTACTCAGGAGACTGAGATCTCAGGATTGCAGTTCAAAGTCAGCTGGGGCAGGAAAGTCTATGAGACTTCAATTAACCCGTGGAAAACAGTAAGTGACACTGTGGCTTAAGTGGTAGAGCACTAGCCTTGAGCTAAAGAGCTCAAGGACAGTGCCCAGGCCCAGAGCTGAAGCTGGAGGACCAACAAAAAACCTCAGGGGCAGTACCTAGGCTCTGAGTTTGAAGAAAAAAAGTTCATATATATACTACATATATATATATTATATGCACACATACATATACACATACATATGTGGCAAAAGGCAAGGGGTTTCAGGGACCCCTGTGTGGTACTCGAGCTCGTAGGGTGTAGATTCAATTCCTATCCACTGGGATGCCTTGGGAGAGCTGGGAGCAATAGAACCGAAAGAAGCTAGTATGAGAGACCAGCTGTCCAAATATAGGACAAATGGCACAAGTGACAGCTGCCAGGTTCTGTAGGAGCCCAGACACAGCACATCATTCAGCCTAGGAGAGGAGTAACATTCCCACAGAGTCAGAGAGCAGAGCAGGTAACAGCAGACCCCTTTGGGGAACAACTGTGGTCCTGACTTACCAGAGAATCTAGTGTGGTTTGGGGAGAACTAGGGGACCCAGGTCATACAGGGCCATCACTGCAGATTCCTATGGGCTGCGTCTCTGTGTTACTGGGGAACCTTGGAAGGATGCTGAGCCGAGGAGCAAACAGGCTAGCCCTGGGCCCTCTGTGGGTGTGGACTGGAGGTTAGCAGGAGACTGACACCTGGGACCAGGGCGAGGACATAGAGGCTGAGGCAGAGCTCTAAGGAAGGAGAGAAGTGGGGGATGGGGTAGAGTCACTGGGCTAGGAGGGTTGGGAGAAAAGGCCCTCCCCTTCCTCTGGAGAAGCAGTGACACACACACCCCCACGCCACTACCACTAGCACTTTGATCTCTGCTGTCCACTCCTCAAGCCCCCATTTTGCCACCCCACACCTCTAATCCATAAAAACAGGTCAGAGCAGAGAGGGAGCTATCTGGTGGAGGCGGGAGTGCCAAACAGGTTCTGAGAACCCACAGGGCCTGGGGCACAGGTGGGGTGGGCGGGTCCCCACCTGAGGGTGGCAGGTCTGAGGAAGTTAATGCCCTTTGTGTCCTTCCAGGAGCGGTCTGGGCAAGGAGCCCCTTTCCTGTCCCTCCCATTGATGGTGGGAGGCTGGTGGCTTCACGGGCAACTACAGAGTGGCCTATGGACCTGCCAGAGGGCCAGGCTGGCAGTCCCACTACAGAAAGTAGGTGTCTGGGTCCCTGTTTGTTGTGGAGGAGGAGGAAGAGGGAGCTGGGGTGAATGGGTGTCGACTATGATTTGGGATCCTGGAGAGGTGGCTTAGATGGCTGTGCAGAGTTGAGCAGGAACGAGTGATGGTGGACTGTCTACCCTGTCCCCACCCCATCTGTTGTGTCCCATCTCCCTGCTGGGGAGGCCTGGCTGTGTGAGGGCAGAAGTACACACGTGCTGTGCCACCTGTGTGGAACACCCCACACTCCACCTCCCTCCATTTAGACTACCTCTTATTTTAGATGAAACAGCTGCCCCATCACCTCTGTCCTGTCCTCTTTCCTGCTACGCTGCCCTTCCAGCACTGGCATCTGCTGTCATCTCTTTAGCCTTGATCCTCTAGAGTACGGTGTCCCAGAGGTATCATGTCAGCCATATGTGTGTTTTTGTTTGTTTGTTTGTTTTTTTGGCTCCTGGGACTTGGACTCAGGGCCTGAGCACTGTCCCTGGCTTATTTTTGCTCAAGGCTAGCACTCTGCCACTTGAGCCACAGTGCCACTTCTGGCCATTTTCTGTATATGTGGTGCTGGGGAATTGAACCCAGGGCCTCATGTATACGAGGCAAGCACTCTTGGCACTAGGCCATATCCCCAGCCCCAATATGTGTGTTTTTTGTAAAAGGAAATAGGTGAAATGAGTAGTAGTAATAGATTATATTCAACTTCATATTGATCAAAACTATTGTCTTTTCTGTGTATAACTCATATGAAAATGTGCCAAGATAGTCTCATTTGTTTCCAGTGAAGTTTTCTAGCACTAGCATAAGGCTAGGCATGGTGATATATTTCTGTAATCCCAACTGTCTGAGAGGTGGAGAAAGAAATCTGTCTAAGGCTGGCCCAGGCAAAAGTGCAAAACCCTATCTGAAATGGCAAAAGCAAAAGGATTGGGGCATAGCTCAAGTGGTAAAGAACTTGCCTAGGTAGCATAAGAACCTGTATTCAAACCGCAGTGCCAACACAAAAAAAAAGCTGTATATTTTAACAGAGCATCTCAATGTACCCTATCAGTTGGCACTGTCCTGGCTCAATGTCTGGCACTTAGAACGAACTAAGTTACTGTGTGAATGTGCAGACACAGACCACAGGGGTGTGAGAGTCGCCTTTGGGAAGGCTCCAGGCAGGAGAGCCTAGTGTGATGGCAGAAACAGGGTACCTTTTCTAGCAACTCCTAGGTGTTCCTGGCACAGCCTATAGCTTGTCCCAAGGCTCTTGTTCTGTGCCATGCTCAGGAGGCTTGCCAGATAGGTGGATCACAGGCAGCTCCCGGGGTTCTGGTTAGTAACTGCTCTCTGAACTTCTTCACCAGCAGAGGGCGTGAGGCCACTGGGAACTGAGTGCACAGGCTGAGCCTGCTCCTGAGGCTCCCTGAGAAGAGGGGGACACACCCAGGAGATGCAAAGAACAACCAGGAGGAAGGAGACAAGGGAAAGAGAAGGCTCAGGGAACAGTCGCTGAGAAGCGACTGAGAAGGGGAAGAGAAGCTCAGAGAGAAAAGATGAAGGAAAGCTGAGCAAGGGCCCTGGAGACACAGAGGCTGGACCCAGAGGAGAGAAACACTGGGGGAAAGATAAAAGATCCTGAGAGCAACCTAGAGGCAGGCAGGGAATGGGAGCTAGGGGCACTGAGGAAGGAAATCAAGGAGGAAACAGTGACATCTTGCTGAGGTGAAGTCTCTTGCTCAAGACTACCATTCACATAGCCCCCAGCCCAGGTCCCTGGTCCTGTAGGCTGTGTGCAGTGAGCTGCTGCCTCTAGCTGGCCAAGGCCAAAGGAAAGATTTGGAAGGTCACTCCCAGTCCTGTGGGAGAGGCTAGGTCAGTCCAGGGACTCCTGGAATGGAGATCTCTCCTGTGTTATGAAGCATTTATTGAGTTCCTGCTGCATTCAGGTTGATGACAGTGGTAACCCTGGGACAGGCACACATGTGCACACATACATACCCACTTGTGCACATGAAGGCCAAGCAACTTGCCCACAGACATGCAGCAGGGCTCTGAGCCCAGCTCTGTGTCCTGTGGGCATCACCTATCCCTCCCTGTTTCAGGCCTCAGACCCTATGCTCCGAGGGCTGATATGACGCCATCCTTGGCTGAGGATAAAGGGAGGGAAAGGACCTGGTCCCTGGGGCAGGCTGGAAGACCGGAGATGAAGTGGGCAGAATCGATGCAAGCTGCCCATGCTTTATCGGATTGTTCCTGACTCCTGAGCACCCTCCCTCTTGCTCTTAGCTCCTCCCACAATCCTCTCCTCTTTGCCCGCCCCAACTCCTGGCCCCCTCAGGGCCCAGCCTGGGAGGCTAGAGAAGGGAGGAGGCAAGGATGACATCAAACTTGTGACCTGGCTTGCACCCCCAATTGAACACACAATGACTTGAAGTCACCTCACCCACTGCTTCCTGCTGCTTGCCCCCAGCACCAGCTCTAGGCAGCTGGGAGAGGACTTCCTCTCCTCTGCAGAGCCCAGGGGCTGAGGAACTGGTGTCGCTGTCTTGTCTTCTCAGTGTACCTCTGGGAGCAGCCTGAGGAAGTGAGCTCAGGGCCATTGCTCAGCCTAGAGGAGCAAATTCTCAACTCTACGTTCGAAGCCTGTGACCCTCAGAGGACAGGTGGGAGGATTGGGGGAGTAGGGAAGCAGGGAGGGGGTCTGGGAAGTGGAGTACCACAGAGGACTGAGCTAGGAACCCTTCTCAAGTCTCCTGAAGTATCAAACAGGTGATTGTGGAAGCTTCACAAAAGCAGTAGATAAGGGGATAGTAATCTTCTAGGATGGGGAAAACTTGGGGAACCCTAATGGAAGAGGGGAGGGCTTTGGGCACTACCCTGGGACCGACGAACATGTAGTACTGACCCTCCATTCTGTTCTCTTTGGTCCCTGCTGTGGGAATTGGGTCCCATTCCCAGTAGAAAGTTGACTCAAAGGAGGGACAAGGACTTGCCCAAGATATCTCCACACAGTGGGCCAGGGGCTCCACCATGCTAGCCAGTGATCTCCTGCACCCCCCTACCTCCCTGCCCACCCCAGCCTCACCCATAGTGTGCTTTCTCCTAGGTGCCGTGGCTGTGACTCATGTGCTAGCCTACCTGGAGGCTGTGACAGGCCAGAGCCCTCAGGACACACGCCTGCAAACACTGGCCCACAGTCTAGACCCTGAGGGGCAAGGCCCTGAGGCCACTGTAGACTTGGACACCTTCCTGGTGGTCATGCGGGACTGGATCGCTGCCTGTCAGCTGCATGGGTGAGACCCCGCACCTCCAACCTGTTCGAAGAGGTTCTTCCTGAGCTCTAAACCTTCTACCTGCTTTCTGCATCTAGCACCTGGTAGGCCCAGGGACCTACTGTGGTTGAAAAGAGGTTAAGGAGAAAAAAAACTTACAGGTGGAGTGGAGAGGGTCTGGGGGTCTGGGAGGCAGAAATAAAAGGAGTCTGGAGATGAAGAGAGCCCCTGCCCATCCCTTCACCAGCCCAGTCCCAGCCCATCCTGCTTTGCCATCTGGCCCTGGGCATTTGCCATCTGGCCTCACCTTCCTCCTGCAGTGGCCCACTCTCACCTGACTCATCCTCCCCCCTCCCAGTGCTGTCCCATGCCGAGGCAGGTCCCAATTGTGGCGGCTGCAGGGGGCTAAGCCTCATCCCTTTGATACAGGGGATTAGAGCTGGCAGAAGAGACCGCCTCCGAGGGAGCCCTGGCCCCCCAGCACCTGCCATCTGGTGAGATGCTATATATAGAAGGACTCCTGTGGGGTCAGCAGTGCGGGGGGGGGGGGGGAGTTCCCACCAGCCAGAGAAAGGGATGAGGGGTAGCCAGACATCTTTGCTCTCTCCTGGAGCTGCGAATGTGGCTTTCTAGGTGCCTTTCTGACTGTCCTCTTGTCTTTTCTGTGCTTTTAGGTTTGGGTTTTTTTTTCCCTCAGAGTTGTTTCAACCCTTCCTCCCAATCCCCCACCCTGTTCTAGCCTCTGAGGACCTGGTGCCTCCTCCTTCTGCTCTGGTCCCTGCAGAGCCTCGTACATGGTTCTGCCACACAAGCCCTCAGATCTACTCAATGGCACCTTCACTTAGTCTGTTCTCTAGCCTAAATGCTGCCTGTCCTCATCCCTCACACCTCAAAGGCAAAGCCCTCACCCATGGGTCACTGGCAGACCTGGATGCCTGTTTCTGGATCAGCTGCTCAGGCCCCGCCCAGGGGCAGGGTGGGTTGTTTTGCTCACTCTCCTGTGCCCAGGACTTCACACCAAGGAGAAGGACCCTTACAAAGGTGGCCACATCTCTAGCTGGACCACAGCAGCTAAAACCTCTCATCCTAGCTACTCAGGAGGCTGAGACTAGGATCACAATTCAAAGCCACCCTGTGCAGGAACTGAGAGACTATCTCTAGTTAGCCACCAGAAAGCTGGAAGTGGAGCTGTGGTTCAAAGGCACTAGCCTTGAATGAGAAAATGAAAGGATAGCGCCCAGGCCCTGAGTTCAAGCCCCCCCTCCCCTGCCCCAGTACCAGCACACATACAAAAAATGGTCACGTTATAGTTCTCTTGCCTTATAAAACCCAAACTAAAACTGCATGTTGTTGGCATCTCTTAGCCCCTTTGTGAGCCCTGGGAACCAGAAGAGGGCTGCATGTCAAGAAGGGCCAGGAGGCTGGGCTGAGGGTTTAGTAGAGCAAGTGTGAGCCAGGTCAGGGCAGTGTGAGAACAGAGGAGGGGTGGAGCAGTGTTGGGGTGGGGGAAGAGGCTTGGGTGCAGACAGACTGTGGGAGTGAGGAAGAGTGGCCAGGGATGGCCTGGAACCTGGGGAAGTTGAGTGTTGGGCAGAAGGAAGGAGGAGGGACTTAGCCAGGCCCTGCAGAATGATTTTCAGGAAGAAAGGAACAAAAGCTTCATTTGGGGCAGGCCTACATCCTGGGGAGCTAGACATGACCCCCAGCAAAAAAGACCAAAGGGAGAGGAAGCCTAGGGCTCTGGAGCACCCCATGTTTTAGTCACTATGAAGCCCAAACCATCTTGTCTCCCCCCCATCCCAGGATGCCCAGAAGCTGAGGAACCAGCCAACCTGGAGAGCTTTGGAGGCGAAGACCCCAGACCTGAGCCGTACCTATCTTCAGACCCTTCCCTGCCCCTCCTGCCCCCATTTTCTCCAATCTGCCCAGTTGTGGGTCAGGTTTGAGGTCCTCTAGGGGACATCAGCCAATAGCTGGGGAAGAACAGAGCGGTCTTGCTCCTGTTCCTGTGTCTTCAACCCTGTCTCCCTGCCAATTACCCCCACCCCTGCCCTCAAAGGGGGTCTGCATTGTAGTTTGACTCGGCCCTTCTCGGCCCCCAGGCCTGCCACAGCGGACCTGCTGAGCAGCCTGGAGGACCTGGAGCTCAGCAACCGGCGCCTGGCTGGGGAGAATGCCAAACTGCAGCGCAGCGTGGAGACAGCTGAAGAGGGCTCTGCGCGCCTGGGGGAGGAGATCTCCGTCCTGCGCAAGCAGCTTCGCAGGTGGGTCCACCCCAGTACCCCACCCAGCTCACTCCTAGCAGTCCCCAGCCCTGTGTGGCTCTCCCAGGTGTCTTGACCCTGTACCTGTCTTCCTTCTCTTCCCTCCCTCAGCTGTGTTCCTCTGGTTCTTGTCTTCTGGACCTTGTTTTCATGTCCTTCCCTTAGGTTCTCTCTTCTTCTGTCCTCTGTGGTTCTCTGTGTCACTGACCTTTTCCTGTCTCTGCTCACCGTGCCTCAAGTCTGACACAGTCCACACTCCTGGCCTTCTACTCCCTCTGTTCACTTCCGCAGTGGAGAGATTGAACTGCTCCTCCAGCTGTGCTGCCCTTCTCTCGGCGTGTCCCCTACTCAGGGTTTCTTTGCTCCTGTCTCTCCCCCTTCTCATCATATGGTCCTTGTTTCTATTCCACTCAGCACCCAGCAGGCCCTGCAGTTCGCCAAGGCCATGGATGAGGAACTGGAGGATTTGAAGACTCTGGCCAAAAACCTGGAGGAACAGAATCGCAGCCTCTTGGCCCAGGCTCGGCAGACGGTGGGTGACAGCTCAGGGGGCAGCAGAGGTGTCTTGCCCTATCCCTTCTTGAAGTCAACCAATAGAGTCTGGATATGGGGTGGGAGGGGCCAAGGTCACCTGGCTTCCTCTCTTGCTCCAGGTCTTACTTTCTCAGGCCTACCTGCCACCCCTTTTTTTTTTTTTTTTTTTTTTTTTTGGCCAGTCCTGGGGCTTGGACTCAGGGCCTGAGCACTGTCCCTGGCTTCTGCCACTTGAGCCACAGCGCCACTTCTGGCCATTTTCTGTACATGTGGTGCTGGGGAATCGAACCCAGGGCCTCATGTATATGAGGCAGGCACTCTTGCCACTAGGCCATATCCCCAGCCCCTGCCACCCCTTTCTTGACTCCAGAGACAGTCCCGTTCTTTCATACCCCAGACCTTGACTGTGCTCCTGGGGTCGGGGGAGGCCACAGGGAGCAAGTCAGCTGCAAAACAAGCCTTTGTCTTGTCTGGGTTGCTCAGGAAAAGGAGCAGCAGCATCTGGTGGCTGAGGTGGAGACTCTGCAGGAGGAGGTAAGAGGCCCAGAGCCCAGAGCTACCCACTCCTAGCCCTGCCCCTGTTCCCACTCCCCCCGCCCCCCAAGCCCTGACTATGTATAGCAACTCAGCCTCAGCCTTAAAGGGGAGAAGCTCAATATCCAATAGTGCTCCCTTCCCTAAAGTCACAGCATGAAATGAGGGGGAATGGTTGACCAGAATATGGGGCCAGGGGCAGGCACCTGAGCACTCTGCATTCGTGTCCTCTTCACTGATGTGACCATGGACTGTGGAGGATTGAAAGCAGAGGCTACGTGGGTGTCTGAAATAACAGCGGTCACAATGCCCATGCTCATCACGCATATCTGCATTCAGTGCTCACCACCATCATTACACAGTCCTATTGCTACAGTAAAAACAACATAGGTGGGCCAGGACTATGGTGGAGCACTTGCTTAACATGGCAAGGCTCCACTTTCATCATCCCTAACACTTACACATAAACTAAGGTGGAAAAGAACCTACAAGAACATGAGCTTCCAAGTCAGCCCTAAGTTCAGATCCTGTTTCTGCCATGTATACACAGGCAGCCTGGGGAGACATGTGATACATCCTTCCCAGGCCTCAGCTTTTTGTTCTTGCTTTCCTTCTGAGGTGACAGGAATAGAATCCAGGGCCCAGCACCTGTGAGACAAGCACTGCCACTGAGTTGCAGTTCCCAGTTCCCAGGCTGGCTTCCAGTTTAAGTGCTTTGACCAGTGCCTGGGACCTCCTAGGTACTCTCTCGCTCACTGGCTTGCTGGCTCCAGTCGATAAAACTGGGCTATTCTTGGCTCCCTCCTCGCCACCACAGCTGCTTACAGAGCATCTATGGATGGAGTTCTCAGGTTACCACGGGTGATGCTGGGTAACGGACACTCACCCCTCTGAAGGTGCCGCTGTGGAGATCCTGGCTCCTGTCCTGCAGGAGGCAGGACAGCTGAGTAGCCAGCTCCCCGCTGTGCGGCCCTGGCCCTGGCCTGCAGATCCCCACCAGGTGGACAGATGTTGACACAGCATTCCTGGCTTGCCCTTCCTCTGCCCTTCACCTGGCCGCCCAGGCCTGCTGAGACAGAGCCAAGGCAGCTGATGGAGGAGCTAAGCCAGCCAGAGAGGGGGAGGAGCAGGCCTCCCTGTCCCGAGGGCACAGAAGAAGGGCTCAGCAGCCTCCATGGACCTCTGTGTCCTCTCAGGCAGGGGAAGAAGGCTGACACCTCCTGAAATCCATCCTCTGTGGCCACCTCAACAGTGCAGCCTGCAAACTTGAGCCATTTTCCTTCTGGTTTTTCTTCTGGTACTGGGGTATGAACTCAAGGCTTGAACTCTGCTTACTTGCTCCACAGGTTTTCTACGACTTGAGCTATGTCTCTGATTGGCTTTTTGCTCCTTGCTTTTGGAGATGGAGACTTGAGTCCTAGTCTGCTGGCCTGTCTTTGAACCATGTGATCTTCCAAACCTTAGCCTCAGTATTGTAGGTGCAGCACCCAGCCTGGCTGTTCACCACAGTGAGAAGAGCAAAATCAGCCTGAGCAAAATGAACCAAATTCTACCTGGGAACCTTTCTTTCTTTCTTTCTTTCTTTCTTTCTTTCTTTCTTTCTTTCTTTCTTGTCAGTCCAGGGGCTTGGACCCAGGGCCTGGGACCTGTCCCTGAGCTCTTTTGCTCAAGATTAGTAATCCTGCCCAGGCTGGCTTTGAACCTTGATCCTCAGATCTCAGCCTAGTAGCTTAGATTATAGGCTTGAGCCACTAGTGCCCAGCCTGACAGTCTCTTTCTACTACTGAAGTAATAATGGGAAAATTTACAGCTAAAGATATGACACACTCCCCCTCCCCAAAAGCAATGGGATCTTTGTGTGGATCCTCACCAAAGCAAAATGTATAAAGGTATTTGGGAGACTTGAGGCCACAGCCCTGTGTAGGAATGATACCAAGGAGTCATTGCTGAGTGTGTTGATGGCATTGTGGTCCAGCTGTGACCAGGCAGGCAGTACTCAGGTAGGAGACAGTGCTACAGGAGCATCCGGTGACATAATGTGGTGCCTTTGCACCTTTGTGGTGCCTTTGCTTTAAAATAATCATAAAATGAGAGATCTGGAGAAGGAAAAGGCATAAGTTATTGGCACTGACAGCTAATAATGGATAATGAGATTTCATATGGCATATACATATATATATATGTGTGTATATGTATGTATGTTTCCTGGAGTTTGATTTTGGGTCCTTATACTTGCTGGACAGATGCTCTGCCCTGAATCTCACCACCACCCTCTTTTACTTGTCCTTCAAACAGGGCCTTCCATTTTTGTTGTCCATGCTAGCCTAGACTGACCTCATACTTACCCTTCCTGTGTAGCTGAGATGACAGGTGTGTGCCACCAGGCCTTGCTTTTTGTTTTTGTTAAGATGAGAGGCTCAATAATTTTCCTCCCAAGATGGCCTTGAACAGTAAACATCTTAGTCAATACCTTCCAAGTTGCCACTATTATTACAGGCTTGAGCATAACACCTGGTTATACTATTCTTTTTACTTTTTGTGTATGCTAAAAACAAAATTGTAATTCAACAAAATGGAATATCCATTGCCTGTAATCCAAGCACTTGGAAGGTCTGAAGGCAGAAGGACTGAGAATTCAAGGCCAGTCAGCTATATGAGCAAGACCCTGTCTCAAATAAAAGAAAGATTGTCACTTACGGGATGTTAGAATCATTAGCTCATTTAATCCACAGCAAGCCCCAGGGGCGGGGGGTGTCCTATTTTCTCTTGCTTATTGAGAGGGAAAGCTATACATGAAGAAATTAGAGCCCAGGTTCCCCAGGATGGCTGGGGAGCTCAAGGGGCTGAGACCTAGGAAGTGCTTCACAGGAAACCTGAAGTGGCTAAGAGAAGGCTATGGCAGGCTGTTCCTTCCCTAGAATGGAAAGCTTCTGGCTGAGCGGGATGGAGTGAAGAGGAGGAGTGAGGAGCTGGCCACAGAGAAGGACACATTGAAGGTGCCACCCTCCCACGGGCCTGCATCCCCCAGAGGGCCACTGGTGTCCAGGGATGTTTCAGAACTGAGGAGAGGGCCTTGGGAGAATGGGAGGGGCCACGGGGAGGCTGAGGCGCAGGCTGAGGGGGCCCACGGTAGAGAGATTGATGTGCTGTTTCCTCGGCAGCGGCAGCTGTATGAATATGAACACCTCATTTGCCAGCGAGACGCCATTCTGTCCGAGGTGAGGAGGCCTGGGGTGAAAGCTGTCTCCCATGCCCCCTGCCTTCTGGCCCTCATCTAGCCAAGAAAGCCCACCCATGTCTGACCCCTGGATAAGCAGCCAGAGCTTCCCCAAGGTCACACGCATGATCCTGTGGGATCTGGAGGCCCCTCTCCATGCTGTCCCCTGCCCTAGCTGTCCCCTCTCAGCCCCAGTCACCCCGTTCCATCCCTAACAGTAGCAGTCATGTCTTGGGGGTATAGGCTGGCCCCGTCTCAGGCCGCTTTGGCTCTTCCAGCGCACCCTGCATGCCGAGAGCCTAGCCAAGACTGTGGAGGAGTACAGGATGACTACCCAGGTACCAACCACCCTGGACCCGGCCCTCACCCCTTCATGGCCACACTTCCTCCCCGCCAGCTCCTTTCTCACTCAGGACTTTGCATTCTTCACATCTGACTTCCATCCCTACTATGCAACTGTGCTCCGTCTCTGCCTTTTCACTTTTCTCTGATCCTCTCTCGTATGGATCTGTTTTCCCCTGTGTGTTCAGTGTGGATATCTTCTCTTGGCACCCCCTCCCTATCTTTGCTGGTGTCAATGAGGTTCTCATCTCTGCTTCTGTGTTTATCTGTCCCTGAGTGACTGGCTGTGTGTGTGTGTGTGTGTGTGTGTGTGTGTGTGTGTGTGTGTGTTGATCTTAGGGCTTTAACTCAGGGTCAGCGCTCTCTCCCTTTGCTTTTTTGCTCAAGGCTGCCACTTGAGCTACAGCTCCATTTCCAGCTTTTTGGTGGTTCACTGGAAATAGTCTCAAGGACTTCGCTTCCAGGGCTGGCTTTGAACTGTGATCCTCAGATCTCAACTTCATAGGGTTACAGGCATGAGCCACTGGCACCCAGACTCTGTGGCTTTACTCTTTAGGGGTCTCCCTGACCTCTCTGTGAGCCCCATGGCATCCCTGTCTGCCTTCTTTTCATTTCCCCAGGGCTTCACCTGCCAGGTGCTGCTGCTCCATCTCTCTTGTGCTTCCTAGATCTGTCATGCACTCTTCCCCTAGTCCCCTGGTGGTCTGAGCTGGGAAGTGGGAAGGATGTGGGAGAGGGCAAGGGCACAGGGACAGCCAGGTGTCCCTCATGCATGGTGCCCCTTTCAGGAGCTGAGGCTGGAAATCTCACATCTGGAGGAGCAGCTGAGTCAGACCCAGGAGGGTCCAGATGAGTGAGTGGAGTGGGGGAGGGAGGAGACCCAGGGCGGGGCAACCCCGGGAGACAGGCTCCTCTTCCCTCTGTGTGGCCAGGCTGCTGGAAGGGGCCCCGGCAAGAGGAGCAGGCTGGACTGCGTCGCTGCCCCCATCGCTAGGCTTAGAGATCCAAGCCATTCAACAGGTAGGCACAGCACCCCTGGAATATAACAGTCTTTGATGGAGAAGCTCTGACCTGTGGCCCCAGAATTCTGGGGGCGGGGGAGGCTGGTCAACTTGAAGCCCTAACTCACACTGCCGCTGACCTTAGCTCTTCTCTAACTCAACTTTCTTGCTACCTCAGATGCCAGCTGCAAGCTCATCCCCATCTTGTCTGATTTGTAGCCAGTCCTTCCTTAACTTCAGCCCTAGCCCAATCCTTGGTCCTAGCACCAAACCCTCCCAACCCGGTCCTTTGCGCTCCCCCCATGCCAACCTCGTGCCAGCCCTTTTCCTCTTCAACCTCCTTATTCCTAGCCCCACGCCTGAGCCTCTATCTCCATCTTGGCCCTACCTTCTGCCCTGGTCTGGCCTACCCTGCCCTCAAACAACTACTTCTGGGGCTGGGAATATGGCCTAGTGGCAAGAGTGCTTGCCTCATATACATGAAACCCCGGGTTTGATTCCTCAGTACCACATGTATAGAAAACGGCCAGAAGTGGCGCTGTGGTTCAAGTGGTAGAGTGCTAGCCTTGAGCAAAAAGAAGTCAGGGACAGTGCTCAGGCCCTGAGTCCAAGGCCCAGAACTGGCAAAAAAAAAAAAAAAAGAAAGAAAAGAAAATGGCCAGAAGTGGTACTGTGGCTCAAATGGCAGAGTGCCAGCCTTGAGCAAAAAGAAGCCAGGGACAGTGCTCAGGCCCTGAGTTTAAGGCCCAGGATGGCCAAAAAAAAAAAAAAGAAAAACAATTACTTCTCCCCAGAAACAAGACATGCCAGATGCTGATCTGTCCAGCCCTCTGTGTGGTGTGTGGCAGTGGGAGGAGGTCACAGTGGAGCCGGGCAAGGAGGCAGCATTCCCACTGGCCAAAGCCCCCACTGACGCACACAGCAAGGCTGATGCCGACGCACAGGTGAGCAGAGGAGGGCTCTGACACCCCGGGCTGCCCTTCGCCACCTTTGCTTCTTCCTCAGTCAGTGAGCAGATGTCTGGGGAGGATCTGCTGTGTACTGGACATTTATCCACAAGCCAAGCACTCCTGCCCTGGAGACTGACCTGTGAGCACTGCAGACACAAGTAAACAAACACAAATTGAGCAGTGGTGTTTGTTGTTCCCTTTTGTAGAAACACAGTCAGGCTGGGCATGGTGGCATACACCTGTAATCCCAGCACTTGGGAGTCTGAAGCAGGTCCATAGCGTGAAGCCAACCTGTGCTGCATAGTGAGATCCTGCAAAACAAAACCCACAAACAACAACAACCAAAAAAAATATGAAAATACTATCCGGACTTTAAATTGTATAGCTGCTGAGAAAATAAGTTCTCTATCCTGTCACTATAAAGTACATTAAGTATTTACAGCTGGCTTTATTTGAGGCTTGTTTGTGTGTTGTTAGGGTTTGTTGCTGTTGCCTTAGTATTTATTTTCAATACAAGGCACCTTTAAGAAAAACTTAACAGAGTCACTATGATGACATCTTTATTAGGCAAGCATTCTACTACCTGACTGCACCCTTAGCCCTTGGATTTTTGTGACAGTCTCACTACCTAGTCTAGAACTGCTTCAAATCATGATCCTACTGCCTCAGCCTCTCAGTGCTGAATTTTTTTTTTACACACATTCATGCATGCCAGGCTCAAAATACGATCTTAAATAGCTACCATTTCATAACCTCTGTAATGACCTGAACAGTATTCATTATTTGAAACCACTAAAGCAAGTTATCTTCAGTACCCAGAACTGAAAACATTTTATTCTGCTCCCTTTGAAAGAGTTCTTTTTTAAAGAGAGCATCAGAAGCTTTCTGAAACAATATTAACCCTTTTGAAAACTCCACCTTGGGCCTGGGAATGTGGCTTAGCAGTAGAGTTCTTGCCTAGCACGCATGAAGCCTTTTGTTCAATTCCTCAGTACTGCATAAACAGCAAAAGCCAGAAATGGCACTATGGCTTAAGTGGTAGAGTGCTAGCCTTGAGGACAGAGAAGCTCCAGGGACAGAACCCAGGCCCTGAGCTCAAGCCGCAGGACCAGCAAGAGAGAGAAGAGAGGGCTGGGGATATAGCCTAGTGGCAAGAGTGCCTGCCTCAGATACACGAGGCCGTAGGTTCGATTCCCCAGCACCACATATACAGAAAACCGCCAGAAGCGGCGCTGTGGCTCAAGTGGCAGAGTGCTAGCCTTGAGCGGGAAGAAGCCAGGGACAGTGCTCAGGCCCTGAGTCCAAGGCCCAGGACTGGCC
Organism: Perognathus longimembris pacificus; assembly: GCF_023159225.1. Classification (NCBI taxonomy): domain Eukaryota; kingdom Metazoa; phylum Chordata; class Mammalia; order Rodentia; family Heteromyidae; genus Perognathus; species Perognathus longimembris. The sequence continues at coordinate 23,273,320 of NC_063180.1, forward strand.
AAAAAAAAAAAAAAAAGAGAGAAGAGAGAGAGAGGAAGGGAGGGAGGTAGAGAAAGAGAAAGAGAGAAAACTACACCACTTCAAACCTGTTCACCGTCCTTCCAGGAGAAACTTGTTCCTCTAGGGCTGGGCACAGACAGTGTAGGCTGTAGGGAGTGTGTGTTAAGAAGGGAGAGGAGAAAAAGACATTGAACTTCACCTTATGACTATGAGATGATGGCCATCCAGCAACTAGCAGCAGCAGTTGGAGGCCCAAAGCTGGAGCTGAGGGAGTGGCTGAAGAAACGCTGTTAGGTTGATGGTTGAGGTCACAGGCAAGAAGGAAATGTCTCTAGAGGAAATAGGCCCCTGGGTTGTGAGGGAGAGAAGGTGGGCTATCCCAGGACAGAGCCAGGAGAAGGGGTTGGAAAGGAAAGATTGAACTCCCTTCTGGACACAGGCAAGTGTGAGAGGTTTCTGGGGCAATCAGGAGCCTAAGGTACCTGGGCTCCCTTGTCCTGTATGGGAAGAGGGCTTAGTAAAATCTAGAACTGGCGCATTTCTGCCTCTTCTCCTGGGGGATGATAGAATGCTCCCAAGTGGGAGGCACAAAGGAGGACTTGGAAGAACCAGGTGATTTTGTCCCATGGAGAGTGGCTCTGGCTCTCTATGACAGGAGCCAGGGGAGATCTAACCTTCTTATCTCCACAGAGCGACTTCCAAGGAGAGTTGGTGTGTCCTGAAGAAGGCAGCAAGGAGCCATCAGTATGGTAAGGAGCTTGTTTCCCCTGAGCCATCCCTCTCCCTCCTGTGGCATCCAGCACCAGGGTGTCCAGAGTAAGGACTAGGGAACCCTGCCAGGTCACATGCCATTTCCCTCCTTCACTCAAGGCTGCCACAGAGACCCAAATAGACCTAGCCCCTGCCCAGCTGGGGGCTTCCTGAGGAGATGATGGCTGGGGGCCCAGTGGAACTGGTGGCAAAGGAATCTACTGGAAAGAAGACACGGTTCTCAGGGGCCAGGACAGCTTGTGGTGCTCATTCTTTCCCCAAGCCTCCAGGGAGCCCTGGGATGGATGAGACCCCAGTAGGCTCTTGGAGAGTCAGGAGGCTGTGTCCAGGCCTCTGAGCATATAGGAAGAGTAGATGCTGGATCGTGGCCCTAGGGCTTCTGCTTTCAGTGGTGCCTCCCACTCCCCACTTGCCTTTCAGGCTCTCGCTGTGACAACTAATGAGGCTGCCAGCACAGCCTCTAATTGGACTTGTCTGGCAAGAACTGAGATCAGGCAGACTGGGGGCTCGGACGCTATGACCTCCCCCTGCGTCATCAGGGGCTGGGAGGGAGAAGGGCCGGCAGTGGGGGTGGGGCTGCTTCCATCTGTGTTTCCCAAGGCCTCCAGTGAGACCTCCGGTTGGGAAGTTAGGAAAGAGGGAGGTGGGGAGTCCTGTAGCCCCTAGGGGGCAACTACTTTGGGGGCTTGACCTGAAAGGGAACTCAGTTACCTGAAACCCAAATGGGAATTTCAGGGGTTCAGACAGTTGGGTCTCTGACACAAACTGGGGACCATGAGCCTGGGCCCTGGCATCCTATGAGGTTGAGGAAACATTGCATCCATAAGAACACCATGGTGAAGACAGCTGCAGGGCTGGATCCTTGGTACCCAGGTCTTTGTGGGGCAGTTGGCCTGGACAGCTTGGGATCCAAGTCCTTGAAGAGATGACTCTGACTGGTGGAGGTGCAGGGCTGAGCCCACACACCTAAAGGATTGGGGTGGGGCAGAGCTCAGAGCTCTGATTCTCAGGGGCAGGGAGACCCAGGCCTCTTGAGAATTTGATGAGAAATCCTGAGATGTTTTTACTCAAGACCCCCACCAGCACACCCCTGGGGCCTGATCTGGGGCCAGGATTGCAGGCCCCACAGCAGCCCAGGAGGCGGGGACAGGAGAGCCACTGCAGTCACTTTTGTTTTAGTCCCAGAGTACCCAGAAGAGAGGATGAGGAGGAAGCAACAGATAAGGAAGAAGACAGCCAGGCCATGGTAGGCAGTCCCCCAAACTTCTTCCAGTCTCCATTTACTTCCATCCGCAGGGGCTGATGAAATCCTCCTTGCCATCCTCTCAACTGTCCCCCCACCCCATCTGCACTCCTCAGGAGCAGACAGAAAAATCGTTTGGCAGTAGATAACAAGGCACTCTGTAGCTAATGAGAGTATGGTGAGTGGAGGAAGGCCGGGAAGCCAGTGGGCGGCCAGAGTGTTCCCAGGCGACTGTCCAGCCACACGTACCAGGCTACAGCCACCACACTACAGGCCTGGCAGACGTGGCAGTGCCCCCGGATTGCATAAATGCACACGCACATGCGCCCACATGCTGAGGTGAAGACGCCTCAGCTCCCTTAGAGCTCAGTGCCCACACCGGCCCCTCTGCCTCTCACAGCCGCAGTGCAAAATGAGGATCACAACCGGAAAGGAGTGAGAAAGAACCTAGGTGCCCAGAGAGGAGGAACCCAGGCCTCCTCCTTGAGGCAGCTCAGCTCCAAGCAGTGGGTCCCAACCCGCCCCCTCTCCCACCACATCCCCCTCCCACGGGGACTCCACCCCTGCACCCTCAGCCAACGCAATGCGTCCTTACCCAATTCGCCATGGTGAGGGGCCTGGTTCCACGTGTGGCACAGCAGCTGGCAGCAGGGAAGACAGTGAGTGGTTGGGGCTGACGAGGTATTCAGGTTTTCTTAGGTGGCTCTCACTGTTGTGTGGAGCAGAGGTGTAGGTGTGGGCAGGCCTAGGTCTATGGGGAGGACAGCCTGGGGGCTCTCATCTCAAAGTGCCTGTGGGTCATGGCACTGGCCGGAAGGCATGTGAGGAGTGCCCGCTCTGCCCTCGGCCCAGCTCAGGGAGGGGCATCTGCAGAGGACAGGACAGATGGAGGTGACAGTACTGGGCCTCCTCTTTCTTTCTTTGCAGTCACTCAGGTGGCCTCTACTGTAATCCTGTGAGGTGAGACCACTGTCTTCCCTGCCTAGTGAATGGAAAAGCAAGGCAGAGAGGTGTGCTGACCTGCCAAGGGACATAGCCAGAGGCTGGCAGAACAGCTGCCTACTTGGCGGCTTAGAGTGCAGGGCCAAGGAGACCTGTGTGGCCGCTCCAAGGCCAGGCCACCAACATCTCTTTTTGCTTCCCAGGCTGCTCTCCCTGTCCCTCTGGGAGATCCTGACTCTGGAGACGCCCCACGAAGCCATCCTGACAGGTAGTATGAACTGCGGGTCCTGGAAGGGTGCTTGGGGCAAAGAACCCAGTAATCATTGCTTCCTTCCGGTCCCTTCCTTAGCCCTGTGGAGCCAGAGCTCGGAGTCCTGGTGCCTGTGGTGACAGAGCTGGTCCCATTCAGGCAGCCCTGGGCCTCACACTGCCTGCCTCCCCAGCGCCCCCACACGCTCAGGTGTGCCCTGGAGGTGGCTTTGAAATAAGGGGGTGGTGGCCATGGCTCCCCTGGGGTCCACCCTAACCCCTCTTGTGCCTCCCTACCAGGGTCACCTGGCACCTGCTGGTTCCAGGGCTGGTTCTGGGCCTGCTGCTGCTGCTGCTTTCAGTCCAACTGCTGGGCCAGCCCTCGCCTCCCACCTGGCCCCACCTCCAGCTCTGCTACCTGCAGCCCCCACCAGTGTGATGCACTCTCCTCCCTCTGAGCAACAGCCAGAGAACCCCTACTTGCACTTTGTACTGTTACCTTATGCCCCTGTTACTTGGGCTCACCCCAGAGCCAGTACATGGGGGGTCCCCATCCCCATATCGTGTCTCTATGTGATGTCTCTCCTGACTGTCCACTGTCTACTCTGGGAGGAGGAGAGAGCCCTGAGACAGACTTTGATCTGTAGCCAAAGCTGGCCTGGAACTTGTGATCCTCCTGCTTTGGGCTCCCTAGTGCTGGGAGAACAGGCACCGAAATTCAGGTTCCACAGATCCCTCCCCTTTGTTAACGGCCATCTTCCTGTCTGGCCTTTGATATATTCTCATGCTATAATCCCCTTCCCACCTAAGAAGACTGAAGAGCAAAAAGAGAGGAGGTAGAGATTCAGAAGCTCCTCCCAAAGGGATACAGCCGGACACCTAATTGGAATCCTGGACACGGCTTATGACACTGGAGTTGTACAAATAATGCTTCCCATGATAAGTGATGTCTGCATACTCTTTATTTTTTGCTTTTCTGAGACACAGTCTTGTTATGTAGCACAGATTGCCTTGGAACTCAAGAATCTCCTATCTTGGGAGCTGGGATTACAGGTGTGAGCCACCACACCCAAATGTTTTTATTTAAAAAAAAAAACACAACTTTCAGTGGGCCTTGTGGTATGATTTGATTTGAGCCATTCCCTTAATCCTCTGTGTCGTCTTGAATGATGGATGTGGATTGGTTAGTGAGCACAGGAGGGTGGCACAGACAAAGGAATGACTATGAAGACCAGGCAGTGGGGAAAGGCAGTGATTGTGAAGAATTGGAGCACCCTGTTGCTGGGATTCAAAACTAATGATTCAGGGGCTGAGAGTGTGGCTTAGCAGAAGAATGCTTGCCTAGCATGCATGAAGCCCTGGGTTTGATTCCTCAGCACCACATACACAGAAAAAGCCAGAAGTGGCACTGTGGCTCAAGTGGTAGAGAGCTAGCCTTGGGCAAAAAAGCCCAGGGACAGAGCCCAGGCTCTGAGTTCAAGCCCCAGGACTAGCAAAAGAAAAAAACAAAACAAAAAATGTGGATTCAAAGCTAAAGAAGGGGGGGGCTAGGAATGTGGCTCGGTAAGAGTGCTCGCCTAGCCTGCATGAAGCCCTGGGTTCGATTCCCCAGCACCACATACACAGAAAAAGCCAGAAGTGGCACTGTGGCTCAAGTGGTAGAGTGCTAGCCTTGAGCAAAAAAGCAGCTCAGGGACAGTGCTCAGGCCCTGAGTTCAAGGCCCAGGGCTGACAAAAAATAAAAGAGTAGGAAAAAAAAAAAAGCTAAAGAAGGATCTGAGGGGGCCGGGGATATGGCCTAGTGGCAAGAGTGCTTGCCTTGTATACATGAGGCCCTGGGTTCAATTCCCCAGCACCACATATACAGAAAATGACCAGAAGTGGCGCTGTGGCTCAAGTGGCAGAGTGCTAGCCTTGAGCAAAAAGAAGCCAGGGACAGTGCTCAGGCCCTGAGTCCAAGCCCCAGGACTGGCCAAAAAAAAAAGGATCTGAGGAAGCCACATAGTAGGAAATTTTAACTTTATTAAGTGCACAAGGCAGGACTATGTGCAGGAGTAGACAGGGGAGGGGGTAGACTTTGAGCCCTGTGGTGAGAAAGTCATGCTGAGGGTGGGACTGGGTTCATGCATGAGCCAGGGTTAGCAGGTGGATGGACTCCTGACCCCTGGATCCTGAGCTCCCCGTCTGAAGAGGGGTGTCATTAACTGTGAATGGTGGTCAAAAGTGCAAAGGCTTTTGTGAATTCTCCTGGTAGGAGGGCAGGGAGGGAAGGCGTTCAGGGCACTGTTCTGTGAAAATACTCGGTTGCTAGGCAAGGGATGCGGTAGAAAGCAGCGTGTGGGAAGAGCCAGAGCTAAGCCCTGTCTGCCAGGCTCTCAGCACACAGGAGATAGAGAAGGCGTCTTGACCGTCCGTGAAAACGAGAGCCAGCACAAGAGCAGCAATAGAAGAGTGCCCAGCATCCAGGGACTGCGCATGGACATTTTAATCCCCTTTCTTCCAGGTCGTAGTCGGAAGATCTAGACCTAAAGAGGCTTGGCTGTCCTGTACTAGCTTCCATAACTTGGAGGGATTGCTCCTGACTTTCCGTCTCTTCTATTAGGCTAACTCCAGATGCTAAATAACCATTCCTTCCGTGTGCAGTTATTCTTGAATGACCCTGAGGAAGTCGTCCCGCCTCCGGGCCGTAGAGCCAATTAGGACTCAGTCCGCTTCCGGAAGTGCAAATTTACAGGGGCCGCCACGAGGACGCGCCTGCCCCGCTCCAAGCCCTGAAACCAATCAGAGCGCAGAGCTCGCTCTCCCCTCACGCCCCTCGGAAAGAAGTTGCCATAGCACCACTGAGGGGCGGGGCTGGGAGGCTGGCCCGGCCTCTGGGGAAAGAGCTGGGTTCTGATTGGCTGCTTCCTGAGGACCTGAGGACCAGGTGTTTCCACTCCCCCCATCTCCAATCTTTTCCAGTGTGACACTCGGTCCCCTCTCCGGTCCCCCCGCCTCAATGTGTGCCCCTAGTCTCGGGAAGGTCGGGGTTTCAGAATCACGAAGAAACTGCGAGAGGCTGCTTCGAGAAAGGCATTGCATTAGAGTGCCGTGCTGTAGTAATCTGAAGACAGCTGGTTTGTTTATCTGCAGAGTGAGGGAAAGGAAGCGCCGAAGACTTAGGGGGCCTGGGCTTCGAGGCCAGGCAGGGTGTGGATCAGGCCAGAGCCCCGCGTTCTTTCCACTGCCCCCAGGCTGAAGTCTGGCAGAGACCGAGGGGAAAACAGCGAAGCAGAAGGAGAGAGAAATAGAGACGCCAAGGAAATGGTCGTGGAAGAGCAAAGCAAAGAGAAAAGGGAAATGACAAAATTCCAGAGGTAGAGATGCCCGAGACAAAAACAGCCTCGGAGAGGAGGGAGCCCCAGACAAGGGCTCCAGGACCGGGGGTGGGGGGTGCAGACACGCAGAGAGGGGGACGCGATCCCCAAGGGAGCAAGGAAGACAGCTTCGGAGAGGGCGGAAAAAGGGAAAGGGACTGCGTGGCGGAGCTCCAAACGCAGGTCCCGGCTCCCCCCGCCCCGCCCAGGTGTATCCAGCCCCGCGCGCACACGTGCACACGCGTGCACGCCAACCGCACGAGCACGCAGACGGCTCAGGAAGGAGGCTCAGTCGCGGGTGCCAAGAGTCTTTATTGGGCGTGGCCAGCGGGGCGGGGCGGGGCGGAGGCGTGGTCTGGCGGGGAGGGGTGGGGCTGGAGGGCCGAGGCGGGGCGTGGTCGGCGGGAAGGGGCGGGGCTGGACGGGCCCTGCGGGGGCGTGGCCGGGAGGGGAGGAGCGGGGCTGGCTGGACCGCGGGCCGCCGGGCGCTCAGGGCGCGTCGAGCAGCAGCAGCTTGTGCATATACGAGTTCAACCAGTGGCGGCGCTCCAGGGCGGCCAGCAGCCGCGCGCGCTCCCGGAAGGCCGCGTCGTCCGCCAGCGCGAGGCTCCGCCGCGACACCGGGGTGGCCGGACCCGCTGAGGTTCGGCCGGGGGTGCGGAGGCTGAGGAGAGACGGAGAAACGCCGTGGCTGCGCGTACAGGCCCGCCGTCGGCGCTCCTCCCTCCGATCGAACTCGAAGCCTGGGGACTGCACGTGCCTGTCTGTCCGTCCCTGCCCCTCTCCGGGTCTATCTCCCGGCTCCCCAGGTTCAAAGCGCCCTGAGCGTCAAGGCTGCCCCGCTCTACTGGTGGCCCCGGAGCTCCCACAGGGACTGGCGCGGTAGAACCCACGAACGTGCCTCGGAGGTGGACCCATTCCCATCCAGACGCCTCCTAATCCTGCTCTTCTCCCTCCGGATCTCCACGCCAGTCCGGGTCCCCTCCCTGGGGTTCTTCCCTTCTCTCTAGGCCTCCGCTGGCCCTTCTTCTCTTGTGGCCTCTCCCTTGCACCTACCTGAAGACTGCAGCGGGGGGCAGCGCGACCCCTAAGACAGTGCGCGGCCCCCAGGGCACCAGCAGCAGCAGCAGAAGCAGCAGCAGCCGCACCCGGGGGCTCCTGGACACCTGTGGGGTCTCCATTACCTGGGGAAAGAGACAGAGAAGGACTCGGAAAGTCCACCTTCCGCCCAGAACCGCCCCCAACGCACCCCCCCCCATGCCCACCTCCTCCCGCAGGCCCCCTACCGCGCTGTGGGCTGGAGCCGCGGTGCCCGCAGCCCCCTTATATCCGCCTCCTCGGCCCCCGCAGCGGGCAGTGACGCAGGCTGGGCTGGGGGCGCCAGGTCAGCCACCCCCCGGGCTCATTAGGAGCCGCCAGCTGTAATGAGGAGCCGGGGGTGGGGGCCCTGCGCTGCTGTGGCCGCCACTAACTAATTGGGACCAGGAGCTGGGACCTAAGGAGAGGGAGAGGGAGACACAGACAGTTGGGCCCAGGGGGCGAGGGGCTGTCACAGAGATAAAAATAGAGACTGCAGAGGGATGGACAGAGCAGAAGTCAGACACAGGGAAGACACTGATGAGAAGCAGCCAAGACAAAGGGAAGAAATAAGCAGAGGATGACGGCGGAAAGGAGACAAGAGGAAGAAAAAGAGGCAGAGGGAAAATGAGAGAAGAGAGGAAAGAGCCAGAATCTCTGGAGATGGAGATCAGGTGGGAGAAGGAGATAGATGTACAACAGCCTGGACAGACATACCTAGATATAAACCCATCTAGGGGGACAGCTGGAGGCCCAGGGAGTGCTCAGGAAGGAGAAAAGGCAAAAAGTGGTCAAGGGCATATGGAATGAGGGTGGAGACATTAGGTGATGGTAACTGAAGGGGTGAAGAGGGCCATAGTGACAGGGCCTTGAGCTCCCCTGTAGCTATATCCCCACATCCCTTTTGAGAGTGGAGACAAAGTCCAGTCCCTCCAATGTGAACCTTTTGACAATCCTGGACTTTGGATTGGGCTTTGGACCTTCTGCTTTCTCAACAGCTGATCTACCACTTGGCCACTTGAGCTCTGCCCTTCGTCCTTTTCTTGCAGTAGAGTTATGTTGTTGTTTTTCAAGTGGGGTGTCATGCTTTTGCCTTGGGATGGCCTTGGACTGTGATCCTCCTACTTCCACTTCCTAACTAGGATTTCAGACGTGTGCCGCCAGACTCAGTCCAGGCCTCCGGAGTTTCGAGAGAGGGCTCTGGGTACACAGTAGGGATGTGGGCAAAGGCTGGAAATCCCAAAGGGCAACTCTAGGTTGTGGAGCCTGCGCTCTTAGCTCTCCAAAGATGAGAGAGATGGAGAAGGGACTCGAGGACCAAAGAGCAATTAGGACAGGGCCCTGGGCCCTGGGAAATGAGATCCATAGAGACCCGGATTTCTGAATCTGGGAAATGAAGGGGCTAAATGCCTCAACTCCTGGGTATGAGTCCTAGGTGGGGAGTTAAAGTTGGAGTGTATGGGAGGCCTTAGATTTGGGGGCAAAAGGGGGAATAGAGGCAGGACTCGAGCCTTTTATTCCTTTCCTTCTCTTTATCTTTCTTTTTCCTTTGCTTTTTCTTTTTAATCCAAAATGGGTTTAGTGGAACAGTTTCCCACTCATCTTGGTTCATGGTGCTCTTAGTGCTGCTTCCTTCTGAAGGAACATCCTTCTATAAGCCTGACTTTCACTCCTGTAGGCTGGCACATGACAGTGCAGCAACCAACACACAAAACTCCTGTTTGCACACGGCTAAAGACCCTGGTAATTTTACAGCATCCTGGGAATTTCACATCCACGAGGTAGGAGTTGGGGATCTGCACCAGGTGCTGCTTCTGGTGTTTCCTCTTCTCCCCTTTCCAGGAGAGGGATGGAGAAGATCCTTTGGCGAGAGGCATGTTCTCTGGAGGAGGTCGTCACCGCCCTGGAAAAAGCTTCTTTTTTTTTTTTTTAAGACAGTCTCACTATGTAATCAAGGCTGATCTCAAAGTCAAGATCCTCCTGCTCTTCCCCTTCCAAGGGCCGGGATTATGGGCATGCATCACTGTACCCAGCAGACTCTTCTCCTCAAAAGGAAGAGAGTTTGATTATGTGACATCTCTCCCCAGATCATTCAGTCCCTAACTCCCTTCTCCACCAGAGACAATATCCTTTATCTCCCTCCCTAAGAACCTAAGTTGTCGCTAGGTTCCCAGGATCCCTAGAGAGGGGGTCAGGTGCGTCACCTGTGCACCTATGGGACCTTATCTCCTGCCCCGCCCAGAGCCACTCTTCATCATTCACCTATCTCTGCATCCAGCTGGATACACCTGCGCTTATCTTGGACACCACTGAGCAGGTAAGAGACCCCAGGACCCCAAATGACCCTGTCTAACCTCCAACCCTATCTGGGAGCAGACTAGTATGTCTGTCCAGGTGCTGGGATCCCAGCTCAATCTCCTGGATAAACAAGGACCTGAGGATCCTGCCCCAGGGCTCCCTGCCCGCATCAACTCCACCAGGCTGTCTAGACTACAGACCCCTGACTCAGGGATTCCAAACCCTTTCTAGCCCAAGAGTTCAATACCTCCATCTCTTTTCTCCTCTATAAGACAGAGTCCCCACCCACCCACCCAAGAGTCTAGAAAGCCTCTGCTGGGCGTGGCAGCATACACCTGTAATCCCAGTGCTCTGGTGACTGAAGCAGAAGGCACATTTTGGTGCAGCCTAGGCTACATAGACATTTGTTTGTCTCAACAAACAGATTTTAAAAATTAAATTAAAAGTCAAGGTGTGTGAATTTCTAGGCCTCTAGCCTTTAGGAAGAACCAGAGATTTAGACACCCCCCACCTCAGGCTCCCACACTGTATGGAACTCAGGAGTCTCAATGGTCCACCAAAACCTGCCTGCCTAGGAGCTAAGAGTCTTCTTCTTCCCTCAGATCCTTGGTCCTAGTCCCCAGGTCTTCTGAGTCTCTTCTAGCAAAAACAACTCCATTTGTTTATGTTTGTTTATTTTTGGTTGGTTGTTGGGCTTGAACTCAGGGCCTGAGCGCTGTCCTTGAGTTATTTTGCTCAAGGCGAGCGCTCTACCACTTGGAGCCACAGCTCCACTTCTGGTTTTCTGGTGGTTAATTGGAGATGAGAGTCTCACAAACTTTGCCGCTGGTGCTGGCTTTGGATCCTGATCCTCAGATCTCAGCCTCCTGAGTGGCTAGGAGTATAGCACCCAGCATGTGTAAACAACTCTTGAGAGGGGAACATGGTCTCCAGTCCCCTCAGGTGTCTGACACTCCCCAAATTTGAAGTCGAAGATGAATGGATGGGGCCTTGAAAAGGTGTCACAATTTCCCAATATTTCTGGGACCCCTCTGGGAAACAGACAAGGAAATTATAGCTACGGCTCCCAGGAAGCTGTGAGGGCAACTTGATCTCCCCTAGCTACTGGGGCTACAGCCCCACAGTCCCAGGGAGTTCCCACTGGGCTCTACTCCTTTCCCTGGGGCCCATCTGGGCTCAGCTCAGGTGCACTTGGGAGCCAGTGAGCAAGGCCTTGGGTGAAGTGGGTGGAGCCTCTGGGTGGGCGGATATGGGGGGGGGGAGAAATTTAACCCTTTCCTATCTGCTCCACCGACAGATAAAACATCTCTCGTGGCTATGAAACCCCTCCACCTCATCCTCTTCTTCCTCATCTTCCTCATGGCCCAGCTGGGTTGCAAGGCTGCCCTGATGGCCTCTCCTCTTGAGGCCTCCGATGTCCTGGAGATGGGTCACTCCCTTGAGCCCTCCCCTGGGGCTTCTGAAAATGCCACTAGAGACTACCAGCCTAATGTAGCATTCCCAGTGACCCTTTACCCTGAGCCCTCCAGGATAGCTCACACCATCTCCCCTGAGAACTCTGCCCTTGATTCCAGTGAAGCCCCCAGTCCTGACCTCCAAGAGACCCCACCATCAAAGTCTCCTGTGACCCCAAGAGTTGACCCACTCACAACATCCATACCAGAATCTCTAAACACCCCCAAAACTAACCCTGCCAAAGCAACATATCCAGAACCTCCTGAGTCTTCTAAAACTAGCCTGATTGAAACTTCATATCCAGGACCCCCTGAGGCCCCTCAAATGGATCCCTCCAAAAGTTCACACCCAGAATTTTCTGACCCTACACAAACAACACACCAAGAAACTCCAGAAATTGCCAAACTTACTGCCCCAGAAATTCCATCTGCTAAAACTCCTGGTGCCCTAAGTCTTGAGCCCACCAATTCTTTAAACCTCAAATCTCTAGAAACTCTTGAGCCTGTCACCACTGGGACCCCACGCTCTGAATTAACCCCGACCACCCATCCTGACCCAACTGAAAGTGTCCACCCTGAGTCTCTGGCCACCCACATCCCCAGCCACACTGAGATTCCACAGACAGAATTCCCCACATCCCACTATCAGGGTACCACAGGGAACCCCACGACCTTTGATACTGGAACCTCAACAAGCCTTTACCCCAAAACACCGCTGGCCCTTAAGGAGGGGACTGCCACTAAGAATGATCCAGGAGCCCTTGCAATCTCTCAGCCTGACTCCCCTAAATTGCCCACCTCAGAATCTCCAGGGGAGGCCCCTCCAAACTCACTCCCGAAGGGGCTGGACACCCCTCCTCCCTCTGCCCGCATTGCAGGGCCCCCTGCTCCTCCAGGGCCCCCCAGTCAGCTTGCTCCTGCTGCTCCCCCAGCCCCAGAGCGGAGAGGTCAAGGTGAGAGAGTCAACACTATCATTGTGGTGGAGCGAGTGAAAGAGACAGGTAAGGCTGGGCCTGGCCCCTGGTCCGAGAGCCAAGGCTAGGTCCTGCACCTCTGGGTGGGAGGAAAGAGGCTGGCGTCTGGACTCCTGGGTCTGAAGGGTCTGAGAGAGGAGGCTGGGGTCTGAGGGAAGAGGGCTAAGTCTAATGGAGGAGATAAGAGATGGAGAGAGGAGGTTGGGGTCTGAGGGAGGAGTGTGAAGTTAAAGAGGAGGTTGGGATCTGAGGGAGAGATCTGGGTGTGTGGGAGGAGGGCTGGGGTCTGAGGGAGGAGGCTGGGGTCTGAGGGAGGCGGGTTAGGGTCTGAGGGAGGAGGGCTGTGTCTGAGGGAGGAGGCTGGGCTCTGAGGGAGGAGGGCTGTGTCTGAGGGAGGAGGCTGGGCTCTGAGGGAGGAGGGCTGGGTCTGAGGGAGGAGGGCTGGGAGGGAGGAGGGCTGGGCTTGGAGGGAGGAAGGCTGGGTCTGAGGGGAGAAGCTGGGGTCTGAGGGAGGGCTGGGGTCTGAAGGAGGAGGGCTGGGGTCTGAGGGAGGAGGCTGGGCTCTGAGCGAGGAGGGCTGGGGTCTGAGGGAGGAGGCTGGGGTCTGAGGGAAGAGGGCTGGGGTCTGAGGGAGGAGGGCTGGGAGGGAGAAGGGCTGGGCTTGGAGGGAAGAAGGCTGGGTCTGAGGGGAGAAGCTGGGCTCTGAGGGAGGGCTGGGGTCTGAAGGAGGAGGGCTGGGGTCTGAGGGAGGAGGGCTGGGGTCTGAGGGAGGAGGCTGGGGTCTGAGGGAGGAGGGCTGGGGTCTGAGGGAGGAGGCTGGGGTCTGAGGGAGGAGGGCTGGGCTTGGAGGGAGGAAGGCTGGGGTCTGAGGGAAGAGGGCTGGGGTCTGAGGGAGGAGGGCTGGGCTTGGAGGGAGAAAGGCTGGGTCTGAGGGGAGAAGCTGGGCTCTGAGGGAGGGCTGGGGTCTGAAGGAGGAGGGCTGGGGTCTGAGGGAGGAGGCTGGGCTCTGAGGGAGGAGGGCTGGGGTCTGAGGGAGGAGGCTGGGGTCTGAGGGAAGAGGGCTGGGGTCTGAGGGAGGAGGGCTGGGAGGGAGGAGGGCTGGGCTTGGAGGGAGAAAGGCTGGGTCTGAGGGGAGAAGCTGGGCTCTGAGGGAGGGCTGGGGTCTGAAGGAGGAGGGCTGGGGTCTGAGGGAGGAGGGCTGGGGTCTGAGGGAGGAGGCTGGGCTCTGAGGGAGGAGGGCTGGGGTCTGAGGGAGGAGGCTGGGGTCTGAGGGAAGAGGGCTGGGGTCTGAGGGAGGAGGGCTGGGAGGGAGGAGGGTTGGGCTTGGAGGGAGAAAGGCTGGGTCTGAGGGGAGAAGCTGGGCTCTGAGGGAGGGCTGGGGTCTGAAGGAGGGCTGGGCTCTGAGGGAGGAGGGCTGGGGTCTGAGGGAGGAGGCTGGGGTCTGAGGGAAGAGGGCTGGGGTCTGTGGGAGGAGGCTGGGCTCTGAGGGAGGAGGGCTAGGAGGGAGGAGGGCTGGGCTTGGAGGGAGGAAGGCTGGGGTCTGAGGGAAGAGGGCTGGGGTCTGAGGGAGGAGGGCTGGGGTCTGAGGGAGGAGGGCTGGGCTCCGAGGGGGGGAGGGCTGAGCTCTGAGGGAGGAGGGGTACAGGAGCTATGGCCGCCTCCCGCTGCAGGCGTGGCTCTGGTGGGGCGGCCCCGCGGCGGCGGCGGCGGCGGCGGCGGGGCTTTGTGCCTGTTCTTCGCGGGGACCGGGCTGTTGATCGGCATCGTGCTGCTGCTGTGGTGTCTCTACCGCCGGGCGGCCCGGCACCGGCCCTTCTCACACCACCGACTCCCGGACGGCGGGGATGAGCCCGGTGAGCGCCGCATTCCCACCGCGGGCGACCCGTCCCAAAGTACACGCCCCCACACTAGGTCATTCAAAGCCCTGACCCCACCACTGTCACCCCCACCCCCTCGTTGTCCCGCCTAGGTCCACGGTTAGCCGGGGTGGACGGCGCAGACACACACCCATGGGTCCCCAGAGCCGGTCCCTTCCACGTCCCCTCCACGACCCGCAGCGCGAGCGGCGGCTCCGGGGCCCCTGCCCTGCAGGCCCCGCCCACTCTATACCCTCAGGCCCCGCCCTCCCCATACATGCCCCGCCCCATGACAGGCCCCTTCTACCACCTCGGGCCACGCCCCCTACCGGCCCCTCCCTTGGCCTAAACCACGCCTCCCTGTTTATTCAAGGGCCCGCCCCTTCGTTTGCCAACCCGGTTCATAAATGTGAATTCTCCCTCCAGCTTCCTCATTGGCTAGAGGCAAGGCAGAGGGGCGGGGCCTCCTGCACCTGGCCCTGACCCCACCCCCTTGTCCCCACAGTTCTGCATTTAGACGCCCCGAAGGACCCCTACGACCTCTACTTTTATGCACCGGATGCTTGGATCCCTTCGCACATCGCCACCAAGCAGCCACCGTCCACACCCCCGCTGCCGCCCAAGCTGCCCCCGCCCCCCCGCGTGGGGCGACCCCAACCCCTGGAGGCCTTGTCCCCCGCCACACTGCCCAACAACTTCGTGTGAGCCGCTTCTGACCCACGAGACGGGCGCGTTCCCGGAACAGGGGAGCACCCAGGGGTCCTGTCCCCCACCCCCACCCCCACCCTGCATGCTTTGCTGCTTAGCGGACTTCTCTCAGAGAGGGTCCACCACACAGAGACGCTTCTGCTGTGACCGGAGAACACGGCCTCGGGCCCAATAAATCCTGTCTTCCCAGGGCTAGACATCTTTGACCTGAGTCTTGCAGCAGGAGGGGCGGGGGTCTGAGTCCCCTGGGATGAGGGGGGCCAGCTGGGGTCTAGACCCCTGGGTCTGAGGGAGGAGGAGTCATTGGCCCCTACAGCCAATGACAACTGAGTGTGTACACCAAAGCATTTTATTGGGAGGGGGGCAGGGCAGGATTTACAGTCACAGAGACAGAAACACCAAGACACAGCCCTGCCCTAGGAAAAACACCCCTCTTTCCTGATCCCATTTATTTCCTGGGATTAAGCGATTTCTCCTATGCATATTTCCCCAAATTCTGTAGGGGTGTCTGAGAAGGGACAGGTCCCAGATTTTGAATCATTTAGCCCCTGAGGGACACAACAAATGGCCACTGAGAATCTGTGGGTCGTCTGAAACCACCCAGGTAAAGTGCAAGGATTTGGGGAGGAAGGGGAAGGGTCTTGAAACCACCAGGGAAGTTCAATGGTGGTGGCTTCAAACCGTTGAATTAATCCGCTCAAGCAGCCACTATTTAGACCTGAAAGTTGTCAGAAAAAGTGCATGGGGTGGAGAGAGGCATATTGCCAAAACTGCCATTTTGGTTGCTTCCCTAGACATTGTGCTAAGCTAAGAAGGAGGTTGGGGGATTTGGTTTTTCAGCAGTATCTGCTGGTGCGAAGGGGGAGGGGAGGAAGGAGTGGGAAGACTTGAAACCGCCATTTCCCTTCAGAAACGCTGGTGAGAATCAAATCCTGGGAATGGCAGGTGGGGTGAGATTTGGAACTTCTAGAGGAGGACCTTGAATTTTTTTTTTCTTTTTCTGAGAGAGGGAAGTTGAGTCACCTTAAGGATTAGCCTGAAATCTGGGGGGTGGGGGTGTCCAAGGAAAAGGGGAGGTGCCTCAAAACCACGAAGGAGTAAGAGGTTGAAGTGTCCATTCAAATAAAGCCCTGAAAGGAAACATTTGGAACCACTGAGGCAGAACAAGTGAAGAAGAGCAACCTTAGGGGAACATGGGTATCCTTGAAACTGCCAGTCTGCAGCTTCACCACCCCTGAGAGGCTGTGGGGAAAGGAAGAGGATTTGAGGATTTGACTGCACTGGGAACTGGGCCTGAAGCTGGACAGAGAGGAATGGGGTTCCTTGACACCACCATTCAGGCCAGAGATGTGTGGAGTGAAGGTCCTGGAAACTGCCATTCAGTGGGAGGCACCTGGTCAGTAGTCCCGGACAGGGGGTGGGGGCCTTGGGGGCTGAACTGTGCTGTGTGTGGCCCCATAAGAAGGAGGGGGAGCTGGGGGTGCCCCCGGGGGCTCAACATCATCTTCCATGTCACTTTCGTCACTGGCGGCCAGTTGGTCGTGACCAACAAAGCCACATTTCTCTTCACTCATCTCCTCCGGCTCTGCCCATGGCTGCTTTTCTCCAGAAGCAAAGACGCCATAGAAGATGACACCCCCATAATGCACCAGGGAGGCAATTAGGAACACATACTGCCACTCCTCCCGAGTCTGTAAGGAGACAACAGGAGGTCAAACGTGAGGGGTGGGGGGGACGAACAGTGCGTAAGGGTGGCCCAGAGAAAGAGGGGCTGTGGCTGGGGGGGGGGGGAAACCCCACAGATCACGAGACAGAGCCCCAGGGCAGGTGGCACATTTACCCAAAAGGTACCAGTCCAAAGACATCATAAAGCCGGACGCCGAGGTGCACACCTGTAATGCCAGCCCTGGGGAGGCTGAGACAGGAGGACTGTGATTTGGGGGCCAGCCAGGGCTACTAACCTTGTGCTTAGTCATGGCACCCACGATGATGGGGCACACCATGCCGGACAAGGTGCCCACGCCGTTGGAGATGCCCATGAGGATGCTGGCGTAGCGCGGGGCGATGTCCAGGTGGTTGACGTTGAACCCTGGGGGAGAGGCAGCTCCAGGAGGCGCCCCTCGGGGCCGCACCCACTCCCAGGACGCCCGCTGGAACTACCCCCTCCCCGCTCCCCTCTTGCTCTTGTAAACCAGGGAGACTCATTTCTGAACCAGGAGCTGACAGGAGACCCCCAAGCCGAGGCTCTGCAGGTCTCACCAGAGATGGCAAAGCCGCTGAAGCCCACCGCGAGGACCAGGAAGGAAATGGCCACGCCCTTGGAGTGCGAGTACCCGACCACCAGCAGCAGGGTGGCTTCCATGCCGAAGCCTGCAAGAGCAGAATCTGCTAGGCCACGGCCAGGGCGGGCGCAGGCCACCTCTCCAGACCTGCTGCCGCCCCTATCTGGCCCCCTCCTTGCCCCCTGCCCCAACCCCCCCAAGGCTCAGCGCTTGCCCACGCCCAGTGCATGTGGCCCCACCCTCTGACTAGGCCACACCCCGTGCACCGTCCTACCTCCCCTCAGTCTGCACTCAACAGACAGCACCCTACACCTCGTCGGTCCAGGTGCCCCACGCTTAGCCCCTCTACAACCCTAGTGCACGTCCTGCCCCGCCCACATCAGCACAGACCGCCCCTTCCGGCCAAGCCACGCCTCTCCAAGCCCGGCAGGCCCACTCAAGGCCAGGCCAAGCCACGCCCTCCACGCCAAGCCACGCCCCTCTGAGCAGGCCGTGTCCCTCCTGAACAAGCCACACCTCCCCAGGCTAGGTCTCACCCACTCAAGGCCAAGCCACATCCTCTTGAAGTGACCTCGCCCCTTCAGGCAGACCCCCCCCCCGCCACGGTCGGGAGTGACCACGCCCACTTCTGGCCACGCCCATCCAGGGTCAGCTTGATACTAGATTACGTCTGGCAGATCTGTTCCGCACAGCCGGGTGCTCACTCTGGCAGGTCCTGTCCGCCCCGCCCTTGGCCGCGCCCCCTGTACTCCCCGCCCCTCCGGCCCCAGCCCCGCCCAGGCGGCCCCACTCACCGCCGCAGTTCATTAGCTTGCGCACGTTGGTGGTGGACATGATGCGGCGGCTCCGCAGGAAGTCTGCGATCTGCCCCCCGATGGGGACGATGATGGTCATGACCAGGTGGGGCAGGGCCGACACCAAGCCCACCTGCGGGAGTGGGGTGGTGAGGTGGGAGGGGGCGGGGCCGGCCCACTCGCAGCCTCGCGGGCAGGACCCGCCTCTTACCGCCTGGGGGTCCGTCCCAGCCGCGGCTCCCGGTCCCGTACTCGGGGGGGGGGGGGGGAGGGGGGCGGGTCCTCACCTTGCTGATCTCGAAGCCGAACACTTCCTCAAAGTAGGCAGGCTGGGAGATGAGGAGCAGGTAGAACGTCCAGCTGCGGCAGAAATTGGCCACGATGATGGCATAGACTGGCATGGACGTGAAGAAGCGCCTCCAGGGGGTGTTAAATTTCTAGGGTGGGGGTGTGGAGGGAAGAGAGGCCGCTGACACGCGGACCAGGGGTGCTTCTCGTTCCTACCGAATCTCACTGTAGTCCCGCAGAGGATCCTGAGCTCACTGCAGCTCCAGCGACCTCAAAGTGCTGGCTACATCCAGTCCCCAGCTTAGAGGCGGGAATCCTAGCCTCCCAGTGGGGGATAAAGGTAGAAGTCCGGACTGGCCAAGGCCTCCCCTCCGCCACCCCCAAGCTCCCAGCGCTCAGGCCCCCAGATGACTATCTGGAACCCACAAAATGTGAGTCCCATGCCTGTCATCCTAGCTACTCAGGTATCTGAGATCTGAGGATCACAGTTCCAAGTCAGCCTGGGCAGGAAAGTCAGTGAGACTTTCATCTCGAATGAACCAGCAAGAAGCCAAAAGTGTGTGACTCAAGTAGTAGCCCAGGCCCTGAGTTCAAACCCTAGTACCAGGAGAAAGAGAGAAAGGAGGGAGAGGGAGAGAGAGAGACAGAGACAGAGACAGAGACACAGAGACAAACAGAGACAGAGACACACAGAGACACAGAGACACAGACAGAGACACAGGCAGAGAGAGAGGGCCCGGCGCCAGTGGCTCAAGCCTTTAATCGTAGCTACTCAGGAGGCTGAGATCTGAGGATCTCGGTTCAAAGCTAGCCTGGGCAGGAAAGCCCGTGAGACTCTAATCTACAATTAACCACTAGAAAACCCGAAGTGGCGCTGTGGCTCAAATGGTAGAGCGCTAGTCTTGAGCTGAAGAGCTCAGGGACAGCCCAGGCCCAGAGTCCAAGGACCACGACCAACCAAAAAAATAAATAAAAGAAGAAGAAAAGAAGAAAATAAAAAGTGGGCCCAGACGTCTTTCTATTCAATCGTATCTCCCAAATGTAGCAAAATTCCCACATTCTTATCCGGCCTTTGCTTTTAGCCACGCCCCATGGGCGGTCCCAACTCCGCCCCCAGCACCTGCTAATGCAGTCCTCCACTCTGCACAATTCCGCTGCTAGGACCTAGTCTTGCTCTTTCCGTCTGTAGCCCAGTCTCCTCCCAGACTACAGAACCTGCCGCCCCGCTCCCCCTCCACGCTTGGGCCCAGACCGTGACGGGGTTCATGAGTTTGGCGCTCTCCCCGATGGCATCTTCAATGTACTTGCGCTCCTCTTCTGAGATGCTGGGGTGCAGGGCAGGGGACTCGTAGGAGACAAGCAACCAGAACAGATACCAGAAGATCCCGAAGCTGCCTAAAGGAGAGCAGGAGGAAGGTAGGAGCCTGGTGAGGACGAGTGATGACGGGCCTCGCTTCGTCCCTACGCCACCTGGAACCAGGCGTCTGGGGCCCTCACCATAGACATAGAAAACAGAACTCCATCCTGAATACTGCACCAGAACCCCAGCGAGGGGCATCGCGACCACTGCCCCGGCATAGGAACCTAAGGGACGGATACAAGGTAAAGAACAGGTCAAGTTCCTTGCACCTTGGAGCATGTACCCTTCAAGCTTTTCCCTTTCTGTGGCACGGGAGCTCAGGGGCCAGCCCCTTCCTCCTATGTAGGAACTGGTTTCTCCAGCCCCTTCCTCTCACCGCAAAAGGCAGTGGTCGCCAAGCGACTCCTTTCCAGGGGCGGGGCCCATTTGCTCCATATCCCGTGGCAGGCAGGGTATGTGACTCCCTAGGGTGGAGAACGCCAAGGTCAACGAGACCAGGTGAGATCAGAGAGGTGCAGGGGCCGGGCAAGACTGCATTTTACCTCTACCAGTCCCTGCAGGATCCTCACAAAGATTACGCAGCCATAATGGACACGGGCAGCAGAAGGAATCAGCATGTTTAGCGTGGAGGTAGCCACAATGGCAAAGCCAAAAACCCTAATGGGAGGAGTAGAGGGAAAAAAAATGCAGCTACAGCCAGGTGCCATGGTGTACGTCTACAGCTGCAGCTACTCTCAGGAGGCTGAGGCAGGAACATGGTTTGAGCTCAAGAGTTCAAGACCACCAGCTTGGGCAACATACAAAGACTCTTCTCAGCCAAACACAACACACACACACACACACACACACACACACACGGGGTCCAACTGGTGGCCTTGTATTCGCCAGACCCCAGGACCCACCTTCTCGTGACACCCAATTTTCACAATCACAAGCCTCACCTTTCACTAAGACCCGCCCCCCCAAGTCAAGGCTCCTCCCACTTTCCCAGAGTCAATTCCCCCCCATTCAAGATCACACTGTCTAACTCCACCCACTCAAGTGTAGTTTCCACCCACCACAATACCTCACCCCCTCACCTGTTGGCTGCGAATTTTTGGCAGATAAATCCTCCAGGAATCTGAGTGACAATGTAGCCCCAGAAAAAGGAGCCGTGTATGAGGCCGACAGTCTCTGGATCCCAGTTGAACTGGGCTTTCTGCGGGCCAAAAGGCACATCAAACTAGCCGCCCAGCCCCGATTCTGCCCTCCACCAATCAGCACCCACACACTTAGCCCCTTGGCCAATCAGCAACAGCGATCCCCTCCCGCCTGCCAACCAGATCCCATGCCAATCCCTCTGTCAGAGACCACACATGTGGCTCGGGCTAGCTTTCCACCTTAACGGCAGAGCGCAATGCTGCCCCGAGACCCTCCCTAGGGTGTGTGGCCTCCACAGTACTAGCAAAATAGGCAGCATTCCTAAGGGGTCTGGGGAGGGACCTTAGGTACCCACCAGAGCAAACTTAGATTTAGTTAGTGACCAAGCTCTAGAAAAGCCAGGAATCAAAATCCAGTGAAGAATTTAAGGTGGGAATTAAATCAAACAGATGGGACCCCCGGGACAGGAGCAAGATTGCTCGTAGGTCTAGGAAGCAGCACAGTTAAAGGCATGGGGGAGGAGGGGGCTGGGGGACCTAATCTTAAATTTTGCAATCAGTAACCCGATGTGGGGGCGGGGCTTCATTTAGACTAGGGCGGGGCCTCAGGGAGCCCCAAAGTGAGGTCAAAGCAGAGGGGCGGCGCCAGTGGGCGTGGCTATCTGACGGTGGGTTTTTTGAAGGGGCGTGGTCTGAGCGGTGGTGCAGGGCGTGGCGTCATTGGGGGCGTGGCCGGGATGGCAGGAGGCCGCTGAGGCCGCTGAGCCCCGGCTCCGCCCTGAGCTACCTGCACCACCACGTGGCCCCCGCGGTGGGTCGTGCTGTTGTTGACCATGGAGACAATGGCCACGCCCAGGTTGCAGCGGATGCCAAAGCTGATGCAGAAGCCCAGGCCGCTCATGATGGCGATAATGTAGCGGCGAGGGAGGCCGAAACAGGTGCAGTCCACCACCGGCGGGTCCCGGGTTTGCGTTGTCACTGGGCGCCCCTCAGCACTCAGCTCCAAGGTCTCCGCACCTTCCTGCCGCTTCTCCAGAAGGCTGAAGGGCAGCAAGAGGCACAGGCCCATTAGTCCAGGTCCTCCCAGGCCCTTCCTTCCTGTATACAGGAGTTCAGAGCAAAACCTGCTTTTCAAGACCCAGAATTCTAAGTTCACCTACCCTCCTATCCCAGGAGTCCAGGCCTCTGCTGTCTTTCTTCCTTTAAAATGCAGACGTTTGAACTCCCTTGTCTACCTCTCTCAAACCAGGAATTCATCCCCCCAGCCCTTTGACTTAGACTCAGATGTCAACATCTTCAGTCATCTTCTCCCCCAGAACTTCCATCCCTCTTAACTCAGGAGTTCCAGGCCCCAGACTACCTTAGGGAATCTAAGACCCTGTATCCCCAGCCCCCTCCTCAAGGCTCAAAGGTTCTTCCCAGCCCCCTTTCCTGGATCCTGGTCTATTTGAGGAAGCCAAAGGCGCTAAGCAGAGACCTCAGCAAAGGTGTCAAAAGAACAGATGCCTCCCAAGCACCTCTGCTATATATACACCCCCCTCCCTTGCCTTCATGGCATGCCCTTCCCTGCTTCCCGGAGCCAGGTGTGAAGCTGGCATCCAGCTGACACCCCCAGAAGCCTATTCCCAGGATCGTCAGGGTGGAGAGACTCCACCAGCCCACCCTAACCCCACAACCCAGCCTGGGTGTCTCCTGGGGAAATCTGGAGTTCAGGCTGTCAGCCTAAGGGGCAAGCAGGGGGAGTGGTGGCTGGTGTCCTGGCAGGGGACAGATGGCCCTGCTAGGGAGATTGGCTCATTCCCCAGTGTGGTTCTCGCCCCCGCCCGTTCTGGATCCAGGATTGACTCTGTGATGATGAATAGGGCACTTGGGGGGCCTACTCGAAGCCAAGGAGACGACACTTCAGGGAGAGAGGGCACAGGGAAAAGACCCTAAAGGACAGTGACAGAGATGAGAGATGCTGAGAAGGACGGAGACATAGAAGGAAAGAGAAAGATCCAGAGAGGAGGAAGGAAGAGATCAGAAAAGAGACAGGCAGAGATGGAGACCCTTAGAGAGATGGGAACAGAGATGGGGGGGCATACACAGGGTGGGGGAGACACATAGATAGAGACTCTGAGAGGACAGAGATTCATAGAAAGACAGAGACCTAAAGAGAGGTAGGAAAAGACATAGGTGCAATGTTGAAAGATGGAGGGGCTGAGAGACAGGAGAGGCGGGTGGGGGGACATGATGTGTGAGGTATAGCCCCTCTCTGAGGCGGATATGCAGCTAGGGGATCAGGCTGGATCCCAGGAAGGGGCTAGAACAGATGGAGGCGAGGGAGACTAGGACGGGGGAGGAAAGAACAGCCAGACGGTCTAGGGGGAGGGAGGTGGAAGAGACAAGAGAGAATACAGCAACCCCACCCTATCTAGAACTTAAGGAGGAAGGGAGGGGCAGGTAAGAAATGGGGGGGGGGCAGTGGATAGAACTTGAGGGGGAAGAAATGAGACCCTGAAACAGGAAACACAATCAGAGAGGGAATTTAAATGCCCAGAATGTATAGTAGAGGACGTCTTTACAGTCTCCCCCATCAGCCAATGAAATCAGACTTTGACCCAGGTTGCCATCCCATGATATGTGACTCTGAAACTCAAGACGTGATTGTGGCTCCTGAAATTTGATATTCGAATTCGATGTTTAGGAGATGTCAGGTATCTTCAATCAAGGTTTGTTTTTTTTTAAACAGGGTCTCAATATTCCACATCTATACAATGGGAGCAAGAGTAGGAATATAAGTGTGTGTGGGGGAACTGAAAGCAATAGCAGTCGTTTCAAGGGGAAAAAAACAGGACCAGTTGTTGGTGACTCATGCCTGTAATTCCATCTACTCAGGAGGCTGAGTTCTGAAGTCAGAAGTGGAGCTGTGGTTCAAGTGGTAAAGTACCAGCCTTAAGTGAAAAAGCTAAGGGACAATGCCCAGGCCCTGAATTCAAGATAGTATCACCTTTCCCTTCCCCTCCATTTTTTTTTTAAAACAGGGATGCTGCCCACAAGAACAGAGATAGAGACTCCTTTCCCTTTCCTGGATGAGCCCCAACTCAGGCCTGGGGAACCTGGTCCGAAAAGAAAGTGTCTCCATCGCCCTGTGTGTGGACCTCTGTTCATTCTCCACATCTCTGGCTCCAGATGTCCCTTTGGTCTTCTGTTTTGCTTCCTATTGTATAGGAAGGAAACTGAGGCTCCAAAAACAAAAGTAACCTGGCCAAGGTCATGCAGAAGAATAGCAAAAGGGCCCTCCCTGGCCCCAGTGCCTGGCTTTCAGACAGAAGGCACTGCGGTTCATCTCTCCATCACTCCCTTGTCTCCTTGTCCTTGTCCCAAGTTGCCTGGGTTACCATCTGTCTCCTGGTCCAAGCAAGTCCTCCACCCACCATATTCATCTTGAGGAGCACCTGCAGCCTCTGTCCCAAGCTTGGGAGGGAGGGAGACTGACCTGACTTCAAATAATGGGTTTGGTACTCAGCCACTGATGTCCCACTGCTTCGGGGGGGTGGGGTGGCATTCAATGATATGTTGTGTTGTGGCTGATACACGGAACTCCTCCATGTCTCTCCAGACATCTAAGTGAACCCCAGGTTTTGGAATCTCTTGTCTGCTGACTGTCCTGGCTGGACCCCAAGAGGCAGTTCAAACAGGTAGAAAAGAGCAAGGTGAACGTAGATTAAGAAAAATCCAGACCCACATGAGAAATCAAGAAGCAGCAACTGGGGGAAGGGGATTGAGAGCTCATCCCTCTTCCTGCCCCCTCCAGCAGCATGTCTCTCTCTCTCTCACTCGCTCTCCTGACTTCACACTGAAGTATTTTGAGAAACTCGTGAAAGGAGGTGAGAAAAAGGGTGGGGAGGGGCTGGAAAATTGGAAAAAAGAGGGGGTGAAGTTATCTCAAGCTCTCCTGCACCCCCACCACCACACAAATACTGCGCCATCGTGCCTCCCTCTGTCCAGCCTGATTCGTGTCTCTCATCTTACAAGGGGGGGGGGTAACGTTAGAGCCCGGAGATGATCTACAGCAAGAAGGACTAATGTTAGACTTAGAAAAGGACTTGAACGGCCTAGTGAGATGGATTGAGGATCAATTAAAGACAGGGCCAGCGCTGTCTGGGCCAAAGGGACAGGGTCTGAAGGCATGGGGGGCAGAGACATAGTCCTGATGAAACCATCTCCTCCCCACACTGTGGCCAGATATTTTTAGGTTTTCCGCAGCTGAGTAATTTCTCTGATTTGGAGCCAGAGCTGGGGTTGGGGGTGAGAGACTGGGACACCAGGTAACTGGGGTTGTTGCCCTGGATAGGCAACTCTAGCCAGTATCCTGTGGGAAG
Organism: Perognathus longimembris pacificus; assembly: GCF_023159225.1. Classification (NCBI taxonomy): domain Eukaryota; kingdom Metazoa; phylum Chordata; class Mammalia; order Rodentia; family Heteromyidae; genus Perognathus; species Perognathus longimembris. Next base: position 23,298,475 of record NC_063180.1, read on the forward strand.
TCTATCCTACCTCAGGAGTCTAATTTTTTTTCTTCTGCCCTGTAACTCTTTTCTCCCCCAAGGACCCAGGATACTCTGGCTTCTTCCTCCCAGCTTAACTCCACTCAAGGACGAGGATCAGTGGGCCCCAATCCGCCTGAGCCGCAGATTAAAAAATCCCTGAGCAAGAGAGAGAGAGAGAGAGGAGAAATTGAAAAAAGACACCAAGACTGGAGAATGAGACAGAGATCTAAAGAAAGCGACCAGAGATGGCTGGTGGGGGAGGGGGCTCAGAGAGAAGGATTGATGGAGATCTAGTAAAGAGCAATGGCCAGAGAGCCAGAGGGAGGGGGACAGAGATCCCAGCGGAAGAGAGGGGACAGAGGTCCACTAAAAGAGGGGACAGAGTCTCAGAGATAGATAAGAGAGACCCACGGGGAGGGTACAGTGGTCCCGAGAAAGGAGACAGGGAGATGTGTGGACAGGGACCCTCACCCAGAGAAAGCGAGAGAGCGAGAGAGAGCGAGAGCAAACGAGAGAGAGAGAGAGAGAGAGAGAGAGAGAGAGAGAGAGAGAGAGAGAGAGAGAGGATATCCTGAGAAAGAGTAGATCCCAGGGTGGGGTGAGGTGGACTAGATCACAAGGAGAACCACACAGTTAGAGGACCCAGAGAGAAAACTGGGCAGATGGGTGGAACCCATGCACATGCACACACGGCCCATTCCGGGGCGTCTATCGCTCATCCATCTGTCCGCCTGCTCCCATGTGGGAGCGAGTGTCCGCGACCCCCCTCCCGGGATCCCCGCCAGGCTCACCGGTGCAGCCTCCCCAGGGCACGACCCGCCAGCTTTCGAAACTCCTCCTGGCGGAACTCCATGGTGGCTGCCCCTGCTGCCGATCCCCCGCCCCCCTTTCGCGGGCCCGGGCGGCCGCGTCCGGGTTCCCGGGGTCCGCCCCGGCCCGGCCGGCCCCGCAGCTCCGCTCGGGGGGAACGAGGCTGCGAGTGCCGGCAGCCTGGGGGCTGTCACTGGATTCAACGCTGGGGGCGTGGCCCCGTCGCCACGCCCAGCGCATGGGCGTGGCATCGCGGCTCCGCCCAATCCGCGTGGGTCACGCCCCCTGCAAATTGGACCCGCCCTCTTGGCTAGCATCCCGTCCGATTCTGGCCTTTCGTCCCCAGCCCCTGGATCCTGAAGAACTCGAGTTCGGGGCTCCCCACTTCAGTCCCGTGTCCAAGTCACCCCTCGCCTTCCACCTTCCCTAGTTCCTTCCACCCGGATCTCCCCGCTCCTCAATCCCTTCTCCATCCTTGATTTGGCTTCATTAAATCCTTTGCCTTTCCTGCTTTTCGTCCTCCCGGTCCCCCGTCCCTCCTAATTTTGTGAGCCCCTCCCCCAGACCCCCCTCCCACCTGAGCTCTGCTCCAATGCCCGACGCCACCCCTACCCCGCCTCATCTCCAGCTCTCCTTCGGGGAACTTTGCCCCCTCACTCTCAGCCCCGATTTCCACCTGCCCGGTCCACTTTATTTTCCTAACCAACGCTCTCACCTTTAACTTCCACCCTCTTCTGAATGTCCACCCTTCATCTTAAACACCTGCATCTCCGCTGGGATGCGACCCCGTCCTTCCCCCCATTAATCCCCCCCCCCCTTTCTCTCGCTTTAGATCCCATTCTCCAGGGCTGTTCCTCTCCCATTACCCGCTGGTGCCCCCCAAGTAGGTCCTTCTCTCCGTCGGTGTTCCCCCACCCCCCTGCTTCCCTGGCATCTGAGTGGTGTCCTAGCGCCCCAGGATTTCTTCCACGCTCTGGGTCCGGTCCTCGCTGGGTTGAGTTTCGTCTCCGCCTTCTGAGTTTTACCCCCAGTCCCTAAATCGTGTCCCGGACTCTTAGAAGCCCTGAACCTCTGAGCTCCGTCCCTGCCCTCCGGAATCTGCCCTCCGCCCCCCAGGTCTGTCTCCCAGCACCGGGTTCCCGGGAGCTCCGTCCAGGCGCTGAGTTCCGTCTCCACCCCCTGAGCTCCAGCCCCGCCCTTCGGGGTGGAACCCCGACTTTCCTCTGTGGCCCCACCCACCCGGGGCAAGCGGACGGATCCGGCCTGGCTTGGGTCTCCAGACCAGCCCCTCTCCCGGGATGAGACCCCCTCTAGATCTGAGCCGGGGCGGGGTGCAGTGCTTTCCCGTCCGTCTGCTTCCCCACGTCGGGCCGCAAATGCATTTGGGATTAAATTTTCATGATGCGGCGGGCGGGCGCCAGGAAGCTGGAGCGTCCCGGGCTGCGCGGCCCCGCCTCCGGCCTCCGCGGCGGGGGTCTCGGTCCCCGCCCGGGCGTGGCCCGGCCCCCGCCCCCGCCCCCGGGGAAGGTGGGCAGCGCCCCGGGGTCCGGGCGGAGCGCCTCCGCACGCGCCACCCCGTGGCGGCGAAGTCCGGAGCCGCGCGCGGGGGCGGCGGCCGCGGCGCCGGGCCAGGCGGGGAGGAGGCGCAGATGGCCGGGAGGAGGGAGTGGGACGCGGGCCCCGCCGCTGCCAAACCGCGGGCCGTCGCCATGGAGACGAGGACGGAGGAAAAGGACCCAGCCCCACGCTTTATTCAGGACCTCCGAGGGAGCTCCTCGGTGGCTGAGCGATGGATCCGCACCCCTGAACTGCGAGACCCAGGGGCTGCGGGAGCCCAGGATGGGAGTCCTTGCCCTGCGGGTGCTGGGGCTGAGTTCTCCTTAGGAGTCAGTCCTTTCCCTGTGGGTGCTGGGGCTGAGTTCTCCATGGGAGTCTGGATCCTTGCCCTGCGGGTGCTGGGGCTGAGTTCTCGAGTCCTTGCCCTGTGGGTGCTGGGGCTGAGTTCTCCAAGGGAGTCAGTCCTCGCCCTGCGGGTGCTGGTGCTATTTTCGGAGCCTCCGGGTGGAGGCCTCGCGGCGCCCCCTGGTGGCCGCGCGCGGCCTTGCCGGACCCTGGGGCGGGACTTCCCAACCAGAGGACAGGGTCTTCCCAGGCAGGACGCAAGTAATTGCTGAGTTCCTACTGTGTGCCACTGTCCCGCCGTGGGGACGATAGGTCCAAGACAGCCTCACTGTGCAGCCCAGGCTAGAGCTCCCAGTTCTGCCTCTGCTGGGATTGCAGGCTTGCACCACCAAACCCAGATGGATGGATGGATGATGGATGGATATTGGATTTTTTGGGGGCTCTAAAACTGAGCTACATCCTCAGCCCCGCCATCAAAGGATTCTCACTCTGATAGGGAAGACTAGTTTTTTTTCCCAGGGAATTTTCCATAAAAGAGCTGGGAATATAGCTCAGCATTAGAGTGTATTTAGCATTCAAAGTCCTGGGTTTGATCCCCAGAAACAAAAGTAGAGGGGGATGGGTGTAGAGGGAAGTAGAATGAGGTGCAGATCCCCAACAGAGGAAACAGCAATTGCAAAGTCAGGAGGAAGCTAGAGCCTGATGTTTTGGGCCATAGAATTTGGTATGGTTGACATAAACTGGGATTCCTATTGTGGAGATACTGTGGGGATCTGATCACCAAAGGAGCAAGGAGGAACTTCAGTCCAAGTGGGGTGATGCATGCCTGTAATCCCAGCTAGTTGGGGACTGAAGCAGGATGATCTGTGAGTTCCAGGTCAGCGTGGACAAAAATGAAACCCGGGGCTGGGAATATGGCCTAGTGGCAAGAGTGCTTGCCTCATATCCATGAAGCCCTAGGTTCGATTCCTCAGCACCACATATATATACAGCACCATATATATATACATATATATATCATATATGTATATATGTATATATACACACATATAGCACCATATATACATATATATCATATATGTATATATATATATATATACACATATATATCAAGAAGTGGTGCTGTGGCTCAAATTGGCAGCATGCTAGCCTTGAGCAAAAATAAGCCAGGGACAGTGCTCAGGCCCTGAGTCCAAGGCCCAGGACTGGCAAAAAAAAATAAAAGATCCTGGGTTCAAAAACCAGCACAGGGAAAAAAGAAAAGGAGATGTGGAGCTTCTCCCAAGGCCACAGGGGACACAGGGGTTTACAGAGGTGGGGGCGGGGGGCTGCAGCCCAGAAGCTCTGAGGCCCTGGGAAGAACAAACCAAGGGAAAGAAGGAAGCTGGGAGGCTGGAGGGGAAGGAGGGGTCCTGAGGAGAGGACGGGGCCCCAGCAGAGGAAGGGATTTCTAGCCGACTCCAAAGCCACCACCAAAGGTCTGTCCTTTCTCCGACTCTCCCTGTCCCCAGAGTCCAAGCCAGAGACAGATTACACACAAATATCTTTTATTCCAATTACAGAGATGCCATGGATATCGTCACAGTTGAAAGCACAAGAGGATTGTGGTCAAGAAGGCACAGAAAGAAGGGGCATAGCCACCAGCAGTTGCTGGGGAAAAAAAAAAAAAAAGATTCAAGACCCAGGAATCCAGGCCTCCACCCTCCTCCCTCAGACCCAGGGGTCCGGGCGCAGTCCTCCTCTCTCAGACCCAGGGGTCCAGGCCCCAGCCTCCTCCCTCAGACCCAGGGGTCCGGGCGCAGTCCTCCTCCCTCAGACCCAGGGGTCCAGGCGCAGTCCTCCTCCCTCAGGCTCAAGGGTCCAGACTCCTCAGTGCCCCGGCTTCCCCGTACCTTTCGCTGCCAGTGGAAGGCGGCCTTGCTGGCCTCAGAGTTGATCCGCAGTGGGATGTAGACATCCAGATGATACAGCTGCTGGGGGCTCCTCATCACCAGGCGGTCCTCCCCTATCTCCAGCGACAGCCCCAGAGCCCCATCCTGGGAATAAGGTGGATGGAATGGGCCCACCTCCCCGGTGGACCGGGGTCGTGGCCCCATGTATCAGGAAACAATATTTAAAGGGTCAGAACATTCACAAGGCCCTGTCTTCAATCAAGAAGAGAGGAAGTGAGAGGGAAGGAAGGGAGATAGAGAAGGGAGGGAGGTGAGGAGAGTAATTACAAGTCTCAATGACAGCACTTCCTATTCCCTGAGCCCCCTCGGGACAGCACCACAAAGGGGGCCAATGGCCTCCTAGGTCAGGAGAGGTAGCTGGTTCAGGTGTGGTGACAGTCTCTATCACTCGCCCCTGGAGACAGGCTCCACGGTCCCGGACCTGCTGTCCTGCTCTGGCTGAGCTGTACTCACCAGCTTGGGCAAGTCAATTTCGGCCAAGAGGAGATCCGGGGCTTCCAGCCAAAGGTTCAGATGAGGCTTCTCTGGACTAGGAGGAATGAGGTCCAGAACTGGGGACATGGTCCAAGTCTTTGCCAGCCCCTCGCCTAAGCAACCCTGGGCGCTTTCTCTCCACCCAGCCCTGTGCCTTGGGGGCCTCCTAGGTAGTTCTGGCTGTCCAGATTTCCAGACCCTTAGGGCATTGGCCTGTGTGGGGGCTGAGGTGTGAGGGAGGGGCTCAGGAGGGTGTTGGGAAACCATTATGGACTTCATAAAGGCTCACCCTACATCAGCTCGTGGGGAGTCGGGTGTGTACGAGTTCCCCAGCTCCTGGATCCGAGGGCGCTGCTTGGAGCGAATATTCTGCTGTGAGATGGAGCCCAGAAAGGGCCGGTTCTTCAACATCCGCCATTCTGAGGGGAGACAACCAAAACTCAATCAGTGGGTTCCCTTTTCTTCTCAGGTAACATTCTAGCCAAGAGGCTCCATCCATAATGCTAGAGCCCAGGCATGACCACGCCCGTATGTGGTCAATCTGCCCCGTCCCCTACTGTATGCACCAATAAAAACCACCCCAGATGCTCCTGACTCCTACCCCCAAAGCTTGGCCCTGCTCCTGTTTTAAGAAGCTCCCCTCCCCTCCAAGGAAGTTGCTGCCTGCCAATCAATCACAAGTTAAGGAGATCCCTGCCCACCCCGCCTCTCTGGGAGGGAGGGAAACCCCCCCATCTGCTTCCAACTCCCCTGCTATGCCCAAACCTCCTGCCTCCTGCTCACCCGGATTCAGCTGCAAGCCGTATTTGTCCTCAAGGCCCTCCCTGGCAATGGTGACCACGAGCTCCCGCAAAAAATCGCTGTTCTGAGCAGAGATGTGAGGAAGGAGATGTGGCGAGGACAGTGGGGGTGGGGGGAGGTGGCGGGAGCCCCTGTTCCCCCCCCTAGGCTTCACCGGCCCCCCACCTGCATCCTCCGGTAAAAGTCACTGTTGACTGCTACATCGTAGGCCGTACAGCCCTGTCCTTCTGCAGAGAGAAAAAGGGCATGAGACACGACACCCCCACCCCCACCAAGCCCTCCACAGGATACCCCAGGACAGGAAAATCATCTAGGGACAGGGGTGGTAACCACCTAGAGACTTAGCAACTGAGAGCTCCAGATGTCCTTCCCAGGGGACTCAGAGCAGGGTCCCCTGGGCTTCCAGTCTCTCATCTCCGATCCCTAAAGAGGACCTCACACACCCTGCTCCAGTCACTCCAGCCCGGCACTGGAAACATTCAACTGTCTGTCTCTCCATCTCTGGGGAAAAGTTTATTTCTACTCTCCCCATTTTGTCCCTTTACATCTCACCAAACACTGGCTGTTTTGATTGCTCTCCCACCTAGGCCCCCTCTGTTCTCTCTGCATAGAACCCTCTGAGAACTCCAGTTTCCAGTTTCTTCAGAACTTTTTTTTGTCCTTTTTAGTACTGGGGTTTGAACTGGGGGCCTCAAGTTTACTAGGCAGGCACTCTACCACTTGAGCCACACCCCCAGCCCTGTACAGTGGAGTCAATTTTCAGGTAGGGCCTGGCACCATTTGCCTGGAGTGGCCTACACTAAGATCTTCCTACCTCTGCTCCAGGGGTAACTGGGAGGAGAAGTACATACCACCATGCCCAGCTTTTTTGTTGAGATGGGGACCTTGAAATTCAATATTCCCAATCTCAGCCTCCTCAGTAGCTACGATTGCAAGCATGAGCCACTGCTCCTGGCCATGTTCCTTTGTGCATTCTACCTGACATTCCTGCCTCCAGGAAGCCTCTCTCAGAATCAATGCAGCACAAACCATACCATATTGAAACTGCATGTGACTTTGCCCTCCCCTCCCCCGACCAGGAGTGTATCAAGGGTGGGATCTGGGTTTGGTAAATCCTTACCCACTCAACAGTAACCAAAGCTTGGTCTCAAGAAGGTTTTGGAGACACATATGAATTGCAAAACAGGACATAGAAATACAACAGGGGGCCAGGTGCTGGTGGCTCATACCTGTAATCCTAGCTACACAGGAGGCTGAGATCTGAGGATTGCAGTTCAGAGCTAGCCCAGGCAGGAAAGTTTGTGAGACTCTTATCTCCAATTAACCACCAGAAAAGCGGAAGCGGCACCGTGGGCTCAAGTGGTTGAGTGCTAGCCTTGAGCTGAAGAGCTCAGTCAGGTATAGTGCCCCGGCCCAGAGTTCAAGCCCCATGAGCAACAAATAAACAAAAAAAACAGGGACACGGTCCAGAAAAAGAGATAGGATCTCAGTTTAGGGACACCTGGACTGAAACCACTCACACCTGTAATCCCTGCTAGACAGAATAGACAGGAGACTGAGCTCTGATGCTAGCTGTGGGGCAAAAGCATGAGACCCTACTAGAAAAATAACCAAAACAAAAAGGGCTGGGGATATGAGTCTAGTGGTAGACCCCGAATTTGAAGCCCAGTATAGTAAAAATAAGAAAAGAATGGAAGAAACAGGACATAGAAGGACATAGGAGAATAAAGAAGTGACATCTGGCCCTCTGCTCAACCTCAGCTCCCCTAGGTGGGGCAGAAAGTGCCAGCCTGGCCAGGTGGGCAGAAAAAAGTCCGGCTGGGCACTGAATGCCAGGTGGCTAGGGATTTTCCAGAGGGGAAAGGATCCGTATAGGGGATCGGAAGCAAATTTCCAGGGATCTGAGGTAGAAGGGTCCTGGGCCCTGATTTTCATATGCTCGGGAAGAAGGGAGGGTGACTCCAGGGTCCTCTGAGGCACTGACTTGCATCTAGTTCAGCATGTGGCTCTCCCAGACTCATGGGGATGCGAAAGCCAGCTTGGTCCTCCTCCAGCATCTGAAGCAGCTCGTCCTCAGTCAAGTCAGCCGGGGGAGGGATGGAAGGAGAATGGCAGATGTTGATGAAAACCTTCCCTTCCGATGAGTTGGTCTTTATGCAGAAACCTGTGGGAGTGGTTTCATCCTGACCATCTGTCTGCAAGGGCTCAGTCTCCACTCAGCCTCTCCCTCTTTTGCTGTCCTCCTGCTGGGTCTCTGCATACCCTTGCACTGAGTCTCTCTGTTCTCCCCCAAAACTCTGCCTTTTTGGGGTACTGGCGTTTGAACTCAATATTTCAACTTGCTAGGCAAGGTATCTCCACTTCTCCATCCCCTTCTTTTCAAATCTGCTCCCTACCTGAGGCCCCAACCCTCTTCTGGTGTTGTGTCCCTTTCACCTGCCAACTATGCTTTCTGTCCTCTATCTGCTCTCTGGATGTCGCTCCACATATCCACCCAGGCTTTTATAACCTTGTGTGTCCTTCCTGCTTCCTCTCTTAGTGTCCCCCACCTCCAGTCTCTATCGCTGCTCTCTCTGGGTGCTTGTTCCTCTCTCTGAGGGACTCAGTCTTTCTCACCAGGCTGAGGTTGAATCTGTGTAGATTCTGGTCTTGTCTGAGGTTGCTGGAACTCCTTAGAAGCCTGTGAAGAAAAAGAGCTTCCAGAATTGGAGTCTGGAGAAAAAAAACACCCATAATTTGTTTTTCAAATGTTTATTTTTTTTAACTGTATAAAACTACAGATGACATGAAATTAGGTCCCCTCCCCCATTCCAGGACCTGAAAACAACCCATTCCAGTTCCATTTTTTTCTGAACCTAGAGAGCGGAGCCAATAAACTACAATTCCCATATGCCGTCGTTTTTTCTTCCCCCCTTCCCCCCACATACACGGTGCATCCTAGGAACTGTGAGTCATACCTCGACCACCCACAAAAATTCTAATTCCCAAGGACTTAGAAGTCACCAGTTCCCACCTGTAGCAGCAACTGCTGGAGCCGCGCTGCCTCGTCACCCATCGTCTCTGCCTCACTTAGCTCTGATGCCAGAAGAGTCTTCGAATCCGCCATGCCCTAGGAAACACAACTAGGCGTCCTCAGCACCCTCGACGTGAGGCACTTTTCCCGGGCTCCGAACTCTGGAACTCACTCCCGAGCTCTCGCTCTCTCTCAATCAACTCCTTGTACCATATTCTATCTAGAACCCTAAGAACGCGGCCTCTGAGTTTAGCTCCATTCTAGTCCAGGCACCGTCGTGAAATCCATTGGGATCCATTCTCCGTAGTCTTCCTCCTGGTCGCAGTGGTCAAGTGTGTAACTACAAACCGTCCTTCCGGTCTCAGTAACCGAGGAAACGAGCCACACTTCCTTCTACTCCGACGCCCATTCAGACAGCGGTAGCCGCTGCGGACCAATCAGGATCCAGAGTCAGCGGCCCCGACCAATCATAAATAAGCCCTGAGGCACGTGACCAAGTGCCGCACTTCCGGCCCCTTCTAAGACCCTTTGGCTTGTCAGATTACTGTGCAAGTCAAGGTCATCACGCCCTAATTTTAGTGTCTATGCTGAGGCTCCCTTCTGGTCTTTGAGCTACTAAGAACCTGGATCCGGGCTCCTAGTGGACCCCTATCGGGCCAGTACAAAAAGGGGATCCACAATGCCACCACCCTTTTAGATCCAGAGCCTGGCTAGCCCAACCGCTCACTGCCCACCCCCCTTTCCCAACACGCCTGGAGTGTGCAATTCATAAATCACATTTCCCGGCGCCGGCCTCCAAGGCCCGAGAGAGCGGGCCGCGATAGGCTCTCCACCCCCGTCGTCCCGCCCTCTGCTCGCCGACCCCGCCCCCTCGGGTGGAGGGCGGCGAGGGGGCGGCGCTGCCCTCCCGACCTCCAGGTTCCCTCGGGCCGAGTGCCCCAGTCTTTCTCGGGAAGAGGTTTCGGCGAGCGATGGCTGCGACGCACTTAGGGCCCCGGGTCAGCGAGATCTTCACCACCATGGAGTACGGACCAGTACCTGAGAGCCACGCATGCGCACTGGTGAGGGCCTGCGGGGAGGTGGGGGGGACGCGGCCCGCCGGCGTCCCTAGGCCCGTGGCGGCGGAGTCTGTGCGCGGGCTCCCGTGATCCTCCGCGGCGGCCCCGCCCCTTCCTGCCGCGGGGACTCCCGCCCTGGGTTCGGCCCAGGCCCTAGGGGCCGATCCATGGAGCTTTCTGCTAGGGGTGGTGGTGCCATTCCTGGGGCTGGAACTCAGGCCTTGATTGCGAGCCCTGAGCTTTTTTTTTTTTTAAATGCCCTCCCACGTGGGCCACAGCTCCACTTCCGGATTTGGGGAGGTTAATGGAAGATAAACGTCATGGACTTTCCTGCCCGGGCTGCCTTTGAACTTTGAGCCTCAGATCTCAGCCTCCTGGATAGCTAGGATCTCAGACGCCTGGCTCCACTGAGCTTTTTGTCCGTTCCGGTGATCCCCAGTGGGTCTCGGGCTCCTTGATCTTGAGTTTCCCCGGGTGGGCCCCACCCCCCAACTCCTCAGAACCCTCTGAGGGTAGTTCCCAGAACCTTCCGTGGCCCCCTGGATTCCTGATGGGGGGGGGACCCAGGGGGGTCGGTGACCTTCCGAACATCCACACACTTTCCACTCTGGGGTCCCCTAGAATTCCTCTAGGGCTCCCTTGATCACCCGGAGATCTTCAGATCCTGCCTCCGTGGGCCCGCTCACCACCCCAGAAAGAAGCAGAACTTTCCATCCCACACAATACCCGAAAGAAGCTCCCAGGGTCCTCCCATGATGCTTCAGGGCCCCTTGATCTTATTCTGCTGGACCATATCTATAGTGGTGTCCTCCAGAACCCTTTTGGAGATGGGGGGTTCTTGCATCCTCAGTCCCTTCTGGGGATCGTACCCCCCACTTCCAGGATCTTCCAGCACCCAGCTTGGGTTCCTTTAAGAGAAAGGGCAGGCAGGAGGCTGGAGCCATGAGGGTGGGCCAGGTGAAAACTGATGAACACCCGGCTGCGAACAGTGAGGTGATGGAGCAGACTGGATGTCAGGTGTGCTGTGGAGATTGTAGAATTGAGAAAGCAGGGACCCTCCCTGGTGGTCCCAGGGCTATGGGATTGGAGTAAAGACACAGGTCTCGTGACATGAGGACAGCCATATGGAGATTCAGTGTTGTTGGGCCAGTACCTTAGGAACAGGAGCTGGCTGGACACAGAGACCTGTGACTCACCACGTAGAAAATACTGAATGTCCAGGCACCGGTGGCGCACACCTGTAATCCTAACTACTGGATCTGAGGATCGAAGTTCAAAGCCAGCCCAGACAGAAAAACCTGGGACAGTGCCCAGGCCCAGAGTTCAAGCCCCACAACTGACCCAAAAAAAAAAAGTTAATGATAGGATTGACTAGAAATATAGTAGGAACTCAGATAAGAGGGTCTGTTTAGTGCCTACCTCCAAGCTCACTGATCCCATTAATCCCAGGTCAACTAGTTATTTTGTTTGTTTATTTGCCAATCTGGAGGCTTGAACTCTGGGCCTGCACACTGTCCCTGAGTTCCTTTTTGCTTAAGGCGAAAACTCTACCATTTGAGCCACATTACTACTTCCAGCTTTTTTTCTGGTGGTTAATTGGAGATAAGAGTCTCAAGGACTTTCCTGCTTAGGCTGGCTTTGAACTGTGATCCTCAGATTTCAACCTCCTGAGTAGGATTACAAGCATGAGCTACCAGTACTAAGACTTGAGTTTTGAGGCCAGGAAGAAAACGTTTACCTGATCCCCATCTCAACCAACAGATTGGACATGGTAATATACACCTGTCATCCCAACATCTTGGAAAGTATAAATAGGAGATCACTGTCTAAGGCAAAAATACAACACCATATCCCCAAAATTATTAAAGCCAAAAGGACTAGGGAGTATGTCTTAAGTGGTACAGAACCTGTCTGTGAAGCATAAAGCCTTGAGTTTGGTACCCCAGTACCAAAAATAAACAACTTTTAGATTTGAATTTGAGCCCTTGGACTCCAAACCCAGAGTTTCTCCCCTACCCATAAAGGTCTCAGCCTTACACTATGTGGATCAGACTCAAACTACTAAACATGTTTTCTTTAGCCTGAGCTTTTGTTTATGAAAATGTCAATTACTCGACCATTAATTCCATGTAAACATCCTCTGGACTCTAGCCTCCCTAGAAAATAAAATTCCAAAATGTGGCAACCTCTGGCTCCGATTCCCTGACATAAATCATCTGGAAACAATTATTTTAGAGGAGTTTGGAGCATTCGGTTCCCAGCACGACATCTTCTTCCACTTAGTGACCTGCCAGGACCTTGCGCACATTCTTTTGGAGACTTGTTTCTCTTTTGGAGGGAAAACTTCAGTCTTCCACCCAGAGAACTTTATATTTATCAGGAACTCATTTACCCATTACTCAACAACTTCAGCAATGAATAGTTCATCCAATGTTGTTTCGCTTTGGGTTATTTTTTTCTTTTAAACCCAGTAAGAGGGGTGTTTTTTTTTCCTTCTTCTTAAGTGTAATTTAAACAAAGTCCAGATGTCATTATTTCCCTATAAATTTTGAAGCTTCATTTTCCTAACAGATAATGATTCACTGTGTTATGTAACGTGCTGGCGTTATCACATTCTGCTGCATTAACAGTCATTCTGAGTTTGGAACTTCTGAGTGACCCTTTTGCTCTAGAGAGAAATAAGTAGCTAGGAATGATGGCTCATGTCTATCATTCCAACGATTCAGGAGGCTGTGATTAGGAAGACACCAGTTTGAGATTTAATTTCATCTTATCTTTGTGTGGTAGCTTATGCCTGTCATCCCAACTACACAGGAAATCTAAATAGGAGGACTGTGGCCCAGGCTGATCATAGACAAAAAGCAAGACACTATCTCAAAAATAACCAGAGCAGGGGCTGGGGATATGGCCTAGTGGCAAGAGAGCTTGCCTCGTATACATGAGGCCCTGGGTTCGATTCCCCAGTACCACCTTGAACAAAAGGAAGCCAGGGACAGTGGCTCAGGCCCTGAGTCCAAGGCCCAGGACTGGCCTAAATAAATAAATAACCAGGGCAGAAAAATCTACAAGTGTGGTTCAGAGCTACAGAGGGATTGCCTAGCCCTGAGCACCTCAAAAAAATTAAACAAGGCTGGGTGCCAGTGGTTCATGCCTGTAAGCCTAGCTACACAGGAGGCTGAGATCTGAAGATCGAGGTTCAAATCCAGCTCAGGCAGGAAAGTCTGTGTGGGACTCTTATCTCCACTTAACCACCAGAAAACCGGAAGTGGCACAGTGGCTTGAGCAAAAGAATCTCATTGACAGCGCCTAGACCCCAAGTTCAAGCCCCAGGACTGGGGAGGGGAAAAAAAAAAAAAGGAGCGGGGCTGGGGGTTGGCGGTGTAGGTTCATTTGTGGAACATAGAGCCCAGGTTTCAAACCACAACAACAAAAAATAAGATACAACAGGAAGAAAAAATTAATTCTTGAAGGGAAGAAGTATAAGTCTCTCCTTGCAGAGGACTCTGGGTAGGGAGTCAGCTGCCTCCCAGGCTAATTCTCACACTTTTTCCTTCTCTCAGGCCTGGCTGGACACACATGACCGGCAGCTGGGCCACTGTGTGCATGGGCAGTGGCTAAAGCCAGAACACAGGAACTCGGTGCCTTGCCAGGATCCCGTCACAGGTGTGCGATGTCCCCCAGTCATTAGGGGGAGGTGGGGGACATTTGTGTGTTTTCCAGTTTTACCCAGCCAGGATACCCCAGGGATAGGAAAAGGGATGAGACGTCTCGTTGTTCTTGATGACAGTCAGCCTAATTATGGTTACACGTCCATAACTGCGTGATTTTGTGGCTGTGTGTCAGTCCTTGGACAAAACTGAACTCAAGTGTCTGGGTGCTGTCCTTTAGCTTTTTTTGCTCAAGGTGGGTGCTCTACCACTTGAACCACACTTGTACTTTGGGCTTTCTGGTGATGCATTAGAAATAGGAGTTTCACAAATAATGTTGAGCAAGATAAGCCTAGAACACAGAGAACAAAGGGGCATGGTTTCCTTGACATATGACTGTTAGGGAGGGAGGAGGACAGTAGAAACCAGGTCTGCAAAACAACAAACTTCTTTTCAAAGGGTATTATTTCCACATGTTTGGGTCAGCGACTTTGCATTATGTATCTAAAACCAAACAACTACTAAACATAAAAAGGCCTAGAATAAACCTATCAGTGGACCACAATAGCTCAACAGCTATGTACACATGATCATATAAGACAAGGATAAGCAAAAACAACTCCAAGAGAAGGACATAGGAGGATTCTATTGTTGACCTTATCTTTAAAGTTCTAGATGAATTTCCTGTGGCATACCCTACGTGGTTACTGTATATGATTTTGGTACACTAGATATTGTACATATGCCTACCTGATCTAGGGAAGGGAAAGAAAAATGAGGGTGTAAGATATCACAAGAAGGGCTGGGAATATGGCCTAGTGGCAAGAGTGCTTGCCTCGTACATAGGAGGCCTTGGGTTCGATTCCCCAGCACCACATATATAGAAAACGG